>NC_041381.1:575105505-575128466 GCF_002162155.2 Triticum dicoccoides | reverse complement strand
AAATCCCAATCTCGATTCGTGCCAACCCAACAGACACTTTCAGAGATACCCGTAGTGTACCTTTATAGCCACCCAGTTACGTTGTGACGTTTGGCACACCCAAAGCACTCCTACGGTATCCGGGAGTTGCACAATCTCATGGTCTAAGGAAATGATACTTGACATTTAGAAAAGCTTTAGCATACGAACTACATGATCTTGTGCTAGGCTTAGGATTGGGTCTTGTCCATCACATCATTCTCCTAATGATGTGATCCCGTTATCAACGACATCCAATGTCCATGGTCAGGAAACCGTAACCATCTATTGATTAACGAGCTAGTCAACTAGAGGCTTACTAGGGACATGGTGTTGTCTATGTATCCACACATGTATCTGAGTTTCCTATCAATACAATTATAGCATGGATAATAAAAGATTATCATGAACAAGGAAATATAATAATAACTAATTTATTATTGCCTCTAGGGCATATTTCCAACAGTGATTCCATGATCTAGTCCTACCAAGGCCACCAAGCATGGCACAAAGTAGCTGCGCTCACATATGTGGGCAATTCTAATGTTAGCCCACACATAACCCGTGTGGTCTGTCTCCTGCTCACGCCACACACGATGTGTGGGCGGATATCTAGTACGCCACAAGTGTGGGCGTTATCAGGATCCAATAAAAAAACTAAAAAGTACTCCCTCAGTAAACTAATATAAGAGCGTTTAGATCACTAAAATAGTGATCAAAACACTCTTATATTAATTTACGGAGGGAGTACCACTTTCTACTAGATTAGATCGACGTTTCCTTCGGCACACTGCTACTCCTCCGAACGCCTCCCTCCTAAGATTTCCTCTGTTTTCTTGTACCTTCGCGTCACAGCTGCAGTCATCTACTATTTCTATAGATTCTTTCAATCCTCTGTTTTCAATATCTGCAGTACGGGGCCTTATCAGGGCATGTACAATGGAAGCACTACCTACCTAATGCCTCACCATTGCCACGTAGAAAAGTAGCAGGGAAACCACGGTCCAAAAATTCACTGCCCAACGCAGCAATAGCCTCAGCCGGCCAACTTTTTTACTACTTGTATTTCTCTCTCCTGCTTTACCAGATATCAACCCCACGCTTCCTTCAGCTTCCTCTCGTCTTTTTTTGCCTCGCTGCACTTTTGTCAGGCAGGAGCCGGCCTCCTCTGCAAGATCCCCCTTTAGCCTGCAAGCAGCACAAACAGCAATCGAGGACCACCCGAACCGACGTGGAGAGCTGAGGCATCCGTCCAGCCTGTAGAGTTGGACATGCCCTCATCTCCGTCTCACTCTGCCCGGCAGCAGACAAGAACCATTGCCTCAAAAAAAAAAAGGAGACAAGAACCAACCCTGATTCCCGTCTTGCCGCCGTCTTCTACTATTTCGTCTGGCGTGGACTCTTGTGACCACCGGACTGGTCACTGGGGCTTGCCGGCGAGTGGGGTGGCGAGCGGCCGGAAAAGCTGAGAGGCCAGAGGCTGGTCCTGGCTCCGCCGCGGCCGGGCAGGTAACGCCGGCGCCGCCGCGCGCAGAGATCCGGTGAGCTGAAGTCCAAGTCTTTTGATTCTGTCTTTTTAGTTTATATTCGTTCGTCTTAATTAGTCGGGGAAAGTTCTAATTAGGCCATAGAATTTTGTACTAAATTAAAATTGTTGTTTCCAAAAGGAGGCATTGATGGTTAAGGGGGCCCCGTCAAAAATGGTTAAGACTGGTCATAGTGGGAGTAACATAGCAAGTAACATAACACATCTCAAGAAAAGTTTGCTTACATGGCATGTATCTAATGAGGAGAAAGATGGTTAGAGTAACATAATATGTTACTGTAACATAACACATCCCAAGGCAAAATGAGTCTACATCTTAATAAATGATGTCTTGCATGATACTACATACATGTTACTCCCCACTATGAAGGTGGTAACATAGACTAGTAACATATGCATGTTACTAGTCTAAGTTACTCCCCACTATGACCAGCCTAAGGGGAAAACATTGATGCATCTTACTACAAAAGAAAGAGAGGTGAGTGTGAAGCCAACAAACCAACATTAATCGAAGCAGAACCAAGCATCCTGTGTCGTTGCTCGAATTTGAGATTATTAAGACAAGGCTACATATACGTTGGAAGATAATTTTCTAGCCAATAGTTTCATAGTCAACATAGAGAGTCAAATAATGTAGAAGTACATCTACGAAGATGTTCTTATGAAATTTAGGAGCACAGGGATAGGAGCTGATCTATATTGATTTATTTTATACTCCATGGTTAAGTAGTTTTTTCGTACAGTTTCTTTTGTTATGGAGTAGCTGCTGCATGCAGTTAAAGTTACAAATGTATTTTGTAAACTAAGGTGGACAAGATCAATATAATTATCTAAGTTTCTGAATATTCTGCAAAATCTAGCTTGTTCTAGTCCTACAATTTCGTTCTTCTAAAAACATACAGCTTTGCCCCAGCTGAGATTTCTTTCAAGATCCGTCACTGCATGCTAATACATACAATGGTTCAAAAGAACATCAAATTCAACTCACTATGGTACAGCCACAAATGCGAAGACAACGCCTACAACTTCTATTATTCCTTTATTTGGCATATAACAATATGGCCCCCAGCACATAAATGCTCACGAATGTACAGTAGTTGTTGTTAAATACAATACACTATATATGCAACACCACTGTATACAATGATTGAGTTTAACATAACCAGTTTCGATCTTTCTCTGATCATAATTGATTCCTGTGAACCCACAGAAGCTCTTGCCCAATAATTTGTAACTCCATGGACAGGGACAGTTGTGTCTATTCAGAGAGTGCCGATCGGCTATGGTAAAATACATGAGAAACTAATACCATTCTAATCTTACTATAAGTGACAGAAATAGAACAAGCAGTACGTCCAATCTATATTACTGCGCTGTGGACCAAGATGCAGAATTCTGGCTGGCCATGATTAGCCGTTTTATGGCACCCAATTCTCTTGCCACATCGCTCATCCTTATGCGCTGTCTTGCAGGGCCCCTGCAGCAAGCTAAACCAAGTTTTGCAACTGGAGCAGCGAACAATTCTAAAGTCGCTTTAGGCTCTTGGTTGCATCTAATATTGACATCCATTATTTCCAGTAGATTACCAGGACAGGCCATCTCAACGTACTTTGGTAGATTTGTAGTGTCATTGAAAAATGGGTCAGTTGGCCTTCTCCCAGTTAGCATCTCCAACAATAGCACACCATAGCTGTACACGTCACCTTCTACAGATATTTCTGTCCCCATGCCATACTCTGGTAAAGGAAGGAAAGGAAAGGGTTTGTGTTAGCTTTCTTATAAACTGTATGGTATAAATATAATTCATTCCACTCACATTCCTTTGTTGTTATATTAGTTGGCTGTATTCTTGGCACAACAAATTATTGTAAGTGGACAAATATATATTTTTCAGATTCTCATTTGACCACTAGAGGATGGCATGAAGGATACACAGGAAATCCGTTCTTTTTTTTTTTAATTATGAAACCATAAGAAATTGGAGGCTTAAAGCTTCTTATAATTACTAAAAAAAATCATGAACACTTGTTGAGGGAAATTTACTGATTTTTTAGACAATGTTACTGACTGTTGAATCAACAATAACAATGTACGGTGCAGCCAAGCGGCTGCCAGGGGAGGAACAATTGTGAGGTAATCAATCCACTAATTTTGTCGATGCATACCTGAATTGTTGAACAAATGTAACCTACTACTCTATTTTGTAATTCATGTTTGATTCATGATGCAGGTTACCATTTCTTTTATCTACATGTTAATAAAGTCTTGCATAAATATCTTTAAGCAATTACTGAAAATGTGGAGTAAGAAGGAAACAGCATACCTGGTGCAAGGTACCCAATTGTGCCTTTGATTCCAACAGAGGAACTTTGACCTGTGAGTGATTGACTGCTTTCTTCTGCCCTAATTATCTTTGCTAGTCCGAAGTCACCAAGATGTGCAACCATGTTATCATCAAGAAGAATATTACTTGGTTTAACATCACAGTGAACAATTGGAGGATCAATATGATGATGGAGATATTCCAGTGCCTCCGCCACATCAAGTGCAATGTTTAGCCTCTGCATCAGGCTTGGTGTTTGGAACTCGCCTTCTGTGCTCGGGTGTAACCATTTATCCAAGCTTCCATTGGGAATGAACTCTAGCACAAGTTCCTTGAATTGGCTGCCACTGTGGTCCAAGCTGTCACACACTGTGATAACCTTGACTAGTTTGCGATGTCGAATCCTTTTGAGAGCATTGCACTCAGATATGAAGCTCCTTGTGGCTCCTTGTCGTTGGACATCAAGTACCTTCACTGCCGCCGTAATCAAATTTGCACCCGAACCAAAAGTCCCTTTATATACACTGCCAAAGCTTCCACGGCCAACCAAATTTTCTACAGAGAATGAATCTGTAGCCAAATGCAACTCAGCATATGACATCCTCTGAAACATCTCAGGTAGGGTTTCCTGAACTTGGCCGGCATCACGTCTTGACTTCTTAATGTAACAGCATGTAGCAATGCAGACACCGAGAAGGATGAATCCTCCCACCAAAGCAAACACCAAGATGTGAATCAGTTTATGACTTGCAAGCTTATCAGGGGCTGGGTACGGGCATGCAGGGAAATGAAAGAACACAGGGCCACCACATAGCATGCCATTACTTGTGAGAGATGCAGCGCTTGCATTTGAGAAGATCCCCTTATCTGGCACTGGACCTGATAGGTGGTTGAATGAAAGGTTTAGGTTCTTCAGAAGCTGGAAGCTCTCAAGAAATTCAGGGACAGGTCCTGATAAGTTATTATCAGAGAGGTCCAGCTCTTCTAGCCCTCTTAATGCCATGAGTTCTTTTGGAATTTGTCCATGCAAGAGATTCCCTTGTAAGTATATGAGTTGCAATTCTACACAACTACCAAGGGTATTTGGGATTGCACCTGATAACTTGTTCCATGAGAAATCAATTTCTGCAAGATTGACTAGCTGCCTAACATGTGGAGAAATAGGTCCATCTAATAAATTGTTTGAGAGATTGAGATATACAGCCAGGGTGAAAATGCTCAGAACTTCCTGTGGGATTTGCCCACTCAAGAGGTTCCTGGAAAGGTCCAGCAAGATCAGCTCAGTAAGGTTGCCAAAAGTAGCTGGAATGCTACCCTCCAATTTGCTGGCTGAAAGTGTTAGCCAATTTAGTTCTGATATGTTGCCTATTGACGATGGAATCTCCCCATGGTATCTATTCTGAGATAGAGATAGTACTTTGAGGTTGGATAGCTTTCCTATATCTGAAGGGATGGTTCCTGTGAAAAGGTTATCCTCAAAAGCAAGCATCGTGAGTTTGTAATATCTTCCTATTCCTATAGGTATATGCCCAGAAATTTGGTTTCCTCCTGCTTGAAGAGTTTCAAGTTTTTGCGAGAGATTACCGATGCTATTTGGCAAAATCCCTGAAAGGTTATTTAGTTGAAGACCTACAAGAACTAGGCTGCTGCAGTTAGCCAAGGAGGTCAGAAAATCCCAATCCCTTGACTCTGTAGCCTGCAGCTCATTGTCCCCTACTTCAAATACAGTCAAACGTCCACTTTGACCAATATTTGATGGGATTCGGCCACGAAATCTATTTCCATGGAGAACGATAAATTCAAGAGAAGATATGTTTGACAAGGAGGCAGGAATCTGGCCTTCAAATTTGTTGTAGAATAAACTGAAACTTTTCAGGTTAGTAAGTATAGAGCCAATATCTTGTGGTAGAGAGCCTGACAGTTGGTTTGACCCGAAATTGAGTAACTCGAATGACGACATATTAAATAATACTGGAGGGATCAAACCTTGCAGGTTATTGACTGCCAGATTCAGAAACTGAAGGTGGATAAGCTTAGACAAAGCTGGTGGAACATGGCCGCTCATCATATTCCCACCCATGTTCAAATGTTTCAGCGCTGTCAAATTGCCGAGCCATGGTGGTATTTCCCCATGCACATTGTTACTTTTTATACTGAACATGGTGACTGTTGCAAGATCTGCAAACAAAAGAGGAATGGTACCCGAGATATTGTTGTTGCTAATACTCATAACAAGAAGCTTTGACAGGTTTCCCATGGCTGGAGGGATGGCACCGGACAGGGAGTTGAAACTCAGGTTGAGCCTGCGGAGAGCAAAGCAGTTACCAAGGCTAGGAGGGATCTGACCTTCAAGCTTGTTTTTGAACAAATCGAGTACACGGAGGCGGGAGAGGTTCCCGAGAAATGGTGAAACAGTCCCGGAGAGGCTAAGACCTTGTAGGCACAGCACCTTGACATGGCCCGGGTGAGCACTGCTGCATTTCACGCCGGTCCAGCTGCAGAAGCCATGAGTACTACCATTGGAGCTGCTGTTGATTGTCCATGAGGAGAGTGCACCCAAGGGATTCTTGGTGATGAGGGATTTGAACGATAGGAGGGCCTGAAGGTCGTCGACAGTGCTGATGGAGCTGGAAGTGGAGGTGGATGGGCTCAAAAGGATGGTGGTGGTGAGAAGGGCAAGAAGCCGGAGGAGCCATCGTCTGATCTCCATGTCCAGGCAAAGAAAATCAATACCAACTGCTGGTTTGGAGCGCCATACAAGTAGGAACTGCAATTGTGGACAAAGCACCTATGATGTAACATTCTATCATTGACTAGTCAATGAAAATCAGCAGACTACAAGACTCGTCAACAACAGGGAAATGCTATCGCGAAAGCGAAATAAATGTGTGAACACCCAAGGTCTATCGCAACAATACTACAAGAATAAGGTATTGACAGGACATCTGTGTCCCTGTGAGAGTTTTGATGTTAATGACAAGCTGATTAAATGACTAATCATGTTATCAAGTGGGTTCATAATGCACCATTTAGCATGAGCGGTAAGCCATATTCTTTAGTGAAAGGATATATCTCCGTGGAAAAAAAACACCCTTGGTGAAATGATGTCTTTTCATCAAAAGTCATATTAGAACAAAATGAGAAGCACAATAACTGTTAAGTTAGCATGCAAAAATCAATTTGTAACTTTCCAAAAGACGCTACCAACTAAACTGCCTTAACTTTGCCAGAAAACTAATGTACCAAAATTTTAGTACATCTCAATTTCTTATGCACTTCAACAATATTTGAACTTTGCAACTCTATACTTACTATAAAATACAAATTATATACATAAGCATTTTAAAATAAAACTTACTAAAAACACCTAATAATATTTGCAGCAAAGCGCGGGCTTTACACCAGTTTATCCTATAGTTCTAGACTCAAACAAAAGCAATGGAACACCATCTTGTGCCACTTTTGTCAAAACAAAGAACACCAGAAAATTTTCATTATTATTTTGACCTTCCATAGGTTGCATCTGTAAACTGATAAAAAGGATCGGCATTTTCAGCATCGAATACAGTTGTCATTTTTCCCACACTGTGGTGACATCTTCACTCTTTTGAACCAGACATCACGATATGGGACAGTAGGTAACTGCAGAACCAAGACTAAAATACAGCTACCATTTGTATCCGGCCAACCCGAAATTCGTCCAACGAGTAGAAAGCGCCGACTAGAGCAAAGATACCTACTTGGAAGTAGAAAACATCGTATGGTCTATTCTGAAATATATATGGCCTACAAGCAAACCGAGTCCTCGTCTTGGTCTTGCTTGATGCATTATACTTTTCGCACACTGAAGTTTTCACTGAATTTATCATGATTTTGACAGTCAAGCATGAAGGCCACGGCAGATGGGCTAGTGCCCTATCAGGCAATTGCTGTTTCTTATTGTCTATGGATCTGAGCTATCTCACGGAGTGGAAATTTCCGCTTTTTCGGTGAAAACACAGAAATAAAACATATGGTCTACATGAGTGCACATCATTACCTTGTCATGCATACTTTTCTTACGCTGAAGTTATGGCTGGAATATAATGATTTTTTGACTAAATATGTAGATGTTCCGTTTTATCCTTTAATCTAAAGCTTAGAAATGCAGTTTCCCTTTTTTCCATACGATGAGTTTGCATTTTAAATTTCTGAGGCACATTATAACATATCCTCTTTATTTTAAAACAGACTTTTAGGGGTATCTATGTTAAGCCACGTCACTCCAAAAGAAACAATCTTTGGATTATTATCGAAGATCAATCAAGTTCATTAGATCTTGAGAACTGGGACATACGCACAGTCACGTCCTTTGGTTTAAAGACGCATTCTTTGGTGAAGAGATATATCTTCCTGGAAAGATACGTTCCTTGTGTGAAAAAATGCGTCTTTGTGGAAAAACACACCCCTTGGTGAAATGATGTCTTTTCATAGAAATGCATGTTAGAACAAAATGAGAAGCATGATAATTGTTAGGTTAGCACACAACATTCAGTTTGTAACTTCCCAGAAGATGCTACCACTGAAATGGCCATAACTATGCCAGAAAAGTAATGTACCATAATTTTACATCTCATTTCTTCATATGCACTTCAAAAATATTTAAACTTTGCAAATCTATAATTACAGAAATACAAATTTTATATATACACATTTCAAGATATAACTTTCTAAAACACCTGATGATATCTGCAGCAAAGCGCGGGCTTCATACTATAGTTCCAGCCTCAGACAAAAGCAATGGAACACCATCTTGTGTCAATTTTGTCAAAACAAAGAACACCAGAAAATTTTCTTTATTATTTTGACCTTCCATAGATTGCTCCCAGCATATCTGTAAACTGATACTCCCTCTGTAAAGAAATATAAGATCGTTTAGATCACTAAAGTAGTAGTAGTGATCTAAATGATCTTATATTTCTTTGTGGAGGGAGTAAAAAGGATCGTCACTTTCAGCATCGAATACACTTGTCATTTTTTCTACACTCTGTGGCGACACCTTCACTCTTGTGAACCAGACATGCATCACGGTACGGGACAATAACTGCAGAACCAAGACTAAACATACCACTGCCCTTTGTATCCGGCCAACCCGAAACTCATCCACCAAGTAGAAAGCGCCGGCCAGAGCAAGTCTTGCCATGCTTCATGCATTATACTTTTCGCACACTGAAGTTTTCACTATAATTTATCATGATTTCGACAGTCAAGCATGCATACCACGGCATATAGGCTAGTGCCCTATCGGCAATGGAAGTTTCTTATTGGCTTCACACTGAAGTTGAATAGGGCAGTGGTCAGGCGACGTTGCGGCACCTCACTGAAGTGACCGGAGTAGTATCAAAGTATCTTCCCGTCTTATCAGTTAAGTTTTTTGGTTTGGAAGAGGGAATCCATATGGTCATAGTGGTCTTTCTACCTTCGATACCCAGCGTTGGCCAATTCCTCCTGAAATACCACTCAAAACAAGGGAAACTCCAAGGAAAAGTACAGCTAAAGCTGATTGATTAGCCCTTTGCATTGTTCCTATATCAGATTTAAGAAACCTTCAAAATTCACTCCAAAGTGTACGAAGTACAAACAAGATTATCATTTTTTAAAAGGAGGATCACCCCCGGCCGCCTCTACATTTGAATGATGCATGCAGCCAGAACAAGATTATCAATTATCATAGACGAGATTTTTCAAGGAACTATTATTATGGATAATTCCATACATGATCCTCATCATCGTGACTCATGACTAGTGCAAAAGACGTTACATGCTGAGTACATCCATACTTGCACGATAAGATTGTTGCAGTAAAAGCAACTTTCCAGCTCATCCGACATCATCCGGGAAATCGTTTAGCAAGCTCCAAAATCCGAGTATTTAACCAAAAACTACCACAATTGACGGAAACGTGACGAAAAACTATCACTTTACGTTTTTGTGCGAAAAACTACCAAATTTGGACTAAACCGTGGCAAAAAACTACCAACTCGTGAAATCGCTCGCTTCGCCCGCGCTAACCCCGAATCTGACCGGTTGGGCCCGCGAATCAGGCGCCACGTTGGCTAACGATCGCCCGCCGCGCGTAGATGGCCGTTAACGGCCCGTCCGCTGTCGGAACGGCGCCTGTCGGTGCGGTGCGGGTCAAATCTGATCCGTTCCCCTCTCGATTCACTCTCTCCCTCCTCTCCCTCTCTCTGACCTAGGTGGCGGCCGCCATGTCCTCGTTGATTCCGGAGGGCGGCGGCGCTGGCGGCGGCGGCGCTGGTGGCGGCGACGCTGGCGGCGAGACAAGTTTGGACGCTGCTGCCTCGCCCGCGGCTCCACCGATGGCCAGCGGCTCAGTCGATAATTGGTTGGGGAGCACCAGTTTCTCGATGCAGGCCGGCTCGCAGCAGCCGGAGGCACCGCTCTCCCAGTCATCGCCAATGGGTCGCAGGTATGCAAGTATCATCTGCTGGGCTTTTGGTTAGCTGCTTCAACATTGCAAATTAGTAAGATGTGTTTGTTTCTGTTAGTTGGACATGTGTAGTAAACTGGAGTCAGTAAACTGTATAGCTCAGTCAATTTCAATTCAATTCATGAGCACTTATTTGTGCAGTTTGGCTGACCAGAAGTGGGATATATGGTTTCATTTAGAAGGAAGAAACCCTGTGAAAAGGGGTATATTTGAGTCAGATATTTCTTTGCTTACTCTACAATCACTCATTGCTAGTGAAGGGTATGGGGACAGTGATTACATGTACTATGTGAAGGAGGAGGAAATTGGATCTGACAGAGTAAAGTATTTAGGTAATGAAGCTAGTGTTCATGAAATGTTGGACTTTTTTCATCATGTCAAGCTAGTCAACATAAGGGTTGTGAGAAATGTTGAACCTGGAATTAGTACATAGGCTAATGAGAATTACATGAACACTCAAGAGAGCTGCTGTGTGAAAAAGGTTGTGGAGCAATCTGAGCTTCAGAATCAGATAGATGATAGAAAGGCTCAGCTTGAGAGGAGCAGGATTCAAAGAGAGGCAGATTTGAACCACTTTGAAGGAGACACTGAAGTGTCTGAATTTTGTTCTGAGGATTCAGTTCATTCAGATGGGAGTGCTGAAGCTGTTCAACCAATGGAAATAGTGTGTGTCTCTGAAGAGGATACAACATTGCAAACTACTGCTATTGTGAAACATGTGAAGAATCCTGGTCCAACTAGCAGATGTCACAAAGAGGTAGAGAAAAAACGTTTTGAAGATTGGTTTCCTGAAGCAGATGAGTTTTGTTTTGCTGGTGATGCAGGCATAAGTGATGAGGAAGAAGTAGATGATGTTGAACTACCATACCTCGTGAAGAAGCCAAACACAAAGAGTAGTAAGAAAAAGATGAAGGAAAGGCTATATTTTGACCCCTCAATTCCCAATTCACATTTACTCTTGTGCAAGAACTTGTGTTTTGATAGTGTTTACCAGTTCAGAGAAGCATTAAGAGATTTTCATATAAGGACTTTGAGGTCTTTTCACTACCACATGAACACTCCAACAAGAATTATTGTTTGGTGTTCACAAAGAGAGCATGGATGTGAATTTTACATGTGTGCCTCTAGGATAGCTCATGAAAGAACATTTTGCATTAAGAAGTGTAACATGGAGCACACTTGTCCAGCATCAGCAGAGAACACAAAGGTTACTACTAAGTGGCTTTCCAAAGAAGTTGAGCCATCTCTTAGAGCAGATCCTAGAGCACCTGTGGATTCACTTATTAAAAACAGCAAAGTCAAGTTTTCAGTTGATCTATCAAAGAGTGTGGCCTATAGGGCAAGGAGGAAGGCTATGAAGGTTGTACAAGGTGACCAGAAGGAGCAGTACTATAGACTGAGGGACTACCTACAAGCAGTTCTTGACACAAACCCTGGTAGCAGGTGTGTAGTTACAATATTTGAGGACCCAGAAAACCCTGCCCCAACACCTAGATTTAAGTACATGTTCTACTGCTTGCATGCATCAAAGCAAGGATTTCTTAATGGTTGCAGGCCCTTTATAGGTAAATCTATAACTGCAATTTGTTCAAAATATCTTGTTGTAAATATATGGTAGCTAATTTGGGTATGGATGCAGGGCTTGATGGTTGCTTCATCAAGCTAACCACTGGACAGCAAATACTTGAAGCCACAGGAAGAGATGGCAATAACAACATCTACCCCATAGCCTTTGGTGTGGTTGATAAGGAAGATTCAGATAGTTGGACATGGTTCCTAACCCAGCTAAGATGTTGCATTGGAAGTGGTAGCAAATTTGGAACCTACACCATTATTTCTGACAGGCAAAAGGTATGCACCCTATCTTAGCCACTAGTTCAGATATATATTGTTATTAGTAGCTTTATTTCCTTTTGTTCATGACCATGGTTATAAATTTACAATCAGGGTCTTCTTAAGGCTATAAATGAGGTGTTGCCTGATTCCCCTCAGAGATACTGCCTCAGGCACATATATGCAAATTTTCAGTCAGCTGGTTTCAGAGGAGCAGAACTAAAGAAGCTAGTAGATCAGGCTAGCTACTCATTCACCAAACATGGCCATGAATTGGCAATGGCAGAGCTTAAAGCAGAGTGTGAGGATGCCTGGAAGTGGCTTAAAAAAATTCCAAAGGAGACTTGGTGTAGGTCTGCAATGGATTACAATTGCAAAACTGATCTTGTTGTGAACAACCTTAGTGAGGTTTTCAACAAAATGGTCCTTGATATTAGGGCCAAACCAATTAGGACTATGTTTGAAGGAATTAGGACTAAGCAGATGATCAAAAGGCAGAAGACTAGGGAAAAAACAAAGAACAGCAGGTGGATGATCACACCCAACTATTCAGAGAAATTAGAGGAGAATAAGAAGTATGCCAAATTTTGTGATGCATATAAGGCAGGTCCTGACATTTGGCAAGTTAATAGTAAGGAAAATCAGTACTGTGTGAACCTAGCTACTCAATCATGTGACTGCAGGAGGTGGGACATGACAGGTGTGACATGCAGTCATGCAATAGCAGCAATGAGCAAGATTCACATGCACCCAGAGAACTATGTGCATGAATTTTTCAAAAAAGCACTATATATTGAAGCATACAAAGACATAGTGTACCCTGTCCCTGGTCCTGAATTCTGGCCTAACACCCATACTCCTGATATTGAGCCCCCAGTGTTCAAAGAAAAAGCAGGCAAAAAACAGACAACTAGGAGAAAGGGGCAGTTTGAGGTGCCTGCTCCAAAGGACACAAGCAGGATGGGAACAATTACATGCATCAATTGTGGTCTACAAGGCCACAGATATACTAATTGTGGGAAAGCTCTAAAACCTAGTCTTGAGATGAGAAAGAACTTACACCAGGTCATTCAAAAATGATGCATTCTTTGTTTACTTTTTTTAGTTCTGGTATATTTACTAACTGATTTAATTTTTTCATGCAGGAGAATAGAGAAATTTTTAGTTCTAGTGCTACACATCCACCTCCACAACCACCACCTCAACACCAAACTACACAGATGCCAGCATCATCAGCTCCACCTCCTAAAGCAAATAAGAGAGGTTCAACATCAACAGTTTCAGCAGGAGCAGCCAGGTCTTCACTAGCACCTGCAACAGGATCTGCATCAACAAGAGCTGCAAGAACAAGAGGATCAGCATCTACAAGAACATTCAATGCACCAAGAACATCCACTGGAGAACTAGGGATATTGGCAGGCAAGAGGAAGAGGAAACCTCCTAGCAAGTTTGCATCCTATTTCAATGCTAGTGGAAACTATTGAGTGTATGCTACTTATTTGTGTTCTGCTACTAAGTTTGTGTTCTGCTACTAAATGTGTGTTGTGCTACTAATTTCTGGACAATGTGACATGTGAACTTATTTGTGCCCAATACAAATGGGCTAAGTGCTACTGAGTTGTTTTGATTTGTTTTTTTGTTTTACTTTGCCATTTCTACAGTACAGAACTTATTGCCAAATTCATTGTACGAAAAAAAATCTGCACAAAAAAAGTCTGGCCTGGGGCTCGAACCCAGGACCAGTTGGTTGTAACTATGCGTTCAATACCAATGGGCTAGTGCTGGTGATTTGTTTGACTAGTATCGGCCAAACTTATTATATGTTGTTAGCCACGTCCTCTTTTCAGCGTGCGTAGCAGCTGGCAGCGTGGACCAGTCGTTTCAGATTCTACTACTTTATTACGTGTCCACCCACCACGCCCTCTCCTCACTCGCCCACTCGTCGGTCGCACTGCCCACTCCACTTCCCCCTCTCTCCTGTCGAAATCACCGCCGACAACCACCGCCACCGCCGTCGCCATGGAATGGCAGCTCGCCATCGAAGCTCTCGGCGGCAACAACAAGGAGATCCGGGCGCAGTACAGGGAGATCGCGCGCTGGTTCCCCAGTATGGCGATGCTCAGGAACCACGCCCGCGGCCTCGTGAAGGTGATGACGGCTGATGAAAAGCAGCGCGCCTTCCACTCTGCCGGCCGCACCATCCCGGTGCCGACCATTTTGCTCTGGGCGATGCGCGAGGTGCAGCGCTCCCCCGACCCCAGGCAGCGCGCCAGATGGTGGATGTACCGCTCATCCACCACGCCACCGGCCGCCGCGGACGACGTCACCGAAGCCGTCCTCGCTGTCCCAGCCCCAATCAACAACGCCCTCTGGCGCAATCCATGGGTCCTTGGGCCCTCTGACGACTCTGAGGGCGAGTCTTCTGACGACGAGTCCACTGACGACGAGTCCAGTGAGGAGCCCTCTGACGACTCTGACGACGAGGTGGATGAGGTAGTCGTCCTCTCCGACGACGAGCCTGAACTGCAGATGCTGGCTCCCGTCCTCGACGCCATGGAGGGGGATAGGAACCGCCCAATCCACGTGGATGCGCTGCCAGAGGTGGACGATCTCCCAGACGGCGTCGTCGTGAAGCAAGAACAAGATGGCGGTGAGGATGATGTGCTGGAGCCGGCGCCGGGCAAGAAGAAGAGGGCGGTCGTGACTGCGGTGCGCCGCTCGCACCGCCTGAAGATGCTGAAGAAGGAGGAGTGAACTGCTGCACTAATATTCAGTTTCGTCAGTCCTGAACTTTCTTAAGTGCAGTAAGTTCCTAGGTTCAGTTTCGTCAGGCACTATCTACTAGTAGTTCATCTTTATGTCAGGCACTATCTAATAGTAGTTGCTATATATGTCAGGCACTATCTAATAGTAGTTGCTATCTATGTCAGACTATCTATGTTAAGTTATTTGTCAAACTATCTAAGCTAATTGCTATATATGTTAGTTGCTACTTCCAACTATGTCAGTACTGTCAGTTATCACACGTGATATAAGCAGAGTAAAACAACCTCATCATAGATAAAACATTCTTACTTACTTAACTTAGCATGAGTACTTAGCATAGTAGGTCTTAACATAATAGTCATTACATCATAGATAAAACCAAGTAGTTCTTAAACCATAGTAATACCTCCCTCCCTCATACCATTCTGAAAGCACATGAAACTTTCCCAAAATATACACCTAACATGCATGACATTCCAAGGCCAGCTATATATATAGGCCTACTAATTACTTAACCCACAAACCAACCACTTCACTCATTCATAATTGCCTTGATCCTCTCCAGCTTAGCTTTGCTGTCATGCCCAGCATTGAGCAGATCAGCAAATAAGATACTCTAACTTCTTCTTCTCTTGCTTAAGTAGGTCCCTGTCCCCCTCCACTTCCTTCATGGCCTTCCTCATGTTCTGAATGATCTCTGCTTGGCTTTGAAGAATGCACCTTTGCTCCTTGGCAAGCTTCAGCTTTTCCATACTTAACTCAATCTTTGCCTGATCCTCAAGTTGTTTCTTCTTCTCAGCTAGTTCATTGATTGCCTGACTGGTATAGTCCATGTCATGAGACATCTTGCCATCTTGATAGTCAAATAGGTTGGATACATCTTCCACCAACTGGCTGTAGTTGTTTGACAGGAAATCAATTTCCTTCTGTAGCTTGGCCACCTCTTTCTCATGGGCTTGTTTGTCATTCACCCTGCCCAAGTTCTGCTCATGATACATGTCCCAAATCCTGGTTAGGCACCTTTGTAGAATCTCTGGCCAAGGACCATCCACCCACTCCACAACCCCACAGTTCACACCTTCATCCTACAGAAGCAATTATTTATAATTAAGCACAAAGCACTTAGTAACAAACTTAGTACAGAAACCAAAAGTCATAAAGTCATTTCATTTAGCTGAAACCCTTTGTTTACATCAATATGCACCTGACTTAGCATCAGAGATAAATTCAGTTAACAGCTACATTTAGCAACAGAGATAAATTCAGTTAACAACTACATTTAGCAGTAGATATAAATTCATTTAACTCTGTTCTTTTTCAGTTAACACCTACTCTGTTCTTTTTCAGTTAACACCTACTCTGTTCTTTTTCAGTTAACACCTACTCTGTTCTTTTTCAGTTAACAACTATATTCTCAGGTTCATAATACACTAAAGATATCTGCTTGTAGGTGTTATCAGGTTCAGTCATGTATTGAATTCAGTTAACTAAAGATCTACTTTCATATATAGCTTCCACATGCTGCAGCACACATCTCTGCACCACATGCTGCACCACACATCTCACATCTCCAGCAGCAAAACACATCACACATCTCCAGCAGCAAAACAAGTTAGCGTTCAAGATTTAATACCTGCTGCACAGGACAACCCAGGAAACGCCTGCCAGTCAAAGCACCTTCAAAAGCCACCATCTTCTTCGGCCTCTGATGATGCATCATGCACGTCGGCTCAGATTCAGTGTAAGAACCACAGAAAGATGGTTCCACCACAGTGTCAGGGGTTTCCTGCAAAAGAAACTTCGAATCAAACCAAAAGCAAATTGGAATCTCCAATTTGGATGAACTAACCCTAACCCTAACTCTGTTTCACCATTATGCACTTACAAATAGCTGCTGATCCAATGAAACCATGTTGATGTCCTCGTCCGAGCTGTCCTCGTCATACCAGGATGGCATCCTCACCTTCGACCGGCAGCAATGGCCGCGGCGGCGACGGCGATAGGCTGACCTAGGTCAGAGGACCAGGGAGAGGGAGAGGGAGAGGATGGAGTGAGGACGAGTGAGAGCGAGCGAGGAGGAGGAGAATGAGCGGCTGAGCTCGCTCTCACTTATTGGCCCACCGACAGGCGCCGTTCCGACAGCGGACGGGTCGTTAACGGCCATTTACGCGCGGCGGGCGACCGTTAGCCAACGTGGCGCCTGATTCGCGGGCCCAACCGGTCAGATTCGGGGTTAGCGCGGGCGAAGCGAGCGATTTCACGAGTTGGTAGTTTTTTGCCACGGTTTAGTCCAAATTTGGTAGTTTTTCGCACAAAAACGTAAAGTGTTAGTTTTTCGTCACGTTTCCGTCAATTGTGATAGTTTTTGGTTAAATACTCCCAAAATCCGTCACTCCAGCGTGATCGTCTCATTTTCAATCTCAATCTCTTCAGCATCTCACCACACAACAAATATACAACAATCGGAAACGCAACCACATTTCGTACTGGAAACAATATGGGTAGGTTCGTCTTCTTTGCGCTGTTCCTGGCGGCCCTGGTGGCCGTCTCCGCTGCCCAAGGCGTGCTCGAGCAGCGCCTCGCGGACGCGCAGTGCCGGGGCGAGGTCCGGGAGAAGCCGCTCCACGCGTGCCGGCAGATCCTCGAGCAGCAGCTGACCGGCCGCGCCGGAGAGGGCGCCGTCGGCGTCCCGCTGTTTCAGGCGCAGTCGGACGCCAGGGAGCGGTGCTGCCAGCAGCTCGAGAGTGTCAGCCGCGAGTGCCGCTGCGCCGCGCTCCGCGGCATGGTGCGGGACTACGAGCAGTCCATGCCGCCGCTGGGAGAAGGGCGCCACGGCTCGTCCGGGGAGCGTCAACCAGAGCGGGGATGTTCCGGTGAGTCCACGGCGGAGCAGCGGCAGGAGGTACAAGGGGGTCAGTATGGCAGTGAGACAGGAGGAAGCCAGCAGCAGGGAGGAGGCTACCACGGGGTGACCGTCGGGCGTGGTGGCCAGCGGCAAGGACAGGTGCTCTGTCACAAGAGGCCGCAGCGGCAGCAGGGAGAAGGATTCTCCGGCGAGGGGGCGCAGCAGAAGCCGCAGGCCGGTCGCGTGAGGTTGACGAAGGTACGGCTACCGACCGCGTGCCGGATCGAGCCCCAGGAGTGTAGCGTCTTCTTTGCCGACCAGTACTACTAGGCTAGCTGATTGGTCGATGCAATGTGTGAGCTCTGATAATAAGTGCGACCTGTAATCACAATCCTCCATGCGGAAATGACAGTGATAATGAAAGAGCAATGAATAATGAAATGAGTTTACTTGGCAGAACCGGTTAATTATCCCGTAATTCTTACTTTCAAAGTTTTAAAGTTGCGCATCTAACCGTTTAATTATCCGTAATTCTTAGCTGCCACCTGTTAGTAACAAAAACATTAGAATTAGTTACAAGCTAAAAGATGCGCAACTTGATTGGCTTCCGTAGGACAACGAGCGTCAACATCTTTGTAAATTGCAGGCGCAACACCAATTGAATTGCCTCCATTCTTCGCTAATTATTTTAAAATAATACATTATTTTAATTAAATTTCAAAAATGTTACGTGGTAATTATATTTTTTAAAAATAATACCCAGTTGGCCTACTGCTGGCCGATTGGCCCCCAGTCGGCCCACTGCCAGCCAATTGGATCCAGTTGGCCTACTGCTGGCTGATTGGCCCCTAGTCAACCCATTGTCGACCGATTGGATCTAGTCAGCCCACTGCTGGCCGATTGGCCTCCAGTCTGCTTCCTTTATGCCGACAGGTGCATGCACTCTTTTTTCGTTGAATAGGTATTTGAAAAATATTGAAGAAGTATTTGAAAAATGTTGAATAGGTATTTGAAAAATGTTTAACAAGTATTTAAAAACTGTTGAATATGTACTTCTTCAACATTTTTCGAATACCTATTCAACAGTTTTCAAATACTTGTTCAATATTTTTCAAATACTTCTTTAACATTTTTCAAATACCTATTCAACAGAAAAATGGGTGCATGCACCTGTCGACCTACAGGAAGCAGACTGGGGCCAATCAGCCAGCAGTGGGCCGACTAGATCCAATCGGCCAGCAGTGGGCCGACTGGGTATTATTTTAAAAAATAATATAATTACCGCGTAATATTTTTGAATTTAATAAAAAGTGTATTATTGTTTAAAAAAAGTAGCCCATTCTTCATCGTGCCGGCAACATCATACAACTTGAATTCACTAGAATTGTGTTACACCCCACCTGTCCAGCGAGGACCGGGCTATTTCGGAGGGCGATAGCCTCTGCCATGCCAGCCGAGTTGACGTAGATTACAACGCAGTTGCTTGCCTGCCATGATTATCATAAACCACCACACCTGAAGCGTCATTCTTCTTGAGAATGATGAAGGCCGCATCAACATTAAGTTTTACATAGTTCTCTGATGATTTCTCCCGGCCTTCTCTGCGAGTTGCCCACCTTTTTATTTTTTGCTCGCATATAGTTAAGACATAACGGTTGTTAAGTTTTACATATTTTGCTACCCGCAAAAAAAAAAAGTTTTACATAACTATAATTGTATTTTTTAGTACTATAAGTTATGCTTAGAATTGATTGCATGCTAAACACAATTAATAAATGGTGGATTATGTGGCACAACAAACAACTATTGCCAAATTTTCTGCATGCATGATTTCACTTGGATTCCTTCCTAGTTTTTTTCCAGGAATTCTTTCCTAGTTGATCCGCTTCCCCATTGATGCATCCTTGCCTCAGGCAAACAACTACAATCTCTAGTGGTGATGAATGCTTTGTTGTTAATACAAGTTTCTCTTAGTTATGAGCGGAACGGGAAGTAATATACACAAGTTTTTGCACCAAACCTAGCGGCAAGGTGGCATTGGAGGATTGAGGACGTTTGTGTTTTTTCTTGTGGGGATGTCTGCATTTGTTGTTGAGGAGGATTGCGACAATCTATCTTTTGCCCGTTTTATTATTTGTTCAACATTTTATTTGCTTCCATGTGTATCTATTTTTGTTGCCGATACAATGAATAAGGTTAACAAAGCATAATTTAGCAACCACAAAATGTGTATTAGGAGTCAGGGCCGGGCCGACAAACTCAGGGGCCTTGTGCCAAACTCTAAAAATGGGCCTACCATTAGAAGAACGTCCGGCAAAGAGATGCACTGCAACATATGACCAAAACGTTATCCATGATCGAGTACAATTTCTTAGTGCTTTTTTCATCAAAGTTATATTTGAAACATTTTAGAAAATTTGCCTTAATTCCCCCCCATGGCGTTTCCATCAAAAAATGCGTTAAAACCTACCTATATAAAGGCAATAAGGGAAAACACTTCAGGATACCTTCCAAGCTAAGGTGTCTTTCTTTAGATGGTATGCTAAGCTGTTCTTCATGACGCCTCAAATCATTATTCTGCAAGAAAAGACTAAAAAGAACGCTAACTATGGACTTAAAGGTTTACAAACGTCGAGCGGACAAGGAGTCTTATATAATTCCAGTAGCATTTATTCCATTTTGCTTCACATAGAAAATGTAGCTGAGGTGGCCAATGTTTATTTTGGCTCGTGTGAGGTCGCCGGTTCGATCTCAGAAGCAACGCTGGAATATCCCATATATATTTATTTTTCAGAGTGGTTTTGCTCGGGTGCCTCCAGCGTATGGGCTGAAATTCGCCCCCCCTACAAATCATGGGCCCTGTGTGGTTCGCGCAGGTTGCACATGCCTTGGCCCGGGCGTACTAGGAGTGTACCTGGATTATGTTGGACGATGGGAGATGAAAGTGATGTATTAATTAACAAAGATAATGAAGCTTAATTTTCTTATATGTTGTTAATATTGACAAGAAACAAACAGCTAACTCAAAGTTGCGGTTACACATTCGTAATCTTCTATATCCAAATAACATATCCCTCTCAACATGCAAACATGTCACCTCAGCATGTAGCATGCATGGAAAAATGTCCACTTCAACATGCAATTATGCATCAAAATTTTCATTTTACTAGGCTATTTATTTGATAAAATTTCACAAATATACAATAATCAAACACAATAGATCATATGTGTTTTCATTTTTGGTTCTCACATTTTTACTCAAAATATAAATGTTTCATATAACCAAATTTCATTCAAATATACTGCAAAATATTTCTGCGACAACATGTGGGGTATATCTAGTTATAAGGAAATATTTGTGATGGCCTGCAAGTTATAAGGCCAAGGAGAGAAGAAGTGCGCCGTCTACAGAGGCCAGGGAAAGACAATGGACATCCAGAGAGGTGGGGGCGGGGAAGAAACACATGGAGATCATAGAAGAACATAAGAGGTTAAACATAGGAGGAGGATGTAATGGACAATAAAATCCACATTACTTGAACTCATTTGGGAAGTGGAAAAATCCCCTATTTTGGTGTAAATCAAACTAATTGACGCGAGTTTTCTCTGAAGATCCTATGTTAATTTTAGACATGAATGACCAAAGGTTTCAGTTAGTTGAGTTTTGTCATCGAAAGGTGTTTACATAAGTCCAAAAATTCTACCAGCTTTTGGTACGGTGCGTCATAGCACAGATAAATGTTGTGAGTCATTAGATAGATATTGTGAGTCATAGCATGGATTTGTGTTGCCTGGAAATCCAACTACATGACAAGAAACAAACATAAATGGGCTTTTGAAGGATGATTTATCAACTTACCTTATCCATGCAAGCTACCTTCCATTAGTCGATATGCTTAGAAGCTTTTAGTGACCGCAGATCTGCAAAAGCAATGGCTAACAGACACATATTCTCCCAAACCCCAAGAAGTATAACCACTTCTCTTAGATAAAAATAGCAGATCGATATACAAACGTCTACACTTCTGCAAACAGTACCCAGAAGTCAGAATTAGGATTGAACCGATTACGTGGCTTTAGCAGACTGTCCAAAAATCTGTTTTGCAAAACTCCAATTGCTCCTTGCTTATCCAGCTTCTTTTGTGTTGGCAAATTGTGCTTTTCCAACTGACTTTATTCTTCTCACGTTTCTTCTTAGGCTAAACTAACCACGCCGTGCACACAACCATTGTCCCGAACCTTCACCACGTCCCTATAAAAGCCCAACCAATCTCCACAATCTCATCATCACCCACAACACCGAGCACCACAAAATAGAGATCAATTCACTAACAGTCCATCGAGATGGCTAAGCGGTTGGTCCTCTTTGCGACAGTAGTCATCACCCTCGTGGCTCTCACTGCTGCTGAAGGTGAGGCCTCTAGGCAACTACAGTGTGAGCGCGAGCTCCAGGAGAGCTCGCTTGAGGCATGCCGACAGGTCGTGGACCAACAGTTGGCCGGTCGGCTGCCATGGAGCACGGGGCTCCAGATGCGATGCTGCCAGCAGCTCCGAGATGTTAGCGCTAAGTGCCGCCCCGTCGCCGTCAGCCAAGTTGTAAGACAATATGAGCAAACCGTGGTGCCGCCTAAGGGCGGATCCTTCTACCCTGGCGAGACCACACCACTGCAGCAACTCCAACAAGTAATATTTTGGGGAACATCTTCACAAACAGCACAAGGGTATTACCCAAGCGTAAGTTCTCCTCAGCAGGGGCCATATTATCCAGGCCAAGCTTCTCCACAACAGCCAGGACAAGGGCAACAGTCAGGCAAATGGCAAGAACTGGGACAAGGGCAACAAGGGTACTACCCAACTTCTCTGCATCAGTCAGGACAAGGACAACAAGGGTACTACCCATCTTCTCTGCAGCAACCAGGACAAGGGCAACAGACAGGACAAGGGCAACAAGGATACTACCCAACTTCTCTGCAGCAGCCAGGACAAGGGCAACAGATAGGACAAGGGCAACAAGGGTACTACCCAACTTCTCCGCAGCACCCAGGACAAAGGCAACAACCAGGACAAGGGCAGCAAATAGGACAAGGGCAACAACCAGGACAAGGGCGGCAAATAGGACAAGGGCAACAATCAGGACAAG
>NC_041381.1:575102266-575104307 GCF_002162155.2 Triticum dicoccoides | reverse complement strand
ACCAGGACAAGGGCAACAAGGGCACTGCCCAACTTCTCCGCAACAGACAGGACAAGCGCAACAACCAGGACAAGGCCAACAAATAGGACAAGTGCAACAACCAGGACAAGGGCAACAAGGGTACTACCCAATTTCTCTGCAGCAGTCAGGACAAGGGCAACAGTCAGGACAAGGGCAACAATCAGGACAAGGACACCAACTAGGACAAGGGCAGCAATCAGGACAAGAGCAACAAGGCTACGACAACCCATACCATGTTAACACAGAGCAGCAAACGGCCAGCCCAAAGGTGGCAAAGGTGCAGCAAACCGCGACACAGCTGCCGATAATGTGTCGGATGGAGGGGGGCGACGCATTATCGGCTAGCCAGTGATAGAACTCTCTGCAACTTGCATGGTGCTTGGTATGCATGCACCTTAGCTATCCAATAAACGTGACGTGTGTTCACAGGTTTTCATGTAACTAGAGTAAAACCCAATAATAATGCAAAATGAAAAGCTTCTCCAACTAAAAAACAACAAAACGGGCGTTGTGTAGTATGTGTTGCATGTCTCAGCTCATTGTGTTGATGCATACTGATGACCCACAAGTATCGGGGATCAATTGTACTCCTTTCGATAAGTACGAGTGTTGAATGCAACAAGGAGTAGAAGAAAATGACAAGTGATTTTCAGCAAGGTATTTTCTGCAAGCACTGGAAGTAACAGTAACATATAGTTTTGTAGTAGGATAATTCGTAGCAAGTAACAAGTAACAATGGTAACAAGGTGCAGCAAGGTTGCCCAATACTTTTTATAGCGAAGGACAAGCAGGAACTTTCTCTTGTGTAAAGCAAAGTGCTCTCGAGGACACATGGGAATTGTCATCTAGTCACGTTCATCATGTTTAGTTGATTCGTGTTTGCTACTTTGATAATTTGATATGTGGGTGGATCGGTGCTTGGGTTATGATTACCCCTTCTCGCAAGCATCCGCAACTATAAAAGAAGAATTAAGATAAATCTAACCGTAGCATGAAACATATGGATCCAAATCAGCCCCTTACCGAATAACGCATAAACTAGGGTTTATGATTCTGTCACTCTAGCAACCCATCATCTACTTATTACTACACAATGTCCTCTCTTAGTCCCAAGTATGGTGAAGTGTCATATAGTCGACGTTCAGATGACACCACTAAAGGAAACAATAACATACATATCATCAAAATATCGAACGTATGCCAACATCACATGATTACTTATGAAAAGACTTCTCCCATGTCCTCAAGAAAAAAAGTAACTACTCACAAATCATATTCATGTTCGAGATCAGAGGTGTATTGAATATGCTTGAGGGTCTAAACATTTAATCTTCCACCAAATAAACCAACTTGCATCAACTACAAGATGTAATCAACACTACTAGCAACCCACATGTACCAATATGAGGTTTTGGGACAAAGATTTAATACAAGAGATGAACTAGGGTTTGAGATGAGATGGTCTTGGTGAAGATGTTTATGAAGATTGGTCCTTCCTTGAAAAGAGGATCGTTGGTGATGTCGATGGCTTCGATTTCTCCCTCCCGGAGGGAAGTTACACCGACAGAATCGCTCAGCCGGAGAGCAAAATTGCTCCTGCCCAGGTTTTGCCTCGAGACGGAGGCGCTTCATCCCAAAAGTCTTCTTCTTATTTTTTCTAGGGCAAATGGCTTCATATAGCAGAAGATGAGTACCGAAGGCCTGCCATTGAGCTCACAAGATCATAGGGCGCACCGAGGGGGTAGGGCGTGCCCCCTCAGCTAGTCGCTCCCTGGTATTTCTTCCTCCAATATTTTTTTATATATTCCAAAACAATTCTCCGTATTTTTCAGGTCATTTGGAGTTGTGCAGAATAGCTATCTCTGTTGTAGCCTTTTTCATTCCAGAATTCCAGCTGCCGACAATCTCCATATTCATGTGAAACTTGCAAAATAAGAGAGAAAAGGCATAAGAATTGCATCATAAAGTGAAATAACAATCGAAAACAGAATAAATAATAGTAGGAAAACATGGTGCAAAA
>NC_041381.1:575037453-575101933 GCF_002162155.2 Triticum dicoccoides | reverse complement strand
GAGAGAGATGTCGATAAAAACAAAATACAGATATGAAAGCATCATGCTCATTATCATATCATCAATATATCACCATAAAACCTCACATGCTAAAGTAAATATTCATTCACAAACTAAAGTATGAACCATAAATTTCATTGGAAACTAACAAACTATGATCTCAATCATTGAAACAATCATAATCGATCATATTTTTAGAAAGAGACTATGTAAGCGCTTTATTTAGCAAGTTCACATACTAAACTATCATTTAGTCTTCTGTGATTGCTGACACTCACGTCATATTTATAGAGCAAACGTTTATGTCAAACACATAGGAAGATGGGGTTTATAGTGTTCAGCACCCAACTTGTTTTTATCTCGAGGATAGTTTCAACAAAATAACTCATGCTCACCTACATCCAACTGTATATATATATACATATATATATAGGGTGGGTCTATTATGATAACACCCTTAAGAGTCTTATTCTGCACACCACTTTCTTATTCTGTTAACACCTCCCGACCAACCCCGCAGCTACAAACTAACCACTTACGATGGTCGACCGAACTGCGCACACACAAAAAACCACCTTATCTCTGCCACGGTGCTACCCACCTCACTCATCTCTCCCCCGTGCTCCTCCATCCCACGACCTACCCCACCCCACTCATCTCTCCCCCGTGCTCCTCCATCCCATGGCGCCGCCGCCTCCCTCCCCGCGCCCCCGCTGCAGTGCTGCCTCCTTCCTCCCCGCGCCCCCGCTGTAGCACCGCCGCCACCGCCCTCGCGCCCCCGCGTCGCCGTGTCCCCAGCACCCTCGCGCCCCGCGCACCTCCGCGTCGCCCGTGCCATGGATCCGGCCATGACGCGGCGGTCAGGCGACGGATCCAACCCCGCTGCACCGCCCAGGCGCCGGGACCGAGCACCGTCGGTCCCCTGCACTATTCCGGCGACTGCCCCCAACCCCCTCCAACTCCCCTCGTCCTCGCCCCTCCAGCAACAACATGGAACCGGCGGGCCGGCGCACACCCTTCCTTCCAACAACGACGAGATCTGGGCACGCTTCCTCCTTCCTGCCCGCGCGTGGTCGGCCTCGGATCCGTGCGTTGCCGTCCCTACCAAGTACCAACCACCGGGTCAAGGGGGCAGCTGGATTCATGGATCGTGTGGGATCCGAGGGGCTCGGGGGTCACCGGCGACTCTCCCCTCCCCGTTCCTTCACCGTCTCCCATCTCCCTGCCCTGGTGTCTTCCTCTCCGTCCATGGCTAGGCGCAGACGGGGTTCGTCCTCTCCAGCCACCGTCGACATCCAGGCCACTGAGCCACACCTCCCTTCCCTCCCTCTGAGGTCGTGCGCCCCCTTCCCCGCCGTCAACGACCAGGTCACGGTCTAGGTTGTGGCCACCATGCGCCTCGGCAACAGTGAGCACCACCGGCCTCACCTCGCGTAACCCAGCCACTGGATCTGTTGCAGAATGCGCAAGAGGAAGCGGATGGTGCTTCCCCACCACCGAAGATTCCATCCAGTACACTGCAGTTCGGTGAAGCACCGCCGCGAGTATGAACGAGTTCCATCGGCGGCGAGGTTCTGGCAAGTTTCCTCTACAGTTTGGCTAGCGTGGCCATGGCCAGCCCATGGCTTCAGTTCGTGGGCTTCAAAAAAATTGTATGCTGTATAATTTGATTTCTCTTTGTTTTGTATGCTCTCTAACTAATTCCGTTGCAGCTCACTTTGTTCTTACCAAGACTGAAAAATACCAAAAAATTGTGCCAAAGTTAACTTTTATTCGCTCTATTGTTGTAGTGCACCTTGCATCGACGTATAGGCTTGCCTAATCATATTTAGAGCCCGCCTTGTGACATTCGCGTGATGAAGTCCCCCTTAGCAGTTTGCGGCATGTAGGCGTGAAGTACGGCAGGCATGTGCATGCAGTTTGGCAAAGTAGCGCGTGCAGTGCTCGCATGCCACAACATTGCCAACCCGGCCAGATTGTAAAATGCTTCTAGTTTGCACTTTTGTTCCTGTTACTTTTTTCATTTGAGTACAATTTTGTTGGTATGTGCGGGTGGAGTGCTTAGGAAAGATATGAGCATGCAGTACCTTTTGTGGTTTCATATGTTTTTTTCTCTTGAGAAAAAAGCTATCTCATGTTCAGTTTGTATTGCCCTTGATTTGTTGTTTTGATTTATGAATTTTGGTGCGGTTCACTTGTCGTGGGGGGACAGTTCTCTATGTAATCATGCACAAAAACAAAAGCAAAAGGATAATAATGATAAGTAACATTTGTGTTGCAACTTATTACCCCCTATGTAGGAAGTGTAATTTGTTTCGTGTGCTTTAAAAATCAGTCGACTATATCAATGCATGCATTGCTTTTGGTCCTCGGATGTGGTTCACTTTTGAGAGTGATGTTGTTCACTTGTGCCCAAAAATGAAAAGTGATAAAAATTTAGCGCAACAACAAAGATAGTAATGAGGTTCACTTTGATATATGTCGCGGTTCACTTGCCTCCTCTTTGCGGTCCACTCTCGATAAAAAAATTGAAACAAAAGACAACAAAAACTTGTCTGAGAAAAAAATTACGTTTGACAAAAAAATCATGAAGTTCACTTGACCGTCTGATGCAGTGCGGAATCAGTCAACTTGGTTAGAAACTGCGATGCGTTTGGCCGTGGGATGCAGCTCATGTGGTGTCCGACTAAAAAATGAGTAACAAAAATCAAGACAAAAGAAATCATGCATTTCGCTTGCCAGTCGGATGCAATGCACTTTTACATCTGAAGCAGTGCTCTTTTCTGTCAGATGGAGTTCACTTCGTCGATTTTGGTGTCGCGAAAAACAGAGTGTCCGCATTTTGGTAAATTTGAAATTTCTCTTAAACCGTAAAGAATTAGAGAGAGTGTTCTACATGAAAGAGTTGCGTATCATCGATATATTTCCAACGGTGTATCTTTTGAATCATTCTGACCAGCGGTTTGCAAAAATTTCACAAAAAACGGCCAATGCCACTCGTTGTGCGCCGCATGATTTTCAAAATTAACTTAAAACCGTAAGGAATCTCAAAAATATTTCAAGACATGAAAGTTGCACCTCGTTCGTAGCTTTCCAAGGGCGTATCACACGCCTCGTTTCGACAAACGGTTCAAAAACTGGAGCGAAAACAGTACCAGATTTTTTAAAAAATTTGAAAAACAGAATTCCGCGATTTAGTAAATTTGAAAATGCTCTTAAACCGTAACGAATTAGAGAAAGATTTATATATGAAAAAGATGCGCCTCGACAATATCTATCGAACAACGTATCATTTGCTTCATTCCGACAAGCCGTTTAGAAAAAAAACGCGAAAAAACGCTCGCTGCCACTCGTCATCCGCCGCACCATTTTCAAAACTGCTCTTAAACCATGTGGAATCTCGAAAAGTGTTCAACATGTCGAAGTTGCGCCTAATCCATAGCTTTTCAACGGTATATTACACGCCTCATTCCGATAAACGGTTAAAAAATTAGAGCAAAAACAGTACCAAAAAAATAACGCGTGCAATTTTTTCCGACGAGAAGTTCACTCGTGTGAGTACTGCAGCACGCTTGGTTCAAAGAATGACGTGCACTTGCATTCAGCATGCAGTGCGGAAGTGATGTGCAGAATAGTTATTCTGCTAATATTAGCAGAATAGACCGTCTGTATATATATAGGGCTGGACTATTCTGTTACCCATAAGAGAATATTATTCTGTTACCCCCCACCCCCTATAGGCGCGACGCGCACACAACCGTCGAATCCCCCCGACCCAACCCGCCTTCTTCCGCCGGAGGCAAGCGTCGTGGGCGAGCGAGCGACGGCGGCAGCCGGAGCGAGGGAGCCTGTTGAGGATATAACTACTAAGGGTAAATCGCCCAGGAGGGGCCGGTTTACCCTCAACTACTTTGAAGCCCATAAAGACCCAGAAGATGGCGCTTTACAGTGAAGCTTAGAGGGCCAGAGCCCAAAGATAGATTAGGGCCCATAAGTTGTAAACCGCCATGATCGTGTAACTTGTGTTATAAGATAGGAAAGGAGAGACCGAGCCGGACACTGGTATGAGCCGGCCTCGGGACTCCGTAGACCGGCCGGGCGTCAACCTATGTATATAAAGGGATGACCCGGCGGCAGTTCAGGAAAAAAACAACAACTCGAGACCCAGGCAAAGCGTATTTGCTCCCTGGTCATCAAAACCCAATCAATTCCATCACAAATAGACGTAGGCTTTTACCTTCACCGAAGGGGCCGAACTAGTATAAAACTCTCGTGTCCCCTATCCGGTTTAACCCCTCCAAGCTAACCCGTCACGATGGCTCCACGACTAAGTCCTTTCATGAGGACATCTGACATGTTAATTCCACGACAGTTGGCTCCCACCGTGGGGCTATCGCACAATGGTTTCGAGTTCTTGAAGGGCAGCTTTGAAGGACTCAAAGGGTACGCGGTCGGCCGGATGACCAAGAGTCATCGCAGCAAGCTCTACATCGACGACGAAGGATGGGGCCCCGAGGCCGGCTCAATCGAGTACGGGTACCGGGTCTCCTTTGGTGGAATTCATGTCTTCATCGGCAAGATCGGCGAACCGGGCCCTGAGCCGGACATCTGCACCGACCTCGTCGAGACGGCTCAGCGTGCGAGTCCTGCCCCGGTTAAGCCGGCCATGAAGCGTGCGTTCGTAGGATGTGTCCATGGGATCGGATCTGAACTGGTGTCTGAAGGCGAGACGGCCGTTTATTCCGACAGCGAGTCATCCACCAGTGAAACCAAGTCCCTGTATCAAGTTCAGGATGGTGTGTTCGAAGGATATTCTGAGGGCAACAGTATTCCGGACCCCTTTGAACCGCCGAGTCGGGTTGCTGTTTTCATGGTCGGAACACAGCCCACCTTGCAGTCTTCATCTACAGCAGCAATGAATTCCGGATCAGCAGCCGTGGTAGGAGGCCCGGTGCGCCGACCGGCTCAAGTTCTCTCTGGTTTGATGGATGCCTGGGCGACCTTGTTAACCACGGCAGTTACCCCGGAGACGCAGGACCAGCACAATGCGGACGTTGTGAAGCTGAAGGACCAGATAACACAGGCTAAGGAGGACCTAGCAGCTGAGGATGCCAGGATGGCTGAAGAACGGGCCGCTTTGGATGCCCAGTCACAACAGATACAGACACCGAATTACCGGCTCATGTTGCATCAGAATGCGTCAAATGACGTAATGTGGAGGAAGTATCTACCACGTATGCCGCCGGTCTTCGAGGGACTGAATCTCTTCAATACGTCGAGGGCTGGGCCAAGTAATCCGGCAGCTGCAAACCGGACTGACGCACCTAGGGCAGTGCCGGATCAACCACGAGTGACGGATCCACCTCGTCGAATGGATAACCCGCCGCAATACGTATCAACACCACTAGGTCACTTTTCTAGCCCTTTGGATAACATGATTGCTGCAGCATCTTGCCTGGCAGCTATTCCGATGGAGGGCAATTCACTGGCGGCGATTGAGACGTGGCGGGCCAGGGATCTTCTTCAAACCGCCGTTGTGCAGCAGCAGGCTTATTCTTATAGCCGAGACAGAATTCATTCGACCCCCCATCCAAGCAAAAGCTATAGCAGGCACATAGATGAACCAGAGGTGTCTAGCAGTGCGCGGCGCCGTAATGCCCCTCAAGGACCCAATCGGGCGCTTGGTGAGGCAAATGCTCAGGATGTGGTGGATAATGGCAGAGCACGAAGGGAGGCTGCTTTAGCAGCACAATATGCGGGTCGTTATCAACTCGCCCCGGTTCAGCCAGCGGCGTCAGTGGACCGAGGCACCGGGCTTGCTTTCAGTTCTTGGGGAGTGCCATGTCTCATTCCGGCTCTCAGTTCTTGTGTGCAAAATTGTCTTCACACTCAGATTGGGCGCAATGTTCATGCCTATGTAGATGACATTGTGGTAAAATCCAGAAAGAAGGAGACCTTGATAGATGATCTCAAGGAGACCTTTGACAATCTTCGGGTTTATAAGATGATGCTTAATCCGGACAAGTGTGTTTTCGGTGTTCCGACAGGTAAGCTATTAGGCTTTCTGGTGTCCAACAGAGGCATTGAGGCTAATCCATAAAAGATCAAAGCGATTACGTCCTTGGCTAAACCGAAGTGCATCAATGATGTTCAGCGTCTGGTAGGTCGAATTGTAGCCCTTAGCCGGTTTATCAGCCGCTTGGGAGAAAAGGCAATTCCTTTATATCAGATGTTGAAGAAGACAGACGATTTCATTTGGAGTAATGCAGCCAATGTGGCGTTTGAGGACTTGAAGCGGCAGTTAGCTGAACCGCCGGTCCTTGTTGCTCCAGTTGACAAGGAACCCTTGTTATTGTACATGGCTGCTAATGCCCGTGCGGTCAGTGTGGCAATTGTGGTTGAGCGCAAGGAGGCTGGATAGGAATATCCGGTTCAACGGCCGGTTTACTATATCAGCAAAGTACTAATCGAGTCAAAACAGCGATATCCGCATTGGCAGAAGCTGGTATATGGGGTTTTTATGGCAAGTCGGAAGCTCAAGCAATACTTTCTAGGCCATCCCATCACAGTGGTTAGTTCTGCTCCTTTGGGCGATATAATTCAGAACAGGGAAGCAACTGGCCGGGTTGCAAAGTGGGCAATTGAGCTTGGTCCACATGGGTTGAAGTATATGCCTCGAACGGCCATCAAGTCTCAGGCGCTTGTTGACTTCATCAATGATTGGACCGAGTTACAGGCACTGGAGCACAAACTAGATAATACATACTGGACTATTCACTTTGATGGATCCAGGCAGTTGGAAGGCTCGGGGGCTGGAGTTGTCCTTACTTCCCCTCGAGGTGATAAAATTGGTTATGTCCTCCGCTTAATGTTTCCTTGCACTAACAATGTAGCTGAGTACGAGGACTTACTCCACGGTCTCCGTGTGGCCAAGGAAATGAACTTAAGCCGGGTTCACTGTTTTGGAGATTCTGATTTGGTGGCTCAGCAAGTTTTTGGTACTTGGGATTCTAAGGATCCACTCATGGCGGCTTACAGACGTGTAGTGGATATTGTGGCTGGTCACTTTAAAGGATATCAGGTTGAGCACATTGACAGGCGCAAAAATGAAGCAACAGACACGTTAAGCCGGCTGGGATCTCAGTGTAAACCGGTACCACCCAATACCTTTTTAGATATCTTGCATAACCCGGCTGTTAAGTTGCCTACAGAGGAGGATTTAGTTGTTCCTGATCCGGAGGCCCAATTGGTAGCCGCTTTACATATCATTCCAGATTGGACGGTTCCATATTTGGTGTATATGAACCGGGGCGAGCTACCAGATGATGAGGTTTTAGCCAGACAGATAATCCGGCGATCCAAGTCCATGGTTATTCACAATGGCGAGTTACACCGTTGCAGTGTTTCAGGCGTATTCCAACATTGTGTTTCTCCTGAAGAAGGACAAGAGATTCAACGTGAAATCCATGAAGGAGATTGCGGTCACCATGCCAGTTCAAAATCCCTGGTGGCTAATGCTTTTCGTCATGGGTTTTATTGGTTGATAGCTCATACTGATGCAGAGGATCTGGTAAAGCGGTGTGACACTTGTCAAAAGTTTTCACGTCGAGCTCATGTTCCGTCTCAAGAGCTACGGATGATTCCTATCACTTGGATGTTTGCTACTTGGGGGCTTGATATGGTGGGACCTTTTAAGCGCTCCAAGGATAAGAAGACCAACCTGTTGGTGGCGGTTGACAAGTTCACTAAATGGGTTGAAACGGAGCCTGTCAGCAAGTGTGACGCAGCCACGACAGTTCAATTTCTCAAAAAGATCATCTTCCGTTTTGGCTTTCCACACAGCATCATCACAGATAATGGCACGGACCTTTCTAAAGGTGAGATGGAGGAATTTTGTCAACGAGAGCACATCAGGATTGATGTAGCATCCGTGGCTCACCCCCAGTCTAATGGTCAATCGCAGAGAGATAATCAAGAAATCTTGAAGGGTATCAAGCCCCGGCTTATGGTTCCTTTGAAGCGGACGCCGGGTTGTTGGGTGTAAGAATTACCATCTGTGTTATGGAGTATAAACACCACACAAAACCGATCTATGGGTTATACACCTTTCTTCATGGTTTACGGGGCTGAGGCCGTCCTCCCAAGTGATATTCGTCATGACTCGCCCCGGGTAGCCAATTATGTTGAAGCGGACAATGAGCAAGCACGCCAAGAGGCGCTGGACCTGTTAGATGAAAAACGGGACATGGCTTTGGCTCGTTCGGCGGTTTATCAACAAGACCTGCAACGTTATCATAGCCGCCAGGTTAAGACAAGAACCTTTCAAGAAGGCGACTTAGTGCTCCGGCTCATTCAGGATCAGACCGATATGCACAAGTTGTCCCCACCTTGGGAAGGGCCCTTTGTGGTCAGCAAGAATCTGCACAACGGATCATACTACCTCATCGACGTTCGAGACAACTCACGCAGTTCTGAGGAGGAGACCCAGCGGCCATGGAACATAGCTCTCCTTCGGCCTTACTACACTTGAGCCATAGGCTTTTCTTATGTACATATTTTGACAATGTATATATTATGATCAATATAATAAACTGGCACCCTTGCTATAAGCAGGGCCTCTGCTGTTTTCCCTCAAATATGTTCTTGGTTACATGGGGGCTTCGGCTGACAAAGCGGAGTACTACTTATTGAACCGGCTATCATGCCACTATACAGCTTGGGAGCTTCACACCCAAGGGGCCAAAGAGAGTTTGGATGTTGTGCACAACTCAAACATAGGCACCCATTGAGCACAGCTCACAAAGTTACTTGGGGGCTCTTTGTGCAATGCAACAAAGAGTTTGAAAGGACCCTTGTAAAATGCTATCAAGCACGGCTTGGAAGCCTGGTGTATTCACCTAAAACCCCGGGTTAACCTGCCTTCATCAAATAAGCCACTCCTATCTAGGTAATCCTGGCATGACCCGCCGAACGTTTGACAAGTCAATCTTTTAAAGACCCTGAACTTGTCAAAGTTAAAAGGACGATTGGTTAGTTGGAGGCCCATCTTAAAAGGCTTTGCAAAATGGTTTAACTCAGCGGCCCGGCAGCCCATGAAAAGCCTTGAATTTGGGCCTGGCAGCCCTTGAAAAGCCTCGACTACACGGTTTTTGTTTGCTTTTTGCCAAAATTTTACCCTTTGATAAGTTTATATTGAACCAGTGTGGCTTTTTAGTCATCATATTAACCTGGTGTTTGTTAATCCGGCCTGGCTTTCAACTATAAGTTGCCAGACCATCTTCGTTTTTAAACCGGTGTTTCATAAACCAGTCTGGTTTTTGACTATATGTCACCAATATGATCATCTGGTGTTCATCGTAACCCGGTATGACTCATTCAACACCAGCACGGCATGGTGAACACTATCAAAAGCTCCAAGTATTGGGTTTTCACCCTTACTACAAAACCAAGTTGGTAAACCAATTAAGTGATTTAATATCACATCTATGATTCATTTCATATTTTGATATAGCTTTGGTCATTAACCAGGCTTGGTATTGGGCATTGTGACCCGTCCGGCGGTACACCGCCCGGAAAATTCTTTTTATGCAGACATCAGGATTGCATGAAATTATCACGATATATAATCAAGCACATCAAATATCATGGCAGATCAAACAAAGTCATGTATCAGCGAGGCAGATCAAAGTATTTTAACTAGCCTATTACAAGGCGCTTTGAGGCCCAAAATGCTGATTGTTCTTACACCGAACAAAGTCTGTGAAAATTGACCGATTGACGGTTTAAGATTCATTGCCAGGACGACGTGAAGTTGATGGATCTTCTGGCGTCGGTTCACCCTCCTCCTCCCCACCCAGTTGCTGGAAGTCAACGGTGGTCTACTCAATCCGGGTTAAAGCCTGAAATACAACTTCTTCACTTATCAGATTGGACGGTTCAACATCAGGGGCGTAAGTGTGCTTACGGATTGGCGGGATAAGGTTTTGCGCTTCTGTCATAGTCGTGTCAATCCGCTGGTTCCTTTCATCATAAAAGGACCGATGAACAGTCAAGTTAGCCTCTTCAGCCAATTGGCTTGACAGCGGACGCATCTCCTTTGTCAGGGCTTTGAGGGCTTCGTTGTCAAATGCTGACCCATCTGCTTGTTCATCCGGAAAGCCCTTGGCGATATCAACTGGATCCAAGTCAGATATCCATGCTTTGGCCCGAGTTAGTGCTAGTAAAGCGCCAGCCCTGGCAGCAGATCGCTTCACCTCTTCTATCTGCACCGGTGTCATGGATAACCTTGCTAGTGTGTCCTTGATCAATGTTTGTGCCAGTTTGTTATATGAGATTGCGCAGATAACCCGTCGGGCACCAGTATACAGTTGCTCTATCAACGTATATGCTGCCTTCAGTTTCATCCGCATGTCAGAGCCCAGATGAGCAATACGGCTACCTATAACGGTTCAAGATTTTCATGTTAAACCGGTAATTTCAAGGATGGCCATTCAAGAAATTTAGAACAACGATATTTACCAAATATTGTAGAGGTCATGAAATTTACTTGGCGCTTCAACCCAGTTAGTTCATCCGCCACCGGTTTAAGAGCTGATTCGGCGTCTTCGGCCCGCTTCAACAACGCAGCCTTCTCAGTTTCCCAGTTGGTGCGTTCATTTTTGAAGCCATCTTTCAATTGCTCCATAGCTGTCAAAGCACCCTTTAGCTCTTATTTCGCTTTAGAGGTCTCTTCTTGCTGGGACTTGATGTTTTCTTGAAGATCGGCGATTTGAGATTCTTTGATATTTCTATCAGTCTGAAAAAGTCAGATGATGAATCTGTTAAAGTCCCAAGCACATAAAAAGTTATACACTTGGCACTTGGGGGCTAATGCGAATTGCTTTTTAAAGTGAGTATTTTAAAGTCCCAAGGCTCAATCCAGGTATTAAGCTTGGCACTTGGGGGCTAATGCACAATTGATCTGTTATAAGTGAAGGCAATTAATAAGGACATACAGTCCCGGTTTGTCTTCAAGAGACAAATCGGCCCTTGGGGGCTACTCAATTGAAGTGTTCTTTATCTCGAAGTCCCGTTTTATCTTTAAGAGATAACCCAGCCCTTGGGGGCTACAATGGAAGAGATATACAGAACAAAGCAAATTTCAAAAGCGTGTTTGAAGATTACGTCATAACGCTCCTTCATCAAGTTCACCAAACCGGCCTCAAAATCACGGCTTGTGTAAAGGCGGTTTAAAAATACGGAATGAAGCTCCTCGGTACTAAGGTTAATGAAGTTGGATAAATCAGTCTTCCCTTTCCCCTTGCCCATAGCAGTGAATTCCTCCTTGGCAGTATGTTTTGACAAGACAACCGGATTACCAGGACTAGTGTGACCCGTGCTAGTAATAATAACATCATCATCATCACCTTTTGATGGACTTGGCAGATTGATGGTATCCCTGGCTGGGCTTGGCGGATTGGTAGCTGGGCTCGGCGGATCAGCAGCCGGACTCGAAGGAGTAGCATGAGGACTTGAAGGATCAATGTGAGTGGCTGGATCAGCTTCCAGCGGATTAGCTTCAGTGTTCTCACCTTGTGGGGTGGAATCATCCATGACATCAGTATTTCTACCGGTGCCCTTAGGAGCCCTCTCCGGTTCAACTTCACCAATGGGGGTACTGGTTTTGGCCTTCTTGCTCAGTCGGGCTTTGGCATTGCGTTATCAAAACAAAGATTAGCACGGTAAACTGAAATATAAAGGAAAAAGATGAAGGGCAGTATACTTACCCAGGGACGGTTTTAAGGGGAGGCAGCTGAGTGGTTGATGAACCGCCAGACAAATTGGAAGACCCCTAATAATTTGGATCAGACGGATTAAGTGGGTATCGGAAGCAACCCTTCAAAGGATAATTTTTTTGGGAGAACAAGAAACCTCTGGGCGACGTTTCCGGGTTGGAGTATCCGGTAAACCGGCAGAAGTGACTTGCTGGCCGCTGTCCCGGGTTGTGCGATGCCCTTCAGGTTGCTGTGTCTTCAAAGAAATTTTTGGATCCAAATAAGCAAGAGGGTGAGAGTATTTTACTTTCGTAACTGCATGGCAAAATCTTTGAACCGGTACAAGATCTGAATCGGAGGAAAGAGAGATTACCTCTACACGGTCCGCACGGCTGGCCTCCGCATCATCCTAGGAATAGTTATTGTCAATAAGGTGTATGAAAAAGGAACCAAGGGAGTCAAGTTTTACCTCTTGATCCGATTCGTCAATGTCTTCTGGCGGATCAGAAGACTCGGCGGTTTTCTTCTTGGCTGTTCTTTTTGTAACTTTGCTCTTCACACGAGGAGCTATAGCCGGTTTATCTTGAGTTTTCCTCTTCCAGAAGGAGCTATTGGCTTGTGAAATGAAACAAAGGAATATTAGAACATTGTTAAAGCGGAGGTGGATCAAAAAGCACAAGGTTACAATTTTTACCGCTAGCGGTTTGTTGGAGGTATAAAAAGGGAGCAGCTCAGTTTGGCAGCATGCGGCGATCGGTTCGTCAAGCATCTTCTTCACACTTTTGGTGACTTCATCGTCGGTCATTTCTATCTCATTAAACCGTTGAGGGTCCTTGGTGTCGCCGGTATACTCATGCATTAATCCGGAGCAGCGACTTAAGGGCAGGATATGCCACAAAACCCAACAGCGAATGAGGTCAACACCAATCAAACCGTTGGCTAGGAGAGACCGGAGCTTGGCGAGTGGAGGTGCATAAGTTTGTCGTTCTTTGGCAGTTAATCATTGAGGTAATGGGTGGCCATTGCTAAGCCGGTGAGGGTGGTAACCCGGCAAAGGATTTTCTCCAGCAGGGGCAGTGTTCTGGAAGTAAAACCAAGTTTGGTTCCAGTCCTTGGGATGGCTGTGGTGTTTTGCATGAGGGAAATGAACTTCTTTCCTCTTCTGGATTGATACCCCTCCAAGTTCCGTGTTAGGACCATCAGAAAAGTCAGTTCAACAGTTTAGATGGAAAAAGTCCCGGAAGTGCTCAACAGATGGTTCCTCTTGAAGGTAAACTTCACAAAATACTTGAAAATTGCATATGTTGGATACAAAATTCGGTCCAATATCCTATGGATGGAGTTGAAAGTTAGCAAGGACATCCCGAAATTTTTTTGATCCGGGAGGGTTGAACCCCTGGTCTAGGTGCTGCATAAAAACAATCACTTCTCCATCTTGAGGCTCAGGAGGGCACTCAGGGCCAGGAACTCACCAATGAAGGACATTTTTTTGAAGATAAAGCGCCAGTTACAACATATCCATTGGTTTGTGTTTCCGTGATCCGGGACGGAACCCAGTTGCAAGCAGCGAATTGCTTAGTCATCTTGGAAAGCAAACTGAAAAGGAAAAATGAAGGCCAGTTTACGATTGATAGCTAATGTGCACTAATCGGTGTTAAACCGGGGAATTTGGCCAAGGCATATACGTGAGTTAAACCAGAGATTACTATTCAAGTCAAAATGGTGGTTTAAGTGAGGGCTAATGGCATATGGCGGATTATCAACTACTAAAAGTTAAACCGCCCTTAAATAGAAGAGGCAGTGGCTGAAAATCTACTAAGTGTTGACAGAAATAGGTTTCACAATATGACATTATAATTTTGGATCTACCGTGGTCCAGTAAGAAAATTATTCTGAGCCCTAAAATGGCGACGATAGAACACCATAAGTCTAGATGGGATCTATCAAGGCAGGAGGAGATACTACGGTGAGGCAAACTAAAATTACAACTTTATCCGTAGGAGGAAGATGACAAGTTTATCTAGATTCAATAGTAAAGCAAGAAGCAGCGAACAAAGATGAACACTGACGAACACGGATGAACGCAGAAACCCTAATACAGATCTAGGGTTGAAGGGAGGAGGCTTACCAGATGCACAGGAATAGCGGAGAAGAGCCGCAAGTTTCTGGTACGATCAGGTTGATGCAGTGGCCTTGTCGATGCAGTGCTTGAAGATTGAGGGCGGCGGCGGAGCTTCAGAGCTTGAGCATCACAAGGAGGAAGAAGAGGCACTGAAGGGGAAGAAAGAAAGGACCCCTGAGCCTATTTATAAGGCAAAAGGATAAGGTAAGCGCGGGAATCAAGGAGCCAGAAGCGGCAAAAGAGGGCGTAGCTGTCGCCTCGATCTTCGGGCATAGTTAATGAGGAATCTTTATTATCTTTTTATACAGAGATGACGTCATGACGATTCACTGCTGTGTTCAGAGGATGACGTCATGGCGGTTTACCAAGGTTGATAGGGAGAATACATAATGGCGGTTTACGAGAACCATAAGAAGATGTTCATGAAATTTTTCTAACTATTGAAGATTGACATGAACATGTTCAAATCAATCTGGGGCCTAATGTTGAGGATATAACTACTAAGGGTAAACCGCCCAGGAGGGGCCGGTTTACCCTCAACTACTTTCAAGCCCATAAAGACCCAGAAGATGGCGCTTTACGGTGAAGCTTAGAGGGCCAGAGCCCAAAGATAGATTAGGGCCCATAAGTTGTAAACCGCCATGATCGTGTAACTTGTGTTATAAGATATGAAAGGAGAGACCGAGCCGGACACTGGTATGAGCCGGCCTCGGGACTCTATAGACCGGCCGATCGTCAACCTATGTGTATAAAGGGATGACCCGGCGGCGATTCAGGAAAAAAAAACTCGAGACCCAGGCAAAGCATATTTGCTCCCTGGTCATCAAAACCCAATCAATTCCATCACAACTAGACGTAGGCTTTTACCTTCATCGAAGGGGCCGAACTAGTATAAAGCTCTCATGTCCCCTGTCCGGTTTAACCCCTCCGAGCTAACCCGTCGCGATGGCTCCACGACTAAGTCCTTTCATGAGGACATCTGACATGTTAATTCCACGACAAAGCCCATGGCGCCGTGACTGGCTGGCGACGGATCCGCCACCACCTCCTGCCTCCCTCCATCACCGGATCCAACGACGGCGCCGTGATCCCCGCCTCATGCCTCCTTCCATTGCCGGATCCATCGACAGGGTCGTGATCCCCGCCTCCTGCCTCCCTCCGTCGTCGGATCAAATGACGAGGTCGTCATCCCTGCCTCCTGCCTCCCTCCGTCGCTGGATCCAACGACGGGGCCGTCATCCCCGCCTCCTGCCTCCCTTTGTCATCGAATCCATCGACGGGGCCGTCATCCCCGCCTCCTGCCTCCCTCCGTCGTCGGGGCTCCTTCTCCGGGGCAGTGATCCCCACAAGGTGCTTCCTCAATGAACCTCTTCGCCAGACGTCCACCACAAGCAGGAGCTGCGTCAATGGCGCCGCCTCCCAAGAACATGCCAGTACGACGCCCACGAGAGGTAGAAGATGAAATCAGTCCACTGGAGGTAATGTCTGCTTCCCATGTTTGTGTCAGTCCATCAGTTCATTAGTCCTGCTAAGAAGAAGAACCCGATGGTACATTGCAAATGCTTGCATCAGTTCATTTACACCCCTGCCACTTGATGCACGATTAGGATGTCGAGGTTACTGTTAGTACCTCTAATATGCTAGCTTCAGTTCAAGTAAAAAAAACTTAAACTTATGCATCAGTCCAAGTAGATAGTACTAAGGTTCAGGTACCACTGAAAGTTGTATGTTGTTATTTCTAAGAGTACAAATCATGTAGTTGTGTCAGTTCGAACGAGTAACAAAACTGTTACTGAAAAAAATATAAAATTGTTACGCAGTAAGTTCAATGATACATAAACTAGCAGTACTTGTAATGTAGATGCATTGGTGCACGATTAGGATGTCGAGGTTACTGTCAGTACCTCTAATATGCTAACTTCAGTTTAGGTAAAAAAAACTTAAACTTATGCATCAGTCCAAGTAGATAGTACTAAGGTTCAGCTACCACTGAAAGTTGTATGTTGTTATTTCTAAGAGTACAAGTCATGTAGTTGCTTCAGTTCAAACGAGTAACAAAACTATTACTGAAAAAAATGTTACACAGTAAGTTCAATGATACATAAACTAGCAATACTTGTAATGTAGATGCATTGATGCACGATTAGGATGTCGAGGTTACTGTCAGCACCTCTAATATGCTAGCTTCAGTTCAAGTAAAAAAACTTGAACTTATGCATCAGTCCAAGTAGATAGTACTAAGAGAGTGCCACAGTTACATAGTAAGTTCAATGATACATAAACTAGGAGTACTTCTAGTGTAGTTGCATAAGTTATAGATGAACAAAAGAGAAGTCATGCATCAGTTCAATGTCCAGTTTACAAGAAGTGCTAAAAAATAGTACATCAGTACATAAATGTTGAACATGAACGTTCATCAGTTCGACTGAAAATGAAACCAGATTAATCCCAAAACTGTTTAATGTCATTTGCAGAAGCATGCAAGGCGGCGCATGCAGCGAGCGTTTGATGAGCCAAACAGATATGGGGCACCACCTGGTTGGGTAACACCAGAAATATCGCCTGGATACTTCAACAATACAGGCAGATTTCAAGATACACCGGAATCATCAGAAGCACGGACAGGTTCTTTATGCAGCAAACACCAATATCTGGGAATGCAAGCTTTGCCGCTGCTGGGTTGCAACAAGGCCAACAATATCACCAACAACAAATGTTTTCCTTCCCGAGCGCATGCAAAAAGCCAAGGACAGGAAGCCATGGATGGGTTGCAACAAGGCTTCCACCAGTCGCTCCGTCAACATCAATCATCCATGCTGCAAAAGCGGTTGCAACAGGAAGACCAGGCCAAAGAGACAGAAATTTTGGCCACTCTAGCAGGTTCAAAAGAACAAGATATGAGCCATATAGACAGGAGCTACCTCACAATGAATCTGAGGGGAGACGGCCGTACAATGAGAGACGGAGATCTTCGTCAACGTTGCTCCCTCCAAGAGATGCATTGCTGCATGTGCCAAGGGTGACACCACCCACGCCCATAAACCAGGGTGAACAACAAACACCGAAGGCAGCGTAGAGCTATACACATGTAAGTATCCGTATAGAAAAAAAACATACAAGCACAGTACATAGCATGGTGATGTGACCACCCCATCTAACATTTTCATAACTACGTTTTTGTTTGGTCACTATTGCGTGCAGTCACCTGACATTGAAGCTTACGTTCCGCCAAGGCTAGAGATGCGGTTTGAAACTTTCGAAGAAACAAAGAACTTCTACAACGTATATACAAAGCACGCGGGTTTTGCTGTCAGGGAAGGCCCCAAGTTTAAGACCAGAGCCTACCTTTATTGCATGTGCTATGGATTTTATGAATCCAAGGTGTCTGAAGCAAATAGACAGCATAACAAGACGACAACCAGAACTAACTGCGGGGCTAAAATGAGGCTGAAGAAGGAAAACGATGGAACATTTGTCGTAAAAGAGATAGTCTGGGAACACAACCACATGCTACAGCTCACCGCAGAAATGCTTGCCTTCTTGCACTCCCACGAAAACTTTGACAAAACAATCTTGGAGTACGTCAAGTACCTGCAGTTCAAAGGCATTGAACACGCGCAAATCATGAGCATACTGGGCGATGATGACCCTGGTAGCTACTTCCTCGAAATGAATGCCAAAGACCTGATTAACCTATAAGTACAAACTTGATCTCCTCCCATAAACCGCCTCCATCTTTTTTCCTCTGTCAGTACAAACATATTACACAACGCATGACCTGATGCCAGTTCAACATGCATTTTTGAATGAACTTTTAATATGCAGGAAAGCAAAGAATTCAAGGATTGATGATGTGGACGATGTCCTAAAGACTGTCAACTTCTTTAGGGAGATGAAAGCTATAAACAGGGAATTCTTCTGTGACATGCAACTCGATGAGTCCGACAGAGTTAAGAACATATTCTGGGCGAACGCAAGCTGCCGAGGGGCGTATCAGGACTTTGGGGACTGCTAACGTTTGACACAACATATAAGACCAACAAGTACCATATGCCACTTGGGGTGTTTGTCAGAACTAACAACCACTTACAGACTACATTTTTTGGTTTCGCCCTAATAAGAGATGAGGATGCAGATTCATTCAAGTGGCTATTCAAGACATTTTTAAGGTGCATGAGAGGGAAGGCTCCTACATGCATCCTCACAGGTACAACAGCCAAAACCACCCCCAACCACCACCCCCCATCAAAAAAAGGAAAATAACACAGTAAAAATGTTGTGTCAGTTCTATTGGTATATATGCACAACCATCTGCTGACCACTCTTAGTCTATTTTCTCATTACCAGACCAGTGCCCGGCAATGGCTTTGGCGATCCCAGATGTTTTCAAGAACACAGTACATAAGCTATGCCGCTGGCACATTATGAAGAAGTACATGGAACACCTCGCGTACCTGTACTACCTGCATGATGACTTTAAGGATGAATTCACATCAATGCTCAACTGGCCCCTCATGCCAACTGAGTTTGAGGATGCCTGGAAAAGACTCATGGATAAGTACAACCTCCACGATGATGCCACAATGGTGGGCATGTGGAACGAGCGTGAGAGATGGATATCAGCCTACTTCAAAGAAATTTTCTGCGCCAAAATGACATCCACACAGTGAAGTGAGAGCATGAACTATGTGCTCAAGAAGAACTTTGTAAGTGAGAGACAAAACCTACACCGGTTTGTCAGCCAGGTAAACTCCTGCGTCAAAACCAGGAGGCAGACACCAGGAGACAATGGCTAACCGGGTATAGCTCTATCACTTGTCGTAAGACAAAAAAACATGCTTACTAAAGTAAAACTTTATTACAAGTTTTTTCTGCGAGAAAACTAACAATTTGGTCATTGTTCTTGCATATGCAGAAGGAACAAAACACGCTAACCTTCTATGGGTTTGACACCCAGATGGCAGAGCTCTACTCACGAGCTGTGTACAACGAGATCAGAAAAAGGCTAAATCTGAGCACACTCTTCACGGTGACAGAGATGGAAGAGCCCACAAAGTACCTCGTGCGCTACAACCACCCGCAAAAAATGTCTGTGTGGGCTCAGCACACGTTCCAGGTGGTTGCAGACTCCGTGGGAGAAACATATGAGTGCGAGTGCAGGCTATGGGAACACACAGGTGAGGACTACAAAAAATATGTTACATAATGTACTACTTTTTTTGCAAAGTTTTTGTTTGAATGAAATGACAAAAAACATGCACCTCTTCCAAAAACAATACATGTCTTTTCTGCGTGCATGTCCTGTGCATGATCCAGACAATTAAGGCTGCCAGCGTTCCAGAGAAATACATCCTCAGGAGATACACCAAACGCCCGAACATCCAGCCAACATTCAATAGAAATGATTTGAGGACAGTAGCGTCAAACAAGGCATCCTAATACTGCATTGAAAGCTCACTGCTGACGCTGACCATGAGGGTGCACAGAAAAAGCTTGAGAAGCCAAGACCAAATGGCGAGGTCGCGGGTCGTCATGGACAAACTTGAACAAGAACTCGACGCCATGCATTCTGCTGAAAATGGAGGTGTCACGGACAATGAAGCCATTGAGCAGGATATTGCTACAATGTTATCCGAGATGAACCATCTGGGAGCTATTGACCCGTTTGACAATGAGGAAGTGGAGCAGCAGCAACCGGAGCTTGCCCATGTGCACACTCAAGAGCACCAACAAGCTCACATGCGAGATCATGAGCTTGATGGTGCTGTAGGCGAACGACATGACAATAGCACATCCTACCAGCAGCAGCAGGAAAGGGTGATTAAACCACCCATATTCTCAAACACAAAGGGGAAGAATAGCAAGACGCAAGCAGTAGCCAAAAAGCCACAACGCCCCATCAAGCGCGTGGAATTTGGCCCGGACGGCAAACCTCTCGGGATAAGGGCATGCATATTCTGCAACGTCGTGAGCAACCATAACTACCGCACATGCCCACTCCGCACAGATGCCACTGTCAACAAGAACAAGCAGATTGGAGCCACCCAGCTTTCTACCAATGGAGACAACACACGTAACAGCTACACTTGCCGCAAGTGTGGGGGAACTGACGGACATAATGCCCGCACGTGCAAAGTGGGCAAGGAGGTCAGTGGAGCTGAACAGAAACATGGCAAAGTACAGAGATCCAAACAATCAAATGAAGACGATGAAGACAAAGAGTTTGATGAGAATTACGACCAATCAGACGAAGACAATGAAGATGACAGTGTCGGGGGCGAGGAAACTGAAACTGACGATGAAGCTGCCAAGGCTCAACCTGGAAAGGGCGCCGGCAAGGCACAACATTCGGGGACAGTTAGGAGAATCTCAAGGCTAAACAATACATAGTGGTTATCCTGCTGCGTCAACTAAAAAATAACCTTGTAGTCTCAGTTGCATCGGCACACAATGCGAAAACATTTCAGAAACACTGTCGTTACCAAAACTTATTTAGCTTTATCGTCGATTTCTCGATCAGTACTATAGTTAATATGTAATTTATGATTTGTGCCCGCTGGAGCAGTGACATTATTATTTAAACCATTTGATAATCATTTTGAATGCAGTCACAAATACGTTTGAAAAAACTTATCTGGATATATCTGACGCAAAACGCTACTGTCAACCAGTAACTCAGCAAAAAAACATGTCAAGGAAAAAAATTTAAACTCTTGTAGTACATCAGTACTGATAATTCTCAATCGTCAATACAAGGCAGAGTACACATCAGTACTGATATAATTTCTGATTTGTGCCCGCTGGAGTGACATTATTATGTAAACCTTTTGATAATCCTTTTGAATGCAGTCACAAATACATTTGAAAAAACTTATCTAGATATATCTGACGCAAACGCTACTGTCGAATAGTAACTCAGCAAAAATATGCCAAGGAAAAATTTAAACTCTTGTAGTACATCAGTACTGATAATTCTTAGTCGTTAGTACAAAGGCATAGTAAAACAAACACACCCGTGAACGCCTAAAAAATTGTTTTGAAAAAACAAAGCTATGTCTACTTCTGCCAGTCCCAATTCAGAAGGACCATCAGTACATAAAAATAATTACCTCAAGCAAAATGCGAATATAATACATCCTGTACTCATGAAAATCTAATTTATCTGTAAAAAATACTCAGAGATTATCTTGATATAAACAATCCTTTAAAAAATACGAAAATTGTTTTGAAAAACATTAGCACCACACATAATCTCACTGGTATTTGGTACATTCAATTACACTTCAATCACTAGTCCAAGTACCACAGTAGAGGAGTTCAGACCTCCATCATCATCGACCCTGACACGTGCAAGTGGGATAAGCAGCTGATAAGTACAGGTTGACTATACGAATGGGTGCAACAGTAAAATGCCATCATCACCACCATAGAGACGTGCAAGTGGGATTTAGCATGTCACAAGTACAGCTTGACAAGACTAGTCAGTGCAAAAGTAAAAACCATTTAACTTGGACGGTTAGTTCTTCCACGCCTCCACCCGCCCCACCCACTGAGCGGTTGCCACAAGGGACTGCAAACAGTGACCCCACGCCACTACACCCACTACACCCACGCCCCCGACGAACCACCTCCCACAAATCCCCGTCCACGCACTGCAAAAAAAACCATTCTCTTCCATCTCTCCCTCATTCCCACAAACCACCATTGCCGCTTCCATCTCCACTGCACACAAACCAAAAACTTCTCTCTCCCAAGCCCACAGTCGCCGGAGGAAGGCGATGGCGGAGGAACCGTCCGCCAAGCGTCATCATGCCGAGACGTCGGACAAGAGCAGCAACCTCGTAGACATTCACGTCCCCAGCGAGAAACGCGAGTACACAACAACTCTCAAAGGGGTTGAGCTCCACGGCAATGAGACGCTGGAGATTGTCTGCACCAGCGTACCAGAAAAGGCCGACGAGGTGATCTCGAGGCTCTGGAAAATGCTTGGCGGCAAGAGTCCGAATTGTAGGATCGTCGGCGTTGGTGTGCACTACACCAACGAAGATGAACCTCCCCAGATGGCAGCAGTCCTGCAGTTATGCGTCGAGGAGCTCTGCTTGGTGTACCACATCGCAGCAGCCAAAAAATGGTGAGCCATCCTACTCATTAGCCCTGTATGGTTTATCTGTTTTATTAGTACTATATTCTGAAAATTTCATCAGACTTGTATCCCAACTACATGTACTAGTGTGGTTTGTGAAAAGTGGATGCACTACTGCATTTTCTCAAGTAGTTACACTGTAAAATGTATTTTTGAACCTGATGCACTGGATTACTATTTGGAAAATTTGCGGAAGATTAAATTCTGAAGTTGATCGACTAGTGTAGTTTCTGAAGTTGATCAAATAGTGTAGTCTATGCACTCGATGTATTAAAAAGATGTTTCTGAACTTGATGTAGTGAAGTATTTTCTGTATTTGATCTAATGTTATTTTCATAAGAAAATAAACTAAGTACTTGCTGAAGCACTGGTTATGTGTTATCCTATTCAACAAAAGTAAACTAAACTAGTACCAAATGCAGAACATACAACATTGACTGAAACTATGTATAATCCAAAAAGAAGAATAACATGATGTACTTAATTTAATTTCAGAACTTTGTTTACTAGTTTTTGAAGTACATTCATCCATTGTTTATCCTATATAAACAAATACTTCATGGATTCATCGCTTGTAAAACAAAACAAAAATGAATAATTCAAACATCAAAGTAATGCTAATATTCAAAATGTCTCTCCCCTTGCAGGCCCAAGCGCCTGACCGAGATGCTGCAGCATGAGAAGTCGGTCACATTTGCCGGTTTCAACATTGAAAGCGATAAAGAGAAGCTGAAGTTGTCCGGTATGGAGATCAACCCCAACAAGTTCATCGACATTCAGCGCAAGTGGAGAGTTCCATACACCGGAAAAGAGTACGACTCCTTGACTGATGTTGCAGCCAGCGTCATCCACCCATTCTACAAAGGCATGAAGAAGAAGATCAACACACAGGAAGACTACAAACTGTGGGGGACCAGCCCGCTACAGGACAACCTCATCGAGTACGCATGAGTAGATGCGTACGCCACGTACAAGTCATGGTTCGTAATCGACTACATCACAGATGGTTAGGAGTATGCGAAAGAGCGGGAGGCTGACCACTACTACGACCGCCCCTTCTGTCCCTTTTAGGGATGAAGATACATCAGAGCCTGCCTTCGTTTTACTTCCGCTTGTGCTTGCCTTTTATCTTGTTGTTTCAAATTAGTAGTTTGCTCTTGTTGGGTTGAACTAGTATGATTATGTCATGCTTGTCATGGTTGAACAAGTTTAGTTATGTCATCAAGTACAATGTTTTGCTTATCTCATTATATAAGTTTGGTAGCTTCGTATGTTGTTAATCCATCATTTCAAATTCAAAAGTAGCTTCTAAATGGAACTTTGTGGCTGCTCTAAAGTACTAGTTATGATGCAACTAATCACACAACGTTGTTCCATGTCTAGTTTCGATTCAGTATTGTATAGAAAACATAACATTGAGAACAATGAGCAAAATTTGAGTTGCTTAACAACGCTTCAAAAGTTGAAGCGAAAATTCTTAGTACTTCATGTAGTGTTCTCATTCATATGTAGCTGCTAGAAAATTAACAAGTACTACAAACATAAAAATTTAAGAAGCATCAACACACACTTATGTTGGTCGCTTGCAGATTAAGAATGACAGTAATAGTACACTTGATCGGACAATACATACTCACTACAATAAAAAGTACGAAGAAGCATCATTCCATAAGCGCTACTATGAATGCACTATCTGTACAACTCAGTCTACACGCAAGTACCATAGTTCTGAAATGACACCATAAGACAATTGAGAATAATCACAAAAACAAACACAAAAAGAAGGCAAGAAACTCAAATGAAAAAGATTACACTCACATAAAACTGACAAGAACTAGAACAAAAAGTATCAGTCCAAGTTATTGGTGGAGTCAAGTACTAGATTCAAACAAACAAAAAAAAAACAAAAAAATTGACCGCCCAAGGTCAGGCGCAGGTCCTGACAATGCTAGATACTTGAACTCGAGCCCGTGGGTGAATCCCTAGTAATCCGCACAACGCAGGACCGACCGACCAGGGCCCACAGGTCAAGAGAGAGAGAGAGAGCGGGCGCCGTGTATAAGCGCTCAGGTAAGTGTTCAGAGGAGTGTTGGAAATATGCCCTAGAGGCAATAACGAAATGGTTATTATTGTATTTCCTTATTCATGATAATTGTCTATTATTCATGCTATAATTGTATTGACTGGAAACCGCAATACATGTGTGAATACATAGACCACAACATGTCCCTAGTGAGCCTCTAGTTGACTAGCTCGCTGATCAACAGATGGTCATGGTTTCCTGACCATGGACATTGGATGTCATTGATAACGGGATCACATCATTAGGAGAATGATGTGATGGACAAGACCCAATCCTAAGCATAGCACAAGATCGTGTAGTTCGTTTGCTAAAGCTTTTCTAATGTCAAGTATCATTTCCTTAGACCATGAGATTGTGTAACTCCCTGATACCGTAGGATTACTTTGGGTGTACCAAACGTCACAATGTAACTGGGTGGCTATAAAGGTGCACTACAGGTATCTCCGAAACTGTCTGTTGGGTTGGCACGAATCGAGACTGGGATTTGTCACTCCGTATGACGGAGAGGTATCTCTGGGCCCACTCGGTAATGCATCATCATAATGAGCTCAATGTGACTAACTAGTTAGTCACAGGATCATGCATTACGGAACGAGTAAAGTGACTTGCCGGTAACGAGATTGAACGAGGTATTGGGATACCGACGATTGAATCTCAGGCAAGTAACATACAGATTGACAAAGGGAATTGCATACGGGATTGCTTGAATCCTTGACATCGTGGTTCATCTGATGAGATCATCGTGGAACATGTGGCAGCCAACATGGGTATCCAGATTCCGCTCTTGGTTATTGACCGGATAATGTCTCGGTCATGTCTGCATGGTTCCCGAACCCGTAGGGTCTACACACTTAAGGTTCGGTGATGCTAGAGTTGTTATGGGAAATAGTATGTGGTTAATGAAGGTTGTTCGGAGTCCCGGATGAGATCCCGCACATGACGAGGAGCTCCGGAATGGTCCGGAGGTGAAGATCGGTATATTGGACGAAGGGTATTGGAGTCCGGAATTGTTCCGGGGGTACCAGGTGATGACCAGCGTGTCCGAAAGGGGTTTAGGAGGCCCCGACAAGCATTGGGGGCCTTATGGGCCAAGGGGAGAGGGCACATCAGCCCACTAAGGGGCTGAGCGCCACTCCCACCCCATCTCACGTAACCAGGAGAGGTGAGGGCGCCACCCCTAGGGCAGCCGCCCCTCCCGGCTTGGGGGGAAAATTTCCTAGGGGATGGGGGCACCCAAACCCATCTAGGGTTTCCCCTGTGGCCGCCGCCCCTCCCCTAGGGAACCCTAGGGTGCCTCCCCTCCTCCCTTCCCCCTATATATAGTGAGGGAGAGAGAGAGAGCAGTCGCACCCTTCCCCTGGCGCAGCCCTCTCCCTCCTCCAACATCTCCTCCTCCTCCGTAGTGCTTGGCGAAGCCCTGCCGGAGAACCACGAGCTCCATCACCACCATGCCGTCGTGCTGTCGGAGTTCTCCCTCAACTTCTCCTCTCCCCTTGCTGGATCAAGAAGGAGGAGACGTCCCCGGGCTGTACGTGTGTTGAACGCGGAGGCACCATTGTTCGGTGCTTAGATCGGATTCAGCCGCGATCTGAATCGCTTTGTGAACGACTCCACCGACCATGTTCTTGTAACGCTTCCGCTTAGCGATCTTCAACGGTATGAAGATGCACTCCCTCTCTCTCTCTCGTTGCTAGTCTCTCCATAGATTGATCTTGGTGATGTGTAGAAAATTTTGAATTTCTGCTACGTTCCCCAACAGTGGTATCAGAACCAGGTTTATGAGTAGTTTCTATGCACGAGTAGAACACAAGTTGTTGTGGGCGTTGATTTTGTTCAATATGCTTACCGTTACTAGTCCTATCTTGTAAGCGGCCCGGACCGACCTTACACGTACACTTACGTGAGATAGGTTCCACCGACTGACATGCACTTGTTGCATAAGGTGGCTAGCGGGTGTCTGTCTCTCCCACTTTAGTCGGATCGGATTCGATGAAAAGGGTCCTTATGAAGGTTAAATTGCAATTGGCATATCACGTTGTGGTTTTGGCGTAGGTAAGAAGCGTTCTTGCTAGAAACCTATAGCAGCCACATAAAAACTTGCAACAACAATTAGAGGACGTCTAACTTGTTTTTGCAGCATATGCCGTGTGATGTGATATGGCCAAGAAGGATGTGATGAATGAAATATATGTGATGTATGAGATTGATCATATTCTCGTAATAGGAATCACGACTTGCATGTCGATGAGTATGACAACCGGCAGGAGCCATAGGATTTATCTTTATTGATTGTATGACCTGCGTGTCACTGAATAACGCCATGTAATTACTTTACTTCATTGCTAAACCGTTAGCCATAGTAGTAGAAGTAATGAATTGGTGAGACAACTTCATGGAGACATGATGATGGAGATCATGGTGTCGTGCCGGTGACGATGATGATCATGGAGCCCCGAAGATGGAGATCAAAAGGAGCAAAATTATATTGGCCATATCATGTCACTATTTGATTGCATGTGATGTTTATCATGTTTATGCATCTTATTTGGTTAGAACGACGGTAGTAAATAAGATGATCCCTCATTAAAATTTCAAGAAAGTGTTCCCCCTAACTGTGCACCGTTGCGAAAGTTCGTTGTTTCGAAGCACCATGTGATGATCGGGTGTGATAGATTCTAACATTCACATACAACGGGTGTAAGCCAGATTTACACACGCGAAACACTTAGGTTGACTTGACGAGCCTAGCATATACAGACATGGCCTCGGAACACAAGAGACCGAAAGGTCGAGCATGAGTCGTATAGTAGATACGATCAACATGAAGATGTTCACCGAAGATGACTAGTCCGTCTCACGTGATGATCGGACACGGCCTAGTTGACTCGGATCATGTATCACTTAAGATGACTAGAGGGATGTCTATCTGAGTGTGAGTTCATCAAATAATGTGATTAGATGAACTTAATTATCATGAACATAGTCAAAAGGTCTTTGCAAATTATGTCATAAGCTCACGTTTTAGTTCTACTATTTAGATATGTTCCTAGAGAAAATATAGTTGAAAGTTGATAGTAGCAATTATGCGGACTGGGTCCGTAAACTGAGGCTTGTCCTCATTGCTGCGCAGAAGGCTTATGTCCTTAATGCACCGCTCGGTGTGCTGAACCTCGAACATCGTCTGTGGATGTTGCGAACATCTGACATACACGTTTTGATGACTACATGATAGTTCAGTAATGTTAAACGGTTTAGAATTGTGGCGCCGAAGAGGTTTTTGAAATGTCACGGAACATATGAGATGTTCCAAGGGCTGATATTGGGATTTCAAGATCGTGCCCACGTCAAGAGGTATGAGACCTCCGACGAGTTTCTTAGCCTGCAAACTAAGGGAGAAAAGCTCAATTGTTGAGCATGTGCTCAGATTGTCTGAGTACTACAATCACTTGAATTGAGTGGGAGTTAATCTTCCAGATGAGATAGTGATGGTTCTCCATAGTCACTGCCACCAAGCTATGAGAGCTTCGTGATGAACTATAACATATCAGGGATAGACATGATGATCCTTGAGCAATTCGCGATGTTTGACACCGCGAAAGTAGAAATCAAGTAGGAGCATCAATTGTTGATGGTTGGTGAAACCACTTGTTTCAAGAAGGGCAAGGGAAAGAAGGGATACTTCATGAAATGGAAAATCAGTTGCTGCTCTAGTGAAGAAACCCAAGGTCGAACCCAAACCCGAGACTAGGTGCTTCTGTAATGAGGGGAACAGTCACTGAAGCAGAACTACCATAGATCCTTGGTAGATGAGAAGGCTGGCAAGGTCGACGAGAGTATATTGGATATACATTATATTGATGTGTACTTTACTAGTAGTCCTAGTAGCACCATGGTAATAGATACCGGTTCGGTTGCTAAGTGTTAGTAACTCAAAATAAAAGGCTACATAATAAACGGAGACTAGCTAAAGGTGAGGTGACAATATGTGTCGGAAGTATTTCTGAGGTTGATGTGATCAAACATTGCATGCTCCCTCTACCATTGGGATCGGTGTTAAACCTAAATAATTGTTATTTGGTGTTTGCGTTGAGCATAGACATGATTGGATTATGTCTATCGCAATACGGTTATTCATTTAAGGAGAATAATGGTTACTCTGTTTATTTGAATAATACCTTCAATGGTCTTGCACCTAAAATGAATGGTTTATTGAATCTCGGTCGTAGTGATACACATGTTCATGCCAAAAGATATAAGATAGTAATGATAGTACCACCTACTTGTGGCACTGCCATTTGAGTCATATTGGTATAAAATGCATGAAGAAGCTCCATGTTGATGGATCTTTTGGACTCACTCGTTTTTTGAAAAGTTTGAGACATGCGAACCATGTCTATTAGTATGTACGCATGAAGAAACTCCATGCAGATGGATCATTTGGACTCACTTGATTTTGAATCACTTGAGACAAGCAAATCATACCACATGGGCAAGATGACTGAAAAGCCTCGTTTTTTAGTAAGATGGAACAAGAAAGCAACTTGTTGGAAGTAATACATTTTGATGTATGCAGTCCAATGAGTGCTGAGGCATGCAGTGGATATCGTTATGTTCTTACTTCATAGATGATTTGAGTAGATGCTGAGTATATTTACTTAATGAAACACAAGTCTGAATTATTGAAAGGTTCAAGTAATTTCAGAGTGAAGTTGAAGATCATCGTGATAAGAGGATAAAATGTCTATGATATGATCATAGAGATGAGTATCTGAGTTATGAGTTTGGTATGCAATTAAGACATTGTGGAAATTGTTTCACAACTAATACCGCCTGGAACACCATAGTGTGACGGTGTGTCCGAACATCATAGCTACACCCTATTGGATATGGTGCATACCATGATGTCTCTTATCGAATTACCACTATCATTTATGGGTTAGGCATTAGAGACAACCGCATTCACTTCAAATAGGGCACCACGTAATTCCGTTGAGATGACAACGTATGAACTATGGTTTAGAGAAACCTAAGCTGTCGTTTCTTAAAAGTTTGGGGCTGCCATGCTTATGTGAAAAAGTTTCATCCTAGTAAGCTCAAACCCAAAACGGATAAATGCATCTTCATAGGTCACCCAAAACAGTTGGGTATACCTCCTATTTTAGATCTGGAAGCAAAAGTGATTGTTTCTTAAACGGGTCCTTTCTCGAGGAAAAGTTTCTCTCGAAAGAATTGAGTGGGAGGATGGTGGAGACTTGATAAGGTTATTGAACCATCACTTCAACCAGTGTGTAGCAGGGCACAGGAAGTTGTTCATGTGGCACCTACACCAATTAAAGGGAAGTTGATGATAGCGATCATGAAACTTCGGATCAAGTCACTACCAAACCTCGTAGGACGACAAGGACATGTAGTGCTTCAGAGTGGTACGGTAATCCTGTCTTGGAGGTCATGTTGCTAGACAACAATGAACCTACGAGCTATGGAGAAGCGATGGTGGGCCCGGATTCCGACAAATGGCTCGAGGCCATAAAATCCGAGAGAGGATCCATGTATGAAAACAAAGTGTAGACTTTGGAAGAACTACTTGATGGTCGTAAGGCTGTTGGGTACAGATGGATTTTAAAAGGAAGACGGACAATGATGGTAAGTATCACCATTAAGAAAGCTCGACTTGTCGTTAAGATGTTTTCCGACAAGTTCAAGGAGTTGACTACAATGAGACTTTCTCACTCGTAGCGATGCTAAGAGTCTGTTGGATTTATATTAGCAATTACTGCATGATTTATGAAATCTTGTAGATAGGATGTCAAAACATTATTTCCTCGACGATATTCTTGAGGAAACTTTGTATGTGATACAACCAGAAGGTTTTGTCAATCCTGAAAGATGCTAACAAGTATGCAAAGCTGCAACAATCCTTCTAAGGACTGGAGTAAGCATCTCGGAGTTGGAATATACGCTTTGATGAGATGATCAAAGATTTTGGGTTTATACAATGTTTATGAGAAACTTGTATTTCCAAAGAAGTGAGTGGGAGCACTATAGAATTTTTGATGAGTATATGTTATTGACATATTGTTGATCAGAAATGATGTAGAGTTTCTGGAAAACATATAGGGTTATTTGAAAAGTGTTTTTCAATGGAAAACCTGGATTAAGCTACTTGAACATTGAGCATCAAGATCTATAAGGATAGATCAAAATCGCTTGATAGTACTTTCAAATGAGTACGCACCGTGACAAGATTTCGAAGGAGTTCAAAATAGATCAGCAAAGAAGGAGTTCTTGGCTGTGTTATAAGGTGTGAGTATTGAGTAAGACTCAAGACCTGACCACGGCAAAAGAGAGAGAAAGGACGAAGGTCGTCCCCTATGCTTTAGACGTAGGCTCTACAGTATGCTATGCTGTCTACCGCACCTGAAGTGTGCATTGCCATGAGTCAGTCAAGGGGTACAAGTGTGATCCAGGAATGGATCACAGGACAGCGGTCAAGGTTATTCTTAGTAATTAGTGGACTAAGGAATTTTCTCGATTATGGAGGTGGTAAAAGAGTTCATCATAAAGGGTTACGCCGATGCAAACTTTGACACTAATCCGGATTATTCTGAGTAGTAAGCCAGATTCGTATAGTATAATAGTTATTTGGAATAGCTCCAAATAGAGCGTGGTAGTTGCATCTAGGAGATGACATAGAGATTTGCAAAGCACACACGGATCTGAAAGGTTCAGATCCATTGACTAATAAACTCTCTCACAAGCGAGATATGATCAAACCCCATGGGTGTTGATTCATTACAATCACATAGTGATGTGAACTAGATTATTGACTCTAGTGCAAGTGGGAGACTGTTGGAAATATGCCCTAGAGGCAATAATAAAGTGGTTATTATTGTATTTCCTTGTTCATGATAATTGTCTATTATTCATGCTATAATTGTATTGACCGGAAACTGCAATACATGTGTGAATACATAGACCACAACATGTCCCTTGTGAGCCTCTAGTTGACTAGCTCGTTGATCAACAGATGGTCATGGTTTCCTGACCATGGACATTGGATGTCATTAATAATGGGATCACATCATTAGGAGAATGATGTGATGGACAAGACCCAATCCTAAGCATACCACAAGATCGTGTAGTTCGTTTGCTAAAGCTTTTCTAATGTCAAGTATCATTTCCTTAGACCATGAGATTGTGTAACTCCCTGATACCGTAGGAGTACTTTGGGTGTACCAAATGTCACAACGTAACTGGGTGGCTATAAAGGTGCACTACAGGTATCTCCGAAACTGTCTGTTGGGTTGGCACGAATCGAGACTGGGATTTGTCACTCCGTATGACGGAGAGGTATCTCTGGGCCCACTCGGTAATGTATCATCATAATGAGCTCAATGTGACTAACTAGTTAGTCACAGGATCATGCATTACAGAACGAGTAAAGTGACTTGCCGGTAACGAGATTGAACGAGGTATTGGGATACGGACGATCGAATCTCGGGCAAGTAACATACAGATTGACAAAGGGAATTGCATACGGGATTGCTTGAATCCTTGACATAGTGGTTCATCTGATGAGATCATCGTGGAACATGTGGGAGCCAACATGGGTATCCAGATCCCGCTGTTGGTTATTGACCGGATAACGTGTCGGTCATGTCTGCATGGTTCCCGAACCCGTAGGCTCTACACACTTAAGGTTCGGTGACGCTAGAGTTGTTATGGGAAATAGTATGTGGTTACCGAAGGTTGTTCGGAGTCCCGGATGAGATCCCAGACATGACGAGGAGCTCCGGAATGGTCCGGAGGTGAAGATCAATATATTGGACGAAGGGTATTGGAGTCTGGAATTGTTCCGGGGGTACCAGGTGATGACCAGCGTGTCCGAAAGGGGTTTCAAAGGCCCCGGCAAGCGTTGGGGGCCTCATGGGCCAAGGGGAGAGGGCACATCAGCCCACTAAGGGGCTGAGCGCCCCTCCCACCCCATCTCACGTAACCAGGAGAGGTGGGGGCATCACCCCTAGGGCAACCGCCCCTCACGACTTGGGGGGCAAATTTCCTAGGGGGTGGGGGTGCCCAAACCCATCTAGGGTTTCCCCTGTGGCCGCCGCCCCTCCCCTAGGGAACCCTAGGGCACCTCCCCCTCCTCGCTTCCCCCTATATATAGTGAGGGAGAGAAAGAGCAGCCGCACCCTTCCCCTGGCGCAGCCCTCTCCCTCCTCCAACACCTCCTCCTCCTCCGTAGTGCTTGGCGAAGCACTGTCGGAGAACCACGAGCTCCATCACCACCATGCCGTCGTGCTGTCGGAGTTCTCCCTCAACTTCTCCTCTCCCCTTGCTGGATCAGGAAGGAGGAGACGTCCCTGGGCTGTACATGTGTTGAACGCGGAGGCACCGTTGTTCGGTGCTTAGATCGGATTCGGCCGCGATCTGAATCGCTTCGTGAACGACTCCACCGACCGCGTTCTTGTAACGTTTCTGCTTAGCGATCTTCAAGGGTATGAAGATGCACTCCCTCTCTCTCTCGTTGCTAGTCTCTCCATAGATTGATGTTGGTGATGCGTAGAAAATTTTGAATTTTGGCTACGTTCCCCAACAAGGAGTTCGACTGGTGAGCCTCGGCTGCGCTTATAAACAGGTCCGGAGCCCCCTCGACTAGCGAGGTGGGACGAAACCCAGAGCGCACGCGCACGACGCACTGCACAACCGCGCGGACGAGATGACTGGGCCGGAAAACGGCCCAATAGCCTGCATCGTCAACAAAACACCCCACCAATAAGCCCAGGTATACAAACCAGAGGGCGGGACAAAGAAATATAAACTATAAGAAAAATGTTTGTCAATTAACCTCTAGAAGAAAAAAGGAGAAAAAATGATACAAAAACAATGAACCTCTAAAAAGAACAGAACTTAATAGCATATCTGTTAAATGTACATAATTTAAAAAACTGAATTAAATATTACTTTCAAGTTCAACTAATAAAACTCAAAAATTTCAAACATATAATGTATGTCAATTATGCTAAATTTCTTATTTATATAAAATCTGACAAGTTCAACTACTAAAACTCAAAAAGTTCAAACATATAATGTTTATCAATTATGCTAAATTTCTTATTTATATAAAATCTGACAAGTTCAACTACCAAAACTCAAAAAGTTTAAACATATAATGTTTGTCAATTATGCTAAATTTCTTATTTATATAAAATCTGACAAGTTCAATTACTAAAACTCAAAAAGTTCAAACATATAATGTTTGTCAATTATGCTAAATTTCTTATTTATATAAAATCTGACAAGTTCAACTACTAAAACTCAAAAAGTTCAAACATATAATGTTTGTCAATTATGCTAAATTTCTTATTTATATAAAATCTGACAAGTTCAACTACTAAAATGCAAAAAGTTCAAACAAATAATGTTTGTCAATTCTGCTAAATTTCTTATTTATATAAAATCTGACAAGTTCTACTAAAATGCAAAAAGTTCAAATAGAATTTATTTGTCAATTCTGCTAAATTTCTTATTTATATATAATATGTCCACACCTCAACGAACGATCTGGTCGTAAAATAATCTCAAACCCCCACCCCCGTCCAAAAAAACAAAAAAAAACTCAGTTCAAACATACATATGACATCAGTACTAAAACAGCAGGATCAGTCAGGCCACTCACATCACTGTGACATCAAATTTCAAACCCGTGCGTTGTATGAAATTACAATTCAGTTCACACAGTATTAAACCATAAGTGCACTAAAATGAGAATACAAAAACTATAAAGGCCTAACTTAGGTTGGTACAGATGAAAATAAAATAAGTACAAGTTTTGAGCAACAACTCCCAGGGCACTGAAAAAATGTTTTGAGATAAACTGGTGTATAAGACTTCAATGGAAAAACAATACTTAACATCCACACGGAAAAAACATCACAAGGCATACGTCACCTAAACAGTGCAAAATGCCATCATCACCACCGCAGAAACGTGCAAGTGGGATTTAGCAGATCGTAAGTACAACTTGCCAAGACTAATCAGTGCAGCAGTAAAAACATTTTTCTTGGATGGTTAGTTCTTCCAGGCCACCACCCGCGCCACCCACTGGGCGGTTGCCACGAGGCACTTCAAACGGCGGCCCTCACGACCACTACACTCACGCCCCTGACGAACCGCCTCCCACACACCCCCGTCGACGCACTGCAAAATACCCCATTGTCTTCCATCTCTGCCTCATTCACAGAACCACCATTGCCGCTTCCATCTCCACTGCACACAAACCAAAAACTTCTCTCTCCCAAGCCCATAGTCACCGGAGGAAGGCGATGGCGAAGGAACTGTCCGCCAAGCGTCACCATGGCGAGACGTCGAACAAGAGCAGAAACCTCGTCGACATTCACGTCCCAGGTGAGAAGCGCGAGTACACCAGAACGCTCAAAGGGGTCGAGCTCCACGGCAAGGAGATGCTGGAGATCGTCTGCACCAGCGTACCAGACAAGGCCGACAAGGTGATGAGCAGGCTCAGGATGAAGGGCGGCGGCTTGTATCCGAGCTTCATCGGAGTTGATGTGGAGTACACCAACAAAGAAGAACCTCCACAGATGGCGGTAGTCCTGCGGTTCTGCGTCGAGGAACTCTGCTTGGTATACCACATCGCAGCAGCCACAAAATGGTAACCCATACTACTGTCCATTCATCTGTTGTACTAGTACTACTCACTAAAAACTTAATTAAACTTCTTTCCCAACTAGATGAACTTCTATAGTTTGTGAAGTGGATGCACAAGTACATATTTCTCAAGTTACATGCATTTCTTAAACTGTGAAGTGGATTGTTTCACCAGATTAGCATCTGAAAAATGTTTATAGCATTTCTGAACTTGATGCACCAAATTAATTTCTGAACTTGATGTACTAGCATAGATTCTGATCTTGATGCACTAGTATAGTTTATAGAATTGATGTATTAAAAGATCTTTGGTGAAGTGGTATAGGTCCATATCTTGATGCACATGTTTCTCAAATTAATATCTGAACTTGATATAGAATTAATGCACAAAGATGTATCAAGCACTGGTATAGGTCTTTTATTCAACAAAAAAGAAAACTAAACTTGAATCAAGCAGCACATATATCATTGACTCTGGTAGAATGGTTCTTGAATTTGGTGAAGCATTTGGTGAAGCAATGAAGATAGCAAAAAAGAATAAATAACATGGTGTAGTTGAATTTAATTTCAGGACTTTGTGTACTAGTTTCTGAACTACATTCATCCATGACTTATAATATATAAGCATCTACATCATGGATAATCACATGTAAAACCAAAAAAAAGCAGAAGAATTAAATCTTCAAAAAAGAAGACTAATCTTTAAATGTGTGTCTCCACCCTTGCAGGCCCAAGCGCCTCAAAGACTTCCTGCAGGAGGAGAAATTGTACACATTTGTCGGTTTCAGCATTGGAGGTGACAAGCAGATGCTGGACAAGTCTGGTTTGGAGATCAACCCCAACAACTTCATCGACATGCAACGCAAGTGGAAAGATCCAAAGACTAACAAATACTATGACTCCTTGGACGATGTTGCAGGCGGCATCATCCACCCATTCTACAACGGCATGAAGAATAAGATGGTCAGGGTAGACCACAAACTGTGGGGGACTAGCCTGCTGCCAGACAACCTCATCACGTACACAGGAAAAGATGCATACGCAACGTACAAGTCATGGAAGACAATTGACAACATCATGACAGGTTGGGATATTTCAAAAGAGCAGGAGGTTGACCCCTACTACCACTGCAACTTCGCGGGATGAAGATGCATGAAAGTCTGCATTCGTGTTGCTTGCGCTTCTGCCTGTCCTTAGTCTTGTTGTTTTAGATTTGTAGTTTACTTTTGTTATGTTGAACCAGCTACCTTATGTTATGTGTGTCAGGGTTTGAAGAAGTTTGCCTATGTCTATCAAGTACATCATTTGCTTATGTCATCCAACAAGTTTGCTAGCTTCCTATTTTGTTGATCCATCATTTGAAGTTGAAGTAGGTTGAAGTTGAAACTTGATGGCTCCCAAGCAGCACTAGTCATGGAGAAACAAAAATAACACATAAATATTTTCGCAAAAAAACAGTGGCAGACTAACTAAGGACAAAAGCAAATAGTAGCCTTGGACGCTCAGTACAGCTTAGACATGTACGGTAGTACTATCATACTAAAAAATCAGTTTTTACTTTCAGAAGAACACTAAAAAAGACTAAGTTTCAGCCGAGGACAACATTCCGTACTAAAAGCATCATGCTAATAGTAGTTAGAAATTCACTAAGTACTGCAACAGGAAAAGCAAAGAACCATCAGTACGTATATCCTAGTCACTAGCATGCTAGGACTGAAAGTTCTGGTACACTTGAACACACGGTACATTCATTCTACAAAATATAAGAAGGAACGGGAAGCTTCAGTTCGCATTCCCTAAAACAGTGACACACTAAGAATAACAGTAATAATACAACTGAAATCTCAGTACAACTTAGTCTATACGGCAAGTGCTATGATTATACCAAACATTGCCAGGAGAAGAACCACAACCTAGAAAAAAGAAGGCCAAAACTAATCAAAAAGATATCAGTTCGACCAAGGAGAAAAATCACAAGAAACACAACAGAAGACGTACTAGCTTCAAACAACACAATAAATAAATAAATAATCAAAGTACTAGCACAATTGAAATCTCAGTACATATTAGCTTATTCGGTAAGTGCTATGATGATACCAATTAATGCCTTGAGAAAGAATTAGTTATGAACTTAATAGGGCTATCTCTTAAACATAGATAATTTGAACTAGTGCTTTAACTTTTACTATGAAGTTCAACTACTAAAGTTCAAGAAGTTCAAACCAAAATTTGGCACCAAATTTTAAAAGCCTTACGCTGAATGAGATTACAAATCAGTACTAACAGAACTATATCATAAGTACAAGAAAACGAGAGTACAGAAACTATAAAGGCCCAACTTAGGTTGGAATCAGATAAAAATAAAATAAATCTCACTTTCTCAGCAACAACTCGTAATACACTTGAAAAAAGGTGTTTTCAGTTCAACAAGTATATAAGTCTTCAGAACAAAAAATAAAACTTAACCAAAACGAATTCCTGATGAAACATACACAAGTGAAACTACTATTCAACCACACAATCATCATGGAAAAAAGTTTGTTAAACATTGTGCCACACTTAAGCACAACACAAAATATACTAGTTATTACATAGTACTCGACAAGACATGAAACACTACAAATAGAGCCTACAATGCTTTCAAGAGATATATCACACAACTATCCCATTCACTACGCAAATGATGACTGTCGGTGTCAAAACCGGCGGATCTCGGGTAGGGGGTCCCGGACTGTGTGTCTAGGCGGATGGTAACAGGAGACAAGGGACACGATGTTTTTACCTAGGTTCGGGCCCTCTCGATGGAGGTAAAGCCCTACTCCTGCTTGATTAATATTGATGATATGGGTAGTACAAGAGTAGATCTACCACGAGATCAAAGAGGCTAAACCCTAGAAGCTAGCCTATGGTATGATTGTTGTTCGTCCTACGGACTAAAAACCCTCCAGTTTATATAGACACCGGAGAGGGTTAGGGTTACACAGAGTCGGTTACAATGGTAGGAGATCTACATATCCGTATCGCCCAGCTTGCCTTCCACGCCAAGGAAAGTCCCATCCGGACACGGGACGAAGTCTTCAATCTTGTATCTTCATAGTTCAGGAGTCCGGCCAACGATGATAGTTCGGCTATCCGGACACCCCCTAATCCGGTACTCCCTCAGTAGCCCCCGAACCAGGCTTCAATGACGACGAGTCCGGCGCATAGATTGTCTTCGGCATTGTAAGGCGGGTTCTTCTCCAAATTCCATATACTTGTTGAATAGTGTCTGGCTTCTGATAAATGCTGCGCTCCTTGGCTTCCACGCCCAATAATGGCCATCTTCCACGTGTCGAACGAATGCGAAAAGCCAGGGTATTTTTACACTTTCCCCCTAGCTGCGCAAATGAGCCGCCTATAAAAAGAGACGAGGATCTAGATCCGAATCACACCATCCCCCCTCCGCAAGCTTTCATCGGAACGCCTCTAATAAAAAATCCATTCCATCATGGACAGTCGACGCGGCTCCTCCTCTCAAGCTCCCAGCCCCAAGCCTGGGGATTGGGAGAGATGCTCAGTCCCGCATAGCAAGCTAGTGACGCTCCAAACCAAGGGATTTCTTCCCCCAGCCTTCATGGTTCCGGTTCGAGCCGGACTCGCCACCTATAAGGGCGGAAAGCAAGCGGAGAGCGTCCCCGATCCTTCCAAAGGAGAGCGGGTATGCTTTGTCTCTTGTCTGATAAGAGGACTCATATTTCCAATACATCCGTTTCTCCGGGGGCTCCTGGAGTTCTACGGCCTCCAGCTGCAGCACCTTACGCCTGCCTCCATTCTACACATCGCGGGCTTCGTGGACCTTTGCGAACTGTTCTTGGGCGTCAAGGCTCATTTTGCACTGTGGAAGAGATTATTCTGCCTCATACCCCGTTCTCATGAGGGGTCAATATATCAAGTGGCGGAGCCGAGCTATGGCGCATCGCCGGGACCGGATATCTATCTGGAATCCCGAAGAAGGCATATGAAGACTGGCCTTCGGAATGGTTTTACATAGAAGACGCCCCGCTACTGGATCCCGTTCAGATCGGCCTCCCGGAGTTCAGTAATGCTCCCTTGAAGAAACGCCTAAGTTGGCGTCCACGGAGCCCCCAGAGGGAAAACGACAGGGACGTCCTTTACCTGATGAGCCGAATAAGGTTGCTAGCTCATTCCGGACTGACAATGATCGGTGTCATGGACACCTGCATTATGCGGGGGGTGAAGCCGCTCCAGTATAGGGGCCACCCCATGTGGGATTTCAACGGGGAGGACGATGCCACCTATCACGGCCGTACGAGGCCGGGATCGGTCGCCGATCTGGTGAAGATCTTGTCCGCGCTGTACAAGGGGGAAGAGGAGGATTTTCTCCGCGTCAGTCCATTGAACGGATTTTCTATGAACAATCCTCGAAGCTGGGTAAGCGGACATTTCCTTTTTTGCACATCCGATCCGTACTCCCATGGTTAGATATCTCATTTTGTGATTTCGGCGCAGGAACTGCGCCAGGCCGTAAAAGAAATAAACAGCCCGCCTCCGCAACCCGAGGATCCGGAACGGTTCCTCGATCCGGCCTCCCAAGAGGATCCGGACATATTGGTGGAGCTGATTGATGGGGTATTTCACCAACTAAGCATCGATAATGCCTTGGTTGCCATTACGGCCGATTACCCCGGAATACTTCCAGCCTCACAGGTAACTGAGACCGAAGCCCCAGTACTTCGATAATGACCCATCCGTGCTTATTATTGATCACCATATATCAATGGTGTTTCGCAGGGGGTGCCTTCGAGGCGGGAGGCCGAGCCCGCGGCGGCTAGCCAACAAGGGGCAGCACGGCCACGCAGGCTAAAAAGAGGTGCGGTCCGGATTGAAACGCCACCGCAGCGGTAAGGCGTGTCACCATATTCCCGGGATTGATTCTGGGAAGGTATATTAACACTGGTGCTCCTTTTAGGAAAAAGAGCGCTCGCCAGACTATGTTCGGAGAGATGGCCAATCGAGCCTACGCCAGCCAGGCTTCAACGCCGGGTTCTGAAGCGGAGGTGAACACGAGGAATGCGTCGGATGCTCCTCCGACAGAGGATGCCGACAGATTGTCCGCCACCAACTCCGAGGTGGAGAGTGCCATGAATCACAGGCGCCGCCGGACAGTTCTTCGTGACGCATGTTTCTCCCAAGAGGCATTGAATGCCTTCAATTCGGGAGACGTGCACCTCCGTGCCGCTCAAGATGGTCAAGCCAGAGCCACGGAGCAGTATGTAAAGGACATACGGGTGAGGAGATTTGACAGTATATATGCCAGTAGCCCCCGAGACTTAAAATAGTTAGGAGAACTGATTTAAGGATCATTTGTTATGTAGGATCTTACAGAAAAGAATACCCGACTGTCTCAGGAGCTTGAAGAGTGCAAGGCCCATCTTGAGGCCGCACTAGCCGCCACAAGGGGAGCCACAGAGACCCCCTCCGGTGATATATACTTCGAAATATAAGTAGTTTGTGAAGTGCGGCGTGTGTATAAGCCTGACAGTAATATTGCAGATGGCGCCGGACTAGATCCGGACAAGCAATAGCTCCTGCGCCGGTTAAAGGCCGGCGAGAATGTGCTTACAAGGGTGAGGCAAGAGAAAAATAATCTCCAAGATGCCAACACCCAGCTGGGTGAGGAACTAAAGGATGTTCGAGCCCAGCTGTCTGACTCCGTTAAGGAGAATCGGCGGCTTCGTAGCGGCATTTATAGTAAGTGCTTGAGCGAACTTTTGAAAAGAAGAGTTCGGCGAGGAAGTCGACTAACAGAAATATGTCTGTAGATATGCTCACAGGTCATCCTGCAGAGGAAATGGCCGGTTCAATGGGTGACCTACTTCCCGAGCTTCTGCAACTGCATGAACGAGTTCGGCAGGTGATGAGAGGCATCGCCCAGGCCTTGTGGCCATCCATCTCCCTACCCGAAGGCCTTGGAGAGCTTGCAGAGAGGCTTCAGGGAGCATGGCGGCGCTTCCGGCTATGGAAGATATCGGCCTGCCGTCGAGGCACCAGGGAGGCCTGGGCCATGGTGAAGACGCGGTACACGAAGGCTGACCCAAACCACATGGCCGAGGTCGGACCTGTGGGGCCCGATGGGAAGGAGATCCATGTGAGCTTAATGTACGGCCAAGTAGAGTTGGCCGCAAAGTATTCCTAGCGGGACAGTAAACTAGACAGCTTATTAGATGGTATTGAAGAGGAATACAATCAGTCAATTTGTATATGTAATTTAAAATGACATGTAGATCGTTTGTCGTAGCGGACCTTTTCGCTTCAACCTCGGGACCCGACAGTCCGGAGTGTGTCCGAATACCCTCGCGGTTATGTAAGAACCGGGGCATGCGTGGAGACCAGGCGTAGGGGTCATGAGTGCTTTATCAGACAAGTGCCAACTAGTTATGTTATATTACATGGTTATTAAGAAACATCTTCCAGGGAGAATAGTTCCGTTAGGGGTTCCTTTTCTTGGGAGGCATGCCCTAAAGTGCATGTCCGGACTGCGAAAAAAGCAGAAAAACATCTGGGGGCAGATAAATGAATAAGTAAGAAATCGTCTTTTAGTTCACCGACCGAATATTCCCTTAAGAACGCTAGCTTTCGGCTTCACCCAGTCTGAGGTACACATCCGGCTGACCCGGCGGTAACAATCGCAGAGGTGCTTGTTGGAAATATGCCCTAGAGGCAATAATAAAAGTATTATTATATTTCATTGTTCATGATAATTGTCTTTTATTCATGCTATAACTGTATTATCCGAAAATCGTAATACACGTGTGAATACTTAGACCACACAATGTCCCTGGTAAGCCTCTAGTTGACCAGCTCGTTGTGATCAACAGATAGTCATGGTTTCCTGACTATGGACATTGGATGTCGTTGATAATGGGATCACATCATTAGGAGAATGATGTGATGGACAAGACCCAATCCTAAGCATAGCATAAAAGATCGTGTAGTTCGTTTTGCTAGAGCTTTGCAAGTGTAAAGTATCTCTTCCTTCGACCATGAGATCGTGTAACTCCCGGATACCGTAAGAGTGCCTTGGGTGTACCAAACGTCACAACGTAACTGGGTGACTATAAAGGTGCATTACATGTATCTCCGAAAGTAGCTGTTGGGTTGACACGGATCGAGACTGGGATTTGTCACTCCGTATGACGGAGAGGTATCTCTGGGCCCACTCGTAATGCATCATCATAATGAGCTCAATGTGACCAAGGTGTTGGACACGGGATCATGCATTACGGTACGAGTAAAGTGACTTGCCGGTAACGAGACTGAACAAGGTATTGGGATACCGACGATCGAGTCTCGGGCAAGTAACGTACCGATTGACAAAGGGAATTGCATACAGGGTTTGATCAAATCCTCGACATAGTGGTTCATCCGATGACAACATCGAGGAGCATGTGGGAGCCATCATGGGTATCCAGATCCCGCTGATGGTTATTGACTGAGAGAGTCTCGGTCATGTCTGCGTGTCTCCCGAACCCGTAGGGTCTACACACTTAAGGTTCAGTTACGCTAGGGTTATAGGGATATGTATATGCAGTAACCCGAATGTTGTTCGGAGTCCCGGATGAGATCCCGGACGTCACGAGGAGTTCCGGAATGGTCCGGAGGTAAAGATTTATATATGGGAAGTCCTGTTTCGGGCATCGGGACAAGTTTCGGGGTTATCGGTATTGTACCGGGACCACCGGAAGGGTCCCGGGGGTCCACCGGGTGGGTCCACCTGTCCCGGGGGGCCACATGGGCTGTAGGGGGGTGCGCCTTGGCCTAATGGGCCAAGGGCACCAGCCCCACATAGGCCCATGCGCCTAGGGTTTAAGGGGGCAAGAGTCCTAGGAGGGTAAGGCACCTCCTAGGTGCCTTGGGGGGGGGACCCCCCTTGGCCGCCGCACCCCCTAGGAGATTGGATCTCCTAGGGCCGGCCACCCCCCCTTGGCACCCCTATATATAGTGGGGGAGAGGAGGGACTTCATACCTGAACGCCCTGGCCTTTGGTTGCCTCCTTCTCCCTCCCCAACACCTCCTCCACCTCCATAGTGCTTAGCGAAGCTCTGCCGGAGTACTGCAGCTCCATCAACACCACGCCGTCGTGCTGCTGCTGGTGCCATCTCCCTCAACCTCTCCTCCCTTCCTTGCTGGATCAAGAAGGAGGAGACGTGGCTGTTCCGTACGTGTGTTGAACGCGGAGGTGCCGTCCGTTTGGCGCTGGTCATCGGTGATTTGGATCACGTCGAGTACGACTACATCATCACCTTGCAAGCTTCCGCACGCGATGTACAAGTGGTATGTAGATGCAAACTCTCTCCCTAGACTCGCTGCTTAGATGAACTCATAGATGGATCTTGGTGAAACCGTAGGAAAAATTTTAATTTTCTGCAACGTTCCCCAATAGTGGCATCATGAGCTAGGTCTATGCGTAGTTCTCTTTGCACGAGTAGAACACAACTTTGTTGTGGGCGTGGATTTTGTCATCTTACTTGCCTCTACTAGTCTTTTCTTGCTCAACGGTATTGTGGGATGAAGCGGCCCGGACCAACCTTACACGTACTCTTACGTGAGACCGGTTCCACCGACTGACATGCACAAGTTGCATAAGGTGGCTGGCGGGTGTCTGTCTCTCCCACCTTAGTTGGAGCGGAATCGATGAACAGGGCCCTTATGAAGGGTAAATAGAAGTTGACAAAATCACGTTGTGGTGATTCGTAGGTAAGAAAACGTTCTTGCTAGAACCCAATTGCAGCCACATAAAAGATGCAACAACAATTAGAGGACGTCTAACTTGTTTTTGCAGCGATTGATCATGTGATGTGATATGGCCAGAAGTTGTGATGAATGATGAATTGTGATGTATGAGATCATGTTCTTTGTAATAGGATTCACGACTTGCATGTCGATGAGTATGACAACCGGCAGGAGCCATAGGAGTTGTCATTATTTTTGTATGACCTGCGTGTCATTGAATAACGCCATGTAAACTACTTTACTTTATTGCTAAACGTTAGTCATAGAAGTAGAAGTAGTCGTTGGCGTGACAACTTCATGAAGACACGATGATGGAGATCATGGTGTCAAGCCGGTGACAAGATGATCATGGAGCCCCGAAGATGAAGATCAATGGAGCTATATGATATTGGCCATATCATGTCACAACTATATAATTGCATGTGATGTTTATTATGTATTATGCATCTTGTTTACTTAGGACGACGGTAGTAAATAAGATGATCCCTTATAAAATTTCAAGAAGTGTTCTCCCCTAACTGTGCACCGTTGCTACAGTTCGTCGTTTCTAAGCACCACGTGATGATCGGGTGTGATGGATTCTTACGTTCACATACAACGGGTGTAAGACAGTTTTACACAGCGAAAACACTTAGGGTTAACTTGACGAGCCTAGCATGTGCAGACATGGCCTCGGAACACGGAGACCGAAAGGTCGAACACGAGTCGTATGGAAGATACGGTCAACATGAAAATGTTCACCAACGATGACTAGTCCGTCTCACGTGATGATCGGACACGGACTAGTCGACTCGGATCGTGTAACACTTAGATGACTAAAGGGATGTCTAATCTAAGTGGGAGTTCATAATTTGATTAGAACTTTATTATCATGAACTTAGTCTAAAACCTTTGCAAATATGTCTTGTAGATCAATGGCCAACGCTAATGTCAACATGAACTTCAACGCGTTCCTAGAGAAAACCAAGCTGAAAGATGATGGCAGCAACTATACGAACTGGGTCCGGAACCTGAGGATCATCCTCATAGCTGCCAGGAAACAATATGTCCTAGAAGGACCGCTAGGTGATGCTCCCGTCCCAGAGAACCAAGACATTATGAACGCTTGGCAGTCTCGCGCTGATGATTACTCCCTCGTTCAGTGCGGCATGCTTTACAGCTTAGAACCGGGGCTCCAAAAGCGTTTTGAGCATCACGGAGCATATGAGATGTTCGAAGAGCTGAAACTAGTTTTTCAAGCTCATGCCCGGGTCGAGAGATATGATGTCTCCGACAAGTTCTACAGTTGTAAGATGGAGGAGAACAGTTCTGTCAGTGAGCACATCCTGAAGATGTCTAGGTTGCACAACCGTATGACCCAGCTGAACATTAACCTCCCAGATGAGGCGGTCATTGACAGAATCCTCCAGTCGCTCCCACCAAGCTACAAGAGCTTTGTGATGAACTACAACATGCAGGGAATGGAAAAGACCATTCCTGAAGTGTTCTCGATGCTGAAGTCAGCATAGGCTGAAATCAAGAAAGAACATCAAGTGTTGATGGTCAATAAGACCACTAAGTTCAAGAAGGGCAAGGGTAAGAAGAACTTCAAGAAGGACGGCAAAGATGTTGCCGCGCCTGGTAAGCCAGTTACCGGGAAGAAGTCAAAGAATGGACCCAAGCCTGAGACTGAGTGCTTTTATTGCAAGGGGAAGGGTCACTGGAAGCGGAACTGCCCCAAATACTTAGCGGATAAGAAGGCCGGCAACACCAAAGGTATATTTGATATACATGTGATTGATGTGTACCTTACCAGTACTCGTAGTAACTCCTGGGTATTTGATACCGGTGCCGTTGCTCATATTTGTAACTCACAGCAGGAGCTGCGGAATAAACGGAGACTGGCAAAGGACGAGGTGACGATGCGCGTCGGGAATGGTTCCAGAGTCGATGTGATCGCCGTTGGCACGCTGCCTCTACATTTACCTACGGGATTAGTTTTGAACCTTAATAATTGTTATTTAGTGCCAAGTTTGAGCATGAACATTGTATCTGGATCTCGTTTAATACGAGATGGCTACTCATTTAAGTCTGAGAATAATGGTTGTTTGATTTATATGAGAGATATGTTTTATGGTCATGCTCCGATGGTCAATGGTTTATTCTTAATGAATCTCGAGCGTAATATTACACATGTTCATAGTGTAGATGCCAAAAGATTTAAAGTTGATAACGATAGTCCCACATACTTGTGGCACTGCCGCCTTGGTCACATTGGTGTCAAGCGCATGAAGAAGCTCCATGCCGATGGACTTTTAGAGTCTCTTGATTATGAATCGTTTGACACGTGCGAACCATGCCTCTTGGGCAAAATGACCAAGACTCCGTTCTCCGGAACAATGGAGCGAGCAACCAACTTGTTGGAAATCATACATACCGATGTGTGCGGTCCAATGAGCGTTGAGGCTCGCGGAGGATATCGTTATGTTCTCACTCTCACAGATGACTTGAGTAGATATGGGTATGTCTACTTAATGAAACACAAGTCTGAAACCTTTGAAAAGTTCAAGGAATTTCAGAATGAGGTGGAGAATCAACGTGACCGAAAGATAAAATTCTTACGATCAGATCGTGGAGGAGAATACTTAAGTCACGAATTTGGTACACACTTAAAGAAATGTGGAATCGTTTCACAGCTCACGCCGCCTGGAACACCTCAGCGAAACGGTGTGTCCGAACGTCGTAATCGCACTCTATTGGATATGGTGCGGTCTATGATGTCTCTTACCGATTTACCGCTATCATTTTGGGGATACGCTCTAGAGACAGCTACATTCACTTTAAATAGGGCACCGTCTAAATCCGTTGAGACGACACCGTATGAATTATGGTTTGGAAAGAAACCTAAGCTGTCGTTTCTAAAAGTTTGGGGATGCGAAGCTTATGTCAAGAAACTTCAACCTGAAAAGCTCGAACCCAAGTCGGAAAAATGCGTATTCATAGGATACCCTAAGGAAACTATAGGGTATACCTTCTACTTAAGATCCGAAGGCAAGATCTTTGTTGCCAAGAACGGATGCTTTCTGGAAAAAGAGTTTCTCTCGAAAGAAGTAAGTGGGAGGAAAGTAGAACTCGATGAAGTACTACCTCTCGAGAGGGATAGTGACGCAGCATAGGAAACCGTTCCTGTGATGCCCACACCAACTGAAGAGGAAAACCATGATAATGATCAAAGTACTTCGGATCAAGTTACTGCTGAACTTCGTAGGTCCACAAGGACACGTTCCGCACCAGAGTGGTACGGCAACCCTGTCCTGGAAATCATGTTGTTAGACAACAATGAACCTTCGAACTATGAAGAAGCAATGGCGGGCCCGGATTCCAACAAATGGCTTGAAGCCATGAAATCCGAGATAGAATCCATGTATGAAAACAAAGTATGGACTTTGACAGACTTGCCCGATGATCGGCGAGCGATAGAAAACAAATGGATCTTTAAGAAGAAGACGGACGCGGATGGTAATGTTACCATCTATAAAGCTCGACTTGTCGCTAAGGGTTATCGACAGGTTCAAGGGATTGACTACGACGAGACATTCTCTCCCGTAGCGAAGCTAAAGTCCGTCCAAATCATGTTAGCAATTGCCGCATACTATGATTATGAGATATGGCAGATGGACGTCAAAAACAGCATTCCTTAACGGGCATCTTAAGGAAGAACTGTATATGATGCAGCCGGAAGGTTTTGTCGATCCTCGGAACGCTAACAAAGTATGCAAGCTCCAGCGATCCATTTATGGACTGGTGCAAGCATCTCGGAGTTGGAACATTCGCTTTGATGAGATGATCAAAGCGTTTGGGTTTATGCAGACTTATGGAGAAGCCTGCGTTTACAAGAAAGTGAGTGGGAGCTCTGTAGCATTTCTCATATTATATGTAGATGACATACTCCTGATGGGAAATAATATAGAATTTCTGGACAGCATTAAGGCCTACTTGAATAAGTGTTTTTCAATGAAGGACCTTGGAGAAGCTGCTTATATATTAGGCATCAAGATCTATAGAGATAGATCGAGACGCCTCATAGGTCTTTCACAAAGCACATACCTTGATAAGATTTTGAAGAGATTCAGAATGGATCAGTCCAAGAAGGGGTTCTTGCCTATGTTACAAGGTATGAGACTGAGCTCAGATCAGTCACCGACCACAGCAAAAGATAAAGAAGAGATGAGTGTCATCCCCTATGCTTCAGCCATAGGATCTATTATGTATGCCATGCTGTGTACCAGACCCGATGTAAACCTTGCCGTAAGTTTGGTAGCAAGATACCAAAGTAATCCCGGCAAGGAACACTGGACAGCGGTCAAGAATATCCTGAAGTACCTGAAAAGGACAAAGGACATGTTTCTCGTTTATGGAGGAGATGAAGAGCTCGTCGTAAAGGGTTACGTCGACGCTAGCTTCGACTCAGATCTGGATGACTCTAAGTCACAAACCGGATACGTGTATATGTTGAATGGTGGAGCAGTAAGCTGGTGCAGCTGCAAGCAGAGCGTCGTGGCGGGATCTACGTGTGAAGCGGAGTACATGGCAGCCTCGGAGGCAGCGCATGAAGCGATTTGGGTGAAGGAGTTCATCACCGACCTAGGAGTCATACCCAATGCGTCGGGGCCGATCAAACTCTTCTGTGACAACACTGGAGCTATTGCCCTCGCAAAGGAGCCCAGGTTTCACAAGAAGACCAGGCACATCAAGCGTCGTTTCAACTCCATCCGTGAAAATGTTCAAGATGGAGACATAGAGATTTGCAAAGTGCACACGGATCTGAATGTCGCGGATCCGCTGACTAAACCTCTCTCGCGTGCAAAACATGATCAACACCAGAACTCTATGGGTGTTCGATTCATCACAATGTAACTAGATTGGTGACTCTAGTGCAAGTGGGAGACTGTTGGAAATATGCCCTAGAGGCAATAATAAAAGTATTATTATATTTCATTGTTCATGATAATTGTCTTTTATTCATGCTATAACTGTATTATCCGGAAATCGTAATACACGTGTGAATACTTAGACCACACTATGTCCCTGGTAAGCCTCTAGTTGACCAGCTCGTTGTGATCAACAGATAGTCATGGTTTCCTGACTATGGACATTGGATGTCGTTGATAACGGGATCACATCATTAGGAGAATGATGTGATGGACAAGACCCAATCCTAAGCATAGCATAAAAGATCGTGTAGTTCGTTTTGCTAGAGCTTTGCAAGTGTCAAGTATCTCTTCCTTCGACCATGAGATCGTGTAACTCCCGGATACCGTAAGAGTGCCTTGGGTGTACCAAACGTCACAACGTAACTGGGTGACTATAAAGGTGCATTACATGTATCTCCGAAAGTAGCTGTTGGGTTGACACGGATCGAGACTGGGATTTGTCACTCCGTATGACGGAGAGGTATCTCTGGGCCCACTCGATAATGCATCATCATAATGAGCTCAATGTGACCAAGGTGTTGGACACGGGATCATGCATTACGGTACGAGTAAAGTGACTTGCCGGTAACGAGACTGAACAAGGTATTGGGATACCGACGATCGAGTCTCGGGCAAGTAACGTACCGATTGACAAAGGGAATTGCATACAGGGTTTGATCAAATCCTCGACATAGTGGTTCATCCGATGACAACATCGAGGAGCATGTGGGAGCCATCATGGGTATCCAGATCCCGCTGATGGTTATTGACTGAGAGAGTCTCGGTCATGTCTGCGTGTCTCCCGAACCCGTAGGGTCTACACACTTAAGGTTCAGTTACGCTAGGGTTATAGGGATATGTATATGCAGTAACCCGAATGTTGTTCGGAGTCCCGGATGAGATCCCGGACGTCACGAGGAGTTCCGGAATGGTCCGGAGGTAAAGATTTATATATGGGAAGTCCTGTTTCGGGCATCGGGACAAGTTTCGGGGTTATCGGTATTGTACCGGGACCACCGGAAGGGTCCCGGGGGTCCACCGGGTGGGTCCACCTGTCTCGGGGGGCCACATGGGCTGTAAGGGGGTGCGCCTTGGCCTAATGGGCCAAGGGCACCAGCCCCACATAGGCCCATGCGCCTAGGGTTTAAGGGGGCAAGAATCCTAGGAGGGTAAGGCACCTCCTAGGTGCCTTGGGGGGAGGGAAAACCCCCCTTGGCCGCCGCACCCCCTAGGAGATTGGATCTCCTAGGGCCGGCCACCCCCCCCTTGGCACCCCTATATATAGTGGGGGAGAGGAGGGACTTCATACCTGAACGCCCTGGCCTTTGGTTGCCTCCTTCTCCCTCCCCAACACCTCCTCCACCTCCATAGTGCTTAGCGAAGCTCTGCCGGAGTACTGCAGCTCCATCAACACCACGCCGTCGTGCTGCTGCTGGTGCCATCTCCCTCAACCTCTCCTCCCTTCCTTGCTGGATCAAGAAGGAGGAGACGTGGCTGTTCCGTACGTGTGTTGAACGCGGAGGTGCCGTCCGTTTGGCGCTGGTCATCGGTGATTTGGATCACGTCAAGTACGACTACATCATCACCTTGCAAGCTTCCGCACGCGATCTACAAGTGGTATGTAGATGCAAACTCTCTCCCTAGACTCGTTGCTTAGATGAACTCATGGATGGATCTTGGTGAAACCGTAGGAAAAATTTAAATTTTCTGCAACGTTCCCCAACAGTGCTCCCTTTACCACCTAGCCGAACAATCAGGAACGTAGGGGTAAGTACAGGAGCCAGGCAACCCATCTTGGCCAAAACTTAAGTCATATCGATGCATATAATGGTGAATAAAAGGTACATGCGGAAGTGTGACACATGTGTTGGGCATAAAGCCCGTATAAATAAGCTTCTGTTAAAGAGGCCCCCAGGTATACTGAGCGCGGATAACGCGTCAAGTGTGTGCGAACAGTGCACAAACGAGCCTCCAACGGCTTCAGAAAAAAGGAGGGAGAAGGAGAGAAATAAAAGACAGTTAAAGTACAAAATATAGACGGAGGAAGGAGACGAACTCAGAGTCCGGCGCTAGGCATAGAATCTTCGGAGACGGGCTGCGTTCCATGGGTTCAGCTCAAGTCGGTTACCCGATGCGTTCCACAGACGGTACGCTCCGCCGGTCAGGACTTGGTCGATGATGAAGGGACCCTCCCATTTGGGCTTGAGTTTGTCCTTTTTTTGTCCGGCAGGCGTAGAACTAATTCACCAACATTGTAAGCTTTGGCCTGTACTTCTCTGCTTTGGTATCTTTGAGCCTGCTGTTGATAGAATGCGGAACGGGCTTTTGCCACGTCGCGCTCCTCCTCCAAGGTGTCCAAACTGTCCTGCCAATCGAGCTCGGCTTCTCTTTCTTCGTACATGCGCACGGGAGGTGAGTCATGAATTATGTCACCGGGCAAAACTGCCTCTGCGCCGTACACCATAAAAAATGGTGTGAATCCGGTAGTGCGATTCGGCGTGGTCCGTAGCCCCCAGAGTACGGAGTCGAGCTCCTCTACCCAGTGCGTATTAGATTCCTTGAGGGATCGCACTAGTCTGGGTTTAATGCCGCTCATGATTAGACCGTTTGCTCGCTCGACTTGACCGTCAGTTTGAGGGTGATAGACTGAAGCGTAGTCGAGCTTGATGCCCATGTTTTTGCACCAGAGTTTGACCTCGTCGGTCGTGAAGTTCGTGCCATTATCAGTGATGATGCTATGGGGGACGCCGTAATGGTGTACTACCCCTGATATGAAGTCTATCACCGGTCCGGATTCGGCCGTCTTAACAGGCTTTGCGTCTATCCATATGGTGAATTTATCCACCATGACCAATTGGTATTTTTGCTTGTGGGTTCCTCCTTTAAGGGGTCCAACCATATTAAGCCCCCAGACCGCGAACGACCAGGTGATGGGTATAGTTTGGAGGGCGGTAGGTGGCATGTGGCTTTGTTTAGCAAAGAGCTGGCATCCAACGCATCGTTGGACCAAGTCCTGAGCATCTGCTCGGGCCGTCGGCCAATAAAATCCTGTACGGAAGGCCTTGCCTACAAGGGCCTGGGCTGCGGCGTGGTGCCCGCCGAGTCCGGCATGAATTTCAGCCAGAATATTCCGCCCTTCATCTTCGGAGATACACCTTTGAAGGACTCCGGTTGTGCTTTTCTTATAAAGCTCTCCCTCATGGACCTTTAGGCTTTAGATCGCCGCACTATGCAGCGGGCCTCGTTTTGGTCCTCGGGAAGTTCCTGCCTATTTAGGTAGGCTAGGAATGGTTCTGTCCACGGGGCAATGACTGCCATTATTGTGTGGGCTGACGGTGTTATTTCGTTGGCAAAACCACCAACTATGTCAGAATGTTCGGTGTGGGGTAGTGTGGTTGGGTCCGGGATGTTATTTCCGGACTCTCCCTCCCATAATACGGATGGCTTGAAAAGCCTCTCTAGGAAGATGTTGGGAGGGGCGGCATCGCGCTTTGCGCCAATGCGTGCCAACACGTCTGCTGCCTGGTTGTTCTCCTGGGCTATATGGTGAAATTCGAGCCCCTCAAACCGAGCTGACATTTTTAGGACGGCGTTGCGATAAGCTGCCATTTTCGTATCCTTGGCATCAAAGTCTCCATTTATTTGGGATATCGCGAGGTTTGAATCCCCGCGGACCTATAGGCGCTGAATGCCCATGGAGACTGCCATCCGGAGACCATGTAGAAGGGCCTCGTATTCAGATGCGTTGTTGGAGTCCGTGTACATTATCTGAAGTACGTATTGGACTGTATCTCCAGTTGGGGACGTCAGAACGACGCCAGCCCCCAGGTCAGCCAACATTTTGGAGCCGTCGAAGTGCATGATCCAGTTGGAATATGCGCCGTACTCTTTAGGGAGTTCGACTTCGGTCCATTCGGCAACGAAGTCGGCCAAAACTTGCGACTTAATAGCTCGTCGTGGCTTGTAGGTTATGTCGAACGGGAGGAGCTCGATAGCCCATTTGGCAATCCGGCCCGTTGCGTCGCGGTTGTTTATAATGTCATTAAGAGGTACTTCGGAGGCTACTGTTATCAAACACTCTTGGAAGTAGTGTCACAGCTTCCGGGATGCCATGAACACCGCGTATGCTATCTTTTGATAATGCGGGTACCGTGACTTGCATGGAGTTAGGACAGTGGACACGTAATAAACTGGTTTTTGGAGAGGGAACTTGTGTCCGTATGTTTCTTGTTCGAGAACGAGCACCGCGCTTACAACTTGATGGGTTGCCGCGATGTATAATAGCATTGGTTCGCCCATGTTGGGCGCGGCCAGGACCAGATTTGTTGCCAATATGGCTTTGATTTCTTCGAGTCCGGCTGTGGCGGCATCCGTCCACTCGAAGTGTTCGGTGCACCGCAGGAGGCGATAAAGGGGTAATGCCTTTTCTCCTAAGAGGGAGATAAAGCGGCTTAGAGCCGCCACACATCCAGTCAATTTTTGTATTTGTTTGAGGTCTTTTGGGATATACAATTGTGACAGAGCTCGGATCTTGGCTGGGTTTTCAATTCCTCTACCGGATACAATGAAGCCCAAGAGCTTTCCGACTGGTACGCCGAAAACGCATTTTTCCGGGTTGAGCTTAATGTCATATGCTCGGAGATTGTCGAATGTGAGCCTCAAGTCGTCTACTAGAGTTTCGACATGCTTGGATTTGACGACCACATCATCTACGTATGCCTCCACTGTTTTGCCGATCTGGTTTGCCAGACATGTCTGAATCATGCGCTGATATGTTGCGCCGGCGTTTTTGAGCCCGAAGGGCATTGTGTTGAAGCAGAATGGGTCGTGTGGAGTGATGAATGCCGTTGCGGCTTGGTCTGGCTCTGCCATCTGAATTTGGTGGTAGCTGGAGTATGCATCGAGGAAGCACAATGAATCGTGTCCTGCGGTAGCGTCGATAATTTGATTGATGCGGGGAAGGGGGAAGGGATCCTTTGGGCAAGCCTTGTTAAGGTCCTTGAAATCGACACACAGGCGCCATGATTTGTCCTTCTTTGGTACCATTACCAGGTTTGCTAGCCAGTCCGGATGTTTTATATCTCTAATGAATCTGGCCTCCAATAGTTTGGCTAGCTCCTCTCCCATGGCCTGTCTCTTGGGTTCGGAGAAACACCGAAGAGCTTGTTTGACTGGCTTGAATCCTTTTAGGATATTTAGGCTGTGCTCGGCCAGCCGGCGTGGGATTCCCGGCGTGTCTGAAGGGTGCCAGGCAAAGATGTCCCAATTTTCGCGTAGGAATTCTCGTAGTGCGGCGTCTACATCAGGGTTTAATTGTGCCCCGATGGAGGCCGTTTTTGTAGGGTCCGTTGGATGGACTTGGAATTTGACTATTTCGTCCGCTGGTTTAAAAGAGGTGGACTTGGATCTCTTATCGAGTATCACATCGTCCCTGTTCACCGTGGAGCACAGCGCAGTGAGTTCCTCGGCTGCTAGGGCTTCGGATAGTGCCTCAAGGGAGAGTGCGGCTGTTTTATTTTCGGCATGGAGTGCTATGTCCGGGTCACTAGCAAGAGTGATGATTCCGTTGGGTCCGGGCATTTTGAGCTTCATGTACCCATAATGGGGTATAGCTTGAAAAATTGTGAATGCCTCTCTCCCTAATAGAGCATGGTATCCGCTGCTGAATGGGGCCACTTGGAATGTGACCTCCTCGGACCTGTAATTATCCAGTGTGCCGAAGACCACATCCAGTGTGATTTTTCCTGTACAGCATGCTTCCCGACTGGGGATTATTCCTCTAAAGGTTATGCTGCTTCGCTCAATGCGGCTCCAGTCTATTTCCATTTTTCGAAGGGTTTCCTCGTAAATGAGGTTTAATCCGCTGCCGCCATCCATGAGCACCTTGGTAAGGCGAAAGCCGTCCACTATTGGACTAAGGACCAATGCGGCTGGTGCTCGGGCTGTTCGGAATTTAGGTTCATCACTGTCGTTAAAGGTAATAGCCGTGTCACTCCATGGATTTATTGTTGCTACCTGGTGGACTTCGGCAAGACTGCGGAGTGTTTGTTTCCGCATATTATTTGATGCGAAAGTTTCGAAGACTGTTAATACCGTACTGGTATTGCTGGGCTGGTGCTCTGGAGCTAGAAGCTCTTCGCCACTTTTGGCCACCTGCCGTAGTATCCAACATGCTCTAAGGCTATGAGTTGGAGTGGCGCCCTCTGTACTATGAATTTTGCAGGGTCCATTGAGCCATCCCCCAGTACGGTTCCATGCCCTTTAGAGGGTTTTTGCTTTTTGGTATTTAACCCAGGTGCCTGGAAATGATGCACCCTTTTACTTTGGACTAGGGTTGTGTTCAAGGCCGGATTATCCCAAAATTTGATTTCAGTTTTCCAGGCGCTCTCCATCACACAATACTTTTGTACTATGGACGCCAAATCAGCAAAGCATGTAATTTCGCGACGAATTACGGCGTTGAGGATTCCTTCGTCCGTGCAATTAACGCAGAAGAATGAAATTGTGTCCTCTTCACGGCAGTCCTTTATCCTATTCATGACCAGGAGGAATCTGGCCCAGTAATGATGTACAGTTTCAGCGGGCTCTTGCCGGATTTGGGATAGATCGCTTATGTTTGGGTGGGAGGGTGGAGTTAAATTCCGAACCCGTCCGATCTAAGACTCAGGGGCCAAGAAGTTTCCGAACTTGGAAGCTTGGGTTCTTGGACATTGTCCGATGAATCTAGCCCGCTGCCTGACTTTAAGTTCAGAGCTTGAGTTGTGTTCTCCCCTCTGCGGGAATCCGGCATGGAGGGGTCAGGAATCCGGACATAGCTAGTCCTTAGGATAGAAGAAGGGTCGCCATATTGTTCCTCTACCACAGCAATGTGGTGGGTAGCCTGGGGAGAGTTAATCTCTCTCAGATCGGTTTTAGGCCCAATCTGGTCGTAGTCTGTAGCGACTCCCAGGGCGGCGATGCGATCCAAGAGCTCGTTTAAGGAAGAGAGCTCCATCGGATCTAACTGCTCGGCGAGTTCCGAGTTGACGTGAAGATTGCTTTTGATGACCCGAGAAGTCATCATCGGCGCGGCGGCCGAAAGGTGGTCATAAGAAAACCGCCTAGCCGGAGAGTTTGGCCGATGGCCAAAGCTCCTTTAGCAACGGTGTCGTCTTTAAAGACGGGACGAGGCATCCTTCCTGATGGCGACGGCATAGAGGAACTCTCAATGAAAGCACCAATGTCGGTGTCAAAACCGGCGGATCTCGGGTAGGGGGTCCCGAACTGTGCGTCTAGGCGGATGGTAACAGGAGACAAGGGACACGATGTTTTTACCCAGGTTCGGGCCCTCTCGATGGAGGTAAAACCCTACTCCTGCTTGATTAATATTGATGATATGGGTAGTACAAGAGTAGATCTACCACGAGATCAAAGAGGCTAAACCCTAGAAGCTAGCCTATGGTATGATTGTTGTTCGTCCTACGGACTAAAAACCCTCTGGTTTATATAGACACCGGAGAGGGTTAGGGTTACAAAGAGTCGGTTACAATGGTAGGAGATCAACATATCCATATCTCCAAGCTTGCCTTCCACGCCAAGGAAAGTCCCATCCGGACACAGGACGAAGTCTTCAATCTTGTATCTTCATAGTCCAGGAGTCCGGCCAACGATGATAGTTCGGCTATCCGGGCACCCCCTAATCCGGGACTCCCTCAATGACCATTTCTCCTATGCATCAGGAGTGAAAGCCTGAACCTCCTTGGGAAGCTCCGTCACCACAAGCTGGCTATTCCGGTTGAACACAACTCTATACAGATCATCAGCGTTCCAATCAACAATACATGGCTGCAAAACAATAAAACAAATTATCAAAAATCACGACACATAAAAAAAGATACACAATAAGCCAAAAACAGAAAGTGAAAAGCTCAACTAGAACCCACGTCATTATCTCGAATGTTCTCAACGATCTTTTCACCATCATAGGATCCCACATACTTCAGAGTATAATGGCCACATTCATTTTGCCCTTGAAGTGGAACCTTGACAAACGTTGGTTTCTTTGCAAACAGCTCCCAATTGGGCTGCTTGCTCGCATTGTACTGAGCATCACCATACACAACCTTCATTACTTTGACCAATCTAGAAATCTGTAAAAAAAACACACATTTGTAGGTCTTAGAAAAAGCAGAAACAAAGATAAAGAAAAATTAATCCAGTACAGATAATAAATGTCACTCACAATCTTCTCGCAGTCTTTATGATAGGTGTTCTTTGAAGGATGGTGGTTCTTCGGATAAGGTAAAGAGACAAGGATGTCAATGCTACTTCGGTACCGATTCATGACATATAAGGAATATTGGTTCACTTTCTTATCCTTTCCTAAAATCATAGGCTTGAATAGAGGCATCATGATCTAAAAACAAATGACCAAAAAAGAGATGTTAAATATTCAAAATAAAAACCAGCATCACAACAAACAAATAAAACCAAAAATCAGCTAGTAGATCTCACAAGGTCGGCACTGAGCAAGTCTTCCTTCTCTTTAACATAGCTCTTGAAATCTCTCGCTGCACTCTCCACAGTAAACACTTTATTTTCATCACCGTAAAACGTACAGTCAAGCACAGCCTACAAAAAAGCCAAAAAAGAAATAGACACGGAAAAGGATCAACAAGCAAAGTATTATTGAAACTCGTAAAAACAATAGGCAGTCTTGTTCAACAGAAAGAAACCGATCTGATTGATTACCGTGATGAAATATGGACTCAGCAATACCCTTTTCCCAGATGCGAAATCAGCATTTCTCTCGGGATCTTGCTTCTAGTCATCAATGAGGAAATCCATTACATCACCCTCCATCATTTGCCCAGGTGAAAAAACTTCCCGGATGCGATTCCCAGTGAAGCTAGTTACGCTTTCATCAGGCCGAGGTATCATTGAGAATGTATTCCAGCAGCACACACAAGAACAAAAAGAAGGAGAAGCGAGATAAGGCATTCATAGCAGTTCAAGTTGTATAAAAGGAACAGTTTAGGTCATATTTATCTAGCAGTTACAAACAACAGAAGAAAAAGAAGAGGAAAAATAATGAGAGATACTCACTCGGCATACTTCTCACGCCATTCATCACTAAGCAACAGATTATACAACCTGCGAGCCTTGTCCAGGTGAGGGAATTTATGAGGGTGACGCTGCTGCACAGGGGAGCAAAACTTCATAGGAGCTCTGGGTGCGCGCGTCGTGCTTACAACATTGCAAGAATCCAAAGCAGGATCTTTCCTAGCACCACCAGCTCTACGAGCCACTATTCCAGCAAGGGGAGATAAACTTTTGGCAGCAGGCGCTCCTCGTGACTCTTCCCACGCCAGCAATCTTGTCAAACACATCATTATCGTTGTCTATCAATTCCACAATGGGATTCTTGGGTGTAGTAGGGCTCTCTGCACAAGTAGCCGTAGAACCTCTCAGAGCTCCCAACCGCCCCTTCACAACAGCAGATCTTGTCTTTTCGGGAGAACGCCCCTGGCTAAGATCAATAGCTACATGCTCGAGCTCCGAGAACTGGCTGCCAAAGAACCTGTAGTCATGCTCACCATGATCCAGCCACTCACCTGAAAAACAAAAACAAAAAAAGAAGAAGACCGCACAAAGGATAAGTTCAAATACATAATTCATGACAGTACTAATAGAGAAGTACAAGCTGCAAAAAATTACAAAAGGCCATGCACACGTACAGGGTTCAATGCCAAACAAACCCCGAAAGTCAACATCAAACACATCGCTAGTTGCGCAGGTATACAGCAAAGTCTTCCTAATGTCAAGAATGTCTTCAGGGCTGTGATCGACCATTTCAATTACACCATCCTCCCAGCAATGATAGGTCTTGCAGTTTTGTAGCATAAAGAATCCACAATCATGTCTGTAAACAAAAGAAAAACAAAATGGTACATCACAAATCCAAAAATACAGGAACAACATCCTCCCAGCAATAAAAACAACCAACAAAAATCATTAAAAACGGATACTCACGTGTTTTCCTGCTGCGGCACCCACACAAACTCGCAAAAGAAACCATCAATATGCACCGGCGAGAATGGTTTGGCCATGTCTACACTCGACTCCCTCCAAAGCTTCGTTATATTAGTTGTCATATTCCTTAAGAATCTAACTGCATCACCCCAGGTTTCATCACGGAGTGAATCAAGACAGTCGAAATGACGGAACCTCAAATTCAGAACAATCAAGCACCAATGCCCAGATACTTCGCTAGGCTTCATGGTAGCCGCAAATGATGGCGGATCAAAGGTATGGAAAAGAAGCTGGAAAAAAATCACAGAGGAAAAATGAATTTAACAAATCATAATGAAACAAAAATTCAGCCTCCAAACAATAAAATAAAAGAGGGAAATTGAAATTCAGAAGTACAAACAAAAATCAAATAATCATAAGAGTTTATATCCACCACCCAAAATTGAGGAACAAACATATCAGTTCAATTTCCTTGTGACAATAAGTCCACCTTTAAAAAAAGAAGCACACATCATTCATAAGTACAGGTGTAAAAGCAGGCTAATCAAGTTCATTCCCCCACCTCCCAAACCTGCAAGAAAACATGACAGTTCTAGTTCATGAGTACAAAAAGTCCAAGTTCACCTACTTGGTCAAAACCATCAGCACCTGATCTCGTGAACCAATTTAGCACATTGGAACATTGTTGAGGAAATTGTTAACTGGTAGCTGCTCGGTTGGCTGGTGAGTAGGGGATTAATCGGCAAATCGTCAAGTTAATCAGCCACTTAATCAATTAATCGGATGATTTATCAGTTTATAGGCTACTCGGTGACCCTACGAGTAGGGATTAATCGGCAACTTAACTGGTTAATCGGATGAATTCTTGAACAGGGCATTGGAATCAATATTTCCATCATGGATCTTGGTCTGTTGTACAAAAAGAACAACAAATAGTTAGAAAATTGGCAAAACAAGTTATCCTCCTATTTACAAAAAGCAATATAGTGACCGTCACCCATCTGGGAACTATCAACTTGTCAATGTCTCGGTACTTCTGACTTAGAGAATATAAAACAACGTCAGCACTGTCTGAGTTGGGCATGCCAGTGGGGACAAACGCTTTAGCAATAGAACCAACACTGGCATCACATTCTTTATTTTGAAACATCGGCTTGTGACTAGAAAAACACAGAAGATTACATGAATTAAAACTACTGCAACAACAACGAGAGAAAGAAGACAAAAATGGTACGGGCAAAATCCCAAACTAACCATTTCGTACAGTTCGTGCGCAACCTCGTAACAGCGAAGAAAAACTTATCAACCTTAACAACATTAGCACTTTCTGCTTGCAGAAAAAGAAGAATAATAATAAGTTCAACCACTACAAGAGAACATGTCCAAAATGCCAAAATTGAGAAGTACGCCTCATTTACAAGTCCTTACCTGGACTATCAGGGTTTGACGACGACGATAGTTCCTCTGATGAGACCATTATGCCTCCAGTTTCAGGGTTTGACGATGGGACATCTTGAGAGGACACCAATATTGCTGCGCTTTCAGGGTCTGTAGAAAGAAAATCCTGGGATGACAAGAGCGCCTCCTGTGTCAAGGGGCCAGAAGAAATTGACAGAAGTAATCATCATCCTCGGATGGCACCTCCTCCATGCTAGAAGCATCTTGCTATGCATCACCGTAACCAAGACCTCCAGGCGGGAAATTCTCCAGTGGCAAATCTTTACAATCAGAAACTTTTTCATTCCCAGCAATACCAACACCAGGCGATTTAGCATCAAGTATGCTGGCAGCACAAGCATCCTCATCAGCAACTTTGGTACCAACATTGCGCCCACTACTCGATGGAACACCACGAGCATCATCTCCACTGCTAAGGACAACCTCACGCTCAACATCAGTAATCTGACGAAAATAAAAATTCAGAAAAAGTGAATAATATGAGCAAAACTAACAATAAAAAATAAGTTACCAAGAGGTGCACAGGAAAACAAACCTTAGAAGCATTCACAGCAACATCATCGATCTTGCTGCTACTAACATTCAAAGTAACATCACCAACGGGCAAACAAGGCTCATCGCCAACAAGAGGACCCTAATTCAAATGTAATGAGGCAAAAAACAATGCTATTGTTAGCAACAATAAACACAAGGAATTAAACAACAGTAACAAAAAAGGTAGGTACCACTTGCAAACTCTAAACGGTGTGGGCTAGAAAAATGAACAAGCAAGACACATTGGTGCGCATGAAAGTTCAAGAAAATATGAATAAACACAATAAAAATAAAAATAACCTTGCACTTATCAGTAGATGGATCATTAACTCCATGGTCAACAGCAGCCTCAACATTATGACTGGTCTCCTGCATGAAAAGAAAAATTAATAAACAGATGTAGATCAGGAAGTTCAACTACAATACTGTCAACAAAACAACATAGTAAAAACATACAAACAATGAGGACTGACTCACATCAACAACAGGGTGCTGCAAGCCAACATCATTCGTATGGTGATCAGAACCATTAGCCTCAGTACCATCATCAGCCCTACTGTCGGTGCCAGCAGCCTTATCCTGATCAATCTACATGAAAGAAAATTAAACATAGAAGATTGTAAATAAAAATTAAACATAGAAGACTGTAAATAAAAATTTCATAAACGAATTTATAAAAAGTTCAACTACTACAATTCATAAGGTTCAAGTACAAAAAAATAGTACTGTGCAGCAAAGATTCTTTTTTTAATTTTAAAAAATACTAAAACTATCATTATTCAACTATAAAAAAGAAACAATGTGCTCCAAAATTCATGTAAAAAAGTAAGAAAAATGTTATACAACAAACAAATTTGATTGGTAATTGACAGCCTAAAAATAGTTCAGTACTATCATTAATAGAATGTAAGTTCAGCAAACTCAATACCCAAAAAGGAATTCTAAAAACAACATCACCGTATAGCACCATCTACAAGTTATGAACATAAAAATATACCAGTCAAAACAAAGGATACCCATCAGTTCAACTATAGAAATTGTTCCAATACTAATATAAATAATATATAAATAAAACAGTTATACTTGAGCAAAACAATAGGAAAAGCATTACATAACTTGTTCCAAACCATACAATTCAACCATGTCACATGCAAATGTTTTAAAAGAAAAAATACTGCAACATAATCAACCATACACAAATCTCACAACCGGCGTCATTTGCCACATTTAAACCTACAACACATAAATTTTGAATGTCAAAGAGTCATCTTCTCTAGAGAACATAACCATAACCACATCACCATCCTCAAATCCAGACTCTGCCACAAACTCCTTCCACCTAGTAGTTAGGTTGATGCAACCATCAAAGTCGATGTGGTAGGCAACATCCATCAACTGATACCCATTTTTGTTTGAAGTCTCCATCTTCAGAACACCAGAACTAGGAGCAACAATCCTGATCCTGGGTGACATTTTCTGCAAATGGGCGTGGGAGTACAAAACAAATTGAACACCTGACATAACTGAATTTTTATACAGATATAGGAACGATTTGCATAACAAACTAAAATGGAAAAAATCTGAACCAAAACAATAACACAAAACTAACTAGACATGTGAACTGACTAAACTGAAGAAATATACATATCAATACACATACAGTAAAAACATCTGACAAAAAATAGATCAAGGATTATACAAAAATGGATAAAATACCGTTAAGTAATGAACAAATACACACAAAAATCCCTACTATTAAATTCTGACAAAACCAAATAAAAAAATATAGACAAACTATTCATAAGACTAAACTGCAGATTCAGTCCATGGGATTCAAACAAAGACCAACAAAAAAGTAGAAAACAAAACGAATAGAAACACATACCCATGATTCCTTCAAGTCACCAACCGTCAGGCGACAAACATAGGGTGTACGAAACCCATGGTTGTTGTACAACAGACAAGAAAGTTGCCCACGTCGCTGGGTCTGGGTGAGCTCCAAACCAGATTCACACACATAGCCGTCTGCTATGCGCGACATCTTTGCCAGGCATTCGCATGAATAATCCTACATGGAACACACAGGAACTGGTAAAAAAGCAACAAAGAGAAGAGGGAGGAACATAGATCTGGTTCTGGAAGAAGGAAGAAAAAGGAGGGGGAGACTTGGCCACACACCACACATAGATGGATAGAGTTTATAGACAGGGAGACTCACAGATTAAAAAAAAAAAATAGGCAGGTGGGCAGCCAGTTGGTAGGAAATAGTTATTACACAAGCCATGCAACATTTGACCGCAAATCAGTTCAACTTCAGATAAACAATCAGTTCAAAAGTGCACATGTCAAACATATGCAGACAAAACAACACATTCAGAGACAAAACAGTTGAATTCATTTAGTCATTCAAACATCTGCTCCCTCACAACAAAAATCCTAAAAACATAACATTCACTACTTTAGTCATAACGATCAAAGAAACGACGCCATTTGGCCCTGGTGGATGGATGTGGAACCGTGGCTGCTCTCGCCCTAGCCCAACTAATGATCTGAATATGGTTCCTTCCCCTGCCCTTTGGGAAAAGAAGATCCAATTCATTGGAGTTGCAAGTATCCATCACCTCGCGCGCAAGGCATCTGTTGAACTCTGCCTCTAGTTCCTCCTCGGCAGCATGTCGCGCCATCTGCCTGCGCCTGCGCCTCCTCCTCCTCTGCTCCACTACTGCAGCCCTCACATTTATGGCGTCCCCCCCCCCTCCTCTGTGACCTCTCCCAGCTCAGGATCCATCTCGCTTTTCTTTGGTTGCAGCTCGTAGAATGAAAGTGACAGAGGGCTCGGGCTTTATAATCAAAGTGCAGAGCTATGGTACGAAGCTAGTCCCGATGTCAACACATAGTAATACAACTTTGACACGCAGCAGTCCAACTACACATACGGCAGCAATTCAAACAACACTGAAAACACGCAACTTAATTACACAGTTTGACTAGATTACAAGAAATCACGGCATACAGTCAGCCGCCATACACCACCTCCGCCAACGACAAAATAACATGGGAATCCGGGGTAGAAATAACTCAAAGAAGCAAAATTAACAATGCAAATCTTTTCATACAATCCTCATATCTCTCCCTGCAACAACAATTTGAAAGTAAAACAACAGAAAAAGAAGAACATATTTCCATGGCGGGCGTGGCAAGAACACCAAAACTTGTAATCATAAATTACAGATGAAATTAAACTCCAAAAACTCTAACATACCGATAATTCTCTCATAAAAAACAACAAACACGACGTAAATTGAGGCCCATGAACACCACAGTAAAGACCAACGCCCAAAACACATCCGCCGCCAAAATGCCCACGCCATCACCTCCGGTGACTACAGATCACAAAACACATCCAGCTGAGCGTGTGCACGTGCGGAACCCCTTACATGTCTCCTCTAGCAATGAATGGCCCGCAGCATTGCGTCGGAGAATGACCGGAAGCTCCACGTTGCATCCCCTGTTTTCGTCCGTTGTGCATGCAGGAACATTAGTTTAGGTGGAAAACCATGTCAGTCCAAACTGTGAACCACGTCAGTTCAGAAAGGGTAACAGAATAATATTCTGTTACGCGTAACAGAATAGCCCAGATGTATGTATATAAATAGGAAAGGACTATTCTGTTACTAGTAAATTCTGTTACCCCTCGGCCTGTAAGGGGCGTGAAGGAAAAAAAGAAAACCCAGCCCACCCACTCTCTCGTCTCCGGCTAGATCCCGGTGATGGCCAGCCCCCCGCCTTCTCCCCTGTCTGGACCCCGGTGATGCCTCGCTCCCACCTTCTCCCCGGCTGGATCCCGGCGGCCGCCCCGCCCCACCTTCTTCCTGGCGCCACCCCGCACCTCACCTTCTTCCCAGCGCCGCCCCTCCCCACCTTCTTCACGGTGCCGCCCTGGCCCCCACCTTCTTCCCAGTG
>NC_041381.1:575004276-575037343 GCF_002162155.2 Triticum dicoccoides | reverse complement strand
CCACCCCCACCTCCCGGCCACGCACCGCCCCATGCCTCCTAACCGACGACCGCCCATACTCCGCCTGCCAAGCACCACCGCGCCACCGACCTGCTCACCGGCGAGGCCCTCCTACCCCACTGCCACCATGGCCGTTTGACGCCATCACTGCAGGCCGTTCTACACCACCACCGCATGCCGTTCATCGCAGCAGCACCCTGGATCCACACCGACTCCCTTTCCTAGCGCGCCGCCGCCGACCGGCTCCCTCCCCTAGAGCGTCGTTGCGGCCCCAGCCCCATTTCCTTGATGTGGCACAGCGCCATCGACTGTGCCCTTCCCCATCTTCCCCTAGTGCCTCATGGTGGAATCCAAGGGAGGGCCAGGCCATTCACAGCCACCACCCCCTCAGTCCGTTCAGCACCGCCAACCAAGGCCGTTCAACGAGGGGTCGTTCAAAAGCAGCGGTCAGAAGATTTCCACTCATTTTCTTCTGTCTCTTTAACATTTTTTTCAATTTTGGGGACTAGTTGAGTGCAGTTCGCTGAGGCATTCAATTTACTAATGTTTTGCTTGCTTAACACAACTTCAAGATGCTTGTTCAGTGTAAAATATAGCTAAAAGGAAAAGATGAATTGTGTTTTTGGTAGGAAAATTTGATGCTCTCTAGTTTACCATCTATATATGTCATCAGTTCAAATCGACCGCTGGCTACAATCTTGGCCAAAGCAGCCATCCTCCCTATTCTGAACTACCACCAGCCTCTGCCATGTTCGCCTAGCTCCATGCCCAAAGAAAATGTTGCAAGAGTGTTTTCGCTTGCTCTCTTTTGTTTTCCTTTTCGTTCCTAGCTGCCACGACGTCACTTGGTTTTACTACTTTTAAAAGAGTTCAACTAAAAAATTCTGAGTAGTTCAAATACAAGAGTCAAGAAAAGTACTGAATTTTTGTAGTGATGTTGCAACAAGTACAACTCCTCCCCATTCAAGCTTAGCGAGCCAAAAAAAGCATCTTGATGGATGATCGCTAGCTCGCTTCATCAACGGCTGTTTTTCCCATCTACTAGCTTGTGGTTAATTCCTTCTATCCTTCTCTTATATCTTTAGTTGGAGATTTATATTTCAAGTCATTGCCGCTTTTACCTTTAGCTATTAGAGATGCACAACAAGTCGTTGGGATTCCCTGCAGCTGCCAAATCCCGGCGCTGCTCGTGATCTCCGCCTTCATCAGCTCCACTTCACCGGAGCAATCAGTCCAGAGGAGGAGGTGTAGCCGGTCCACCCGATCTCCGACATCTTATTCCACCTCCAATTTTTTTAGTTATATTCTTCGTCATAGGTTCACTGCTATTACCTCAGTACAAAAAGTGCCAAAAAGTTCAGTTCAGACTCTACTAAATGTCCATATTGTAGATAAATTTGCATTGTCTTAAATTTCTGGAAGCAAGCTTCAGTACAAGAAAAATGGATTAGTCAGTTCATCCATATGCAAACCCCCGTGACTCCATAATATATAATTTTCTATCCTCACACTCTTGCTCACGGTTCGGTTTGTGTGTGTTACTCCACAAATATATAATTTTTTGTTTAATTCTTATTTTGTTTTAGTTCAATATATAATTTTAGTTAAGTTCAATATATAATTTTAGTTTAGTTCAATATCTTGAGTATCGCCTTTTTCTGCCATGAACTCATGCTATAATATGGGCAGCTAAGTTCACTCTGCATATGTTGATACTAAACCAGAAGTTTGCTCCGAACTCTCATGTTCGTCTTAACAATTGACAGGTCTGAATATGTTGCCGCTGCCATGCTAGTTTCCTGTTGCGACCTCGTTGATTCCCCGCCTTCGAACAGCTCCCTCAATCCCCTGTGTGGACCACCGCCAACTGTGGGATGCACCTTCCATGCCCAACCATGTGACCATGTAGATGCACGTCTTCATTGAGTCGCTCACAGCGCATATGTGTGTGTTGTGTTCGTGCGTGCGTGGTCGCGGCCATGCTTGGCATTTTGGCATTGTTTGTGTGTGGTCTTGCGGGTGTCTCACCTCAAACGCATCCCAGGGCGGTGCACGAGTTGCTGAGGAAACACTCAAGCCTGCGGCCTCTCGACCACAACTTCGTCTCATGGAAGCTGCTGGATGTGGACAACCAGTATGAATTCAAGTGTAAGTGGCTCATCGAGGAGAAAAAGAAGAGGAACTCGAGTGGTTTCTTTGTGGAGAAGGGCAGAAGACATTTTGCTCTAAACATACTTGTTGATATGCCCATGAGAACATGTACATTTTTCTACAGATTTTTGTGTTGCTGACGAGGGCTACACAACTTGTATTTACTAGTTGAACTTAAGTGTATCCTCTATAAAGTTCGTGGATGTTGAATGTTCTTTTGACATTGAACTGTTATGTGCTTGCAAAATCTGAAGTGTTGATCCATCAGCATTCGCAGCATCGCACCTCATTCTTGTATGTTATGTGTTTCAAGTGCTCAATGAATTTTATGTTCTGAGGTCATGTATAACTACGTAGGCATTCATGTATTACTAACCAGTAAGTACACCTGTTGCTTCTCTCGCTCGTCTATGCTGGTGGTGAATAGTTCAAATTCTTGGCAAATTTTGAAACGTTCAAATTGATAAACGTGGTAAGTTCGAATGAAAAACGAACCCTTAGCCAATTTCACTGAGGAAAAAAATAAGGAGTTCATTGTATTACTAGTGCTCTCTCTGCTATCCTTACTATTTGTCCCTTTCTATTTTGGTGATGTCCACAGATTGACAAAAAAATTGTAGTGGAGAGTTCATGTATTACTAGCACATGAGTTCAAATTTTAAAAGTTCAAGCAAAAAAGAAACCCCATGCAATTCAAATGGTAAAAGTACAAGTTGTAAAATAAGAGAAGTCCAGAACATCATTGTAAAAAAAGTTTAGTTTTAAAAAAAGAATAAAAAACATCTTCTTTTTGAAAAAAATATCATTCAGTTCGATGGTACAAACCATGCAAGTACAGGGGCGGCGATAAAGTAAACCATTGAAAACTTACGAGCAAAAAACATTACCCAAAAACAGAGCAAAGTCTAGTTAGTGAAAACACGCTTAGTACAAACCCATGCAAACATCAGTACAATTACTCATTTTTCAGAAAAATTGAAAATTACTCTACAAAAAATAGCTCAGTACAAACACACACATATATCAGTACGAGCACTCTGTTTTTCAGACGGGAAAACAACAGGATCTGTCTTGGCGTATTCAAAATTACGCTTAATTGATTGCGAATTTGAGAAAATGTTCAACATGACTAAGTTTCGCTTTTTCGATAGCTTTCCAATGATATATTATTTGCCCCATTTCAATAAACTTTTTAACAAAATCGCGTTCAAAACCAACTTTAACCGTATTTGAATTCGTATTTAAACTGTAAGGAATAGAAAAAACTTTCTATACGCCAAAGTTGCGCATTTTTCATAGCTTTACAACGCCGTATCATTTGTGTCAATCCGACAAAGCGTTTGCAAAAAACAGTGAAAATATGTTTCGCCCAGGATTTCACCATTTTTCAAATTACTTTTAAATCATACAGAATTTTAAAAAATAATAGATATATGGAAGATGCGGATTTTCACAAGCTTTCGAACGCCATCTCATTTGCTCAATTCCGATAAACCGTTTGAAAATTAAGTCCAAAATACGATTCGTGTTTTCGGTTTTGAAAAAAATGGTTTTTTCAAAACTGCTCTTAAACCATAATTTTTTTGCAAAAACAAATTATAAGATTGTAATGTAGATGTCAAGAACTTTTCAATGATATATTACACGCCCTATTTCGACAAAAAAAATGCAAAAAAATTGAACTAAAGACGACGATTTTTAACAGAAACAGAAAGCATTAGTTCAACCGCTCGAATTTCATCAGTTCAGCTGGTTGAATTCATCAGTTCAAGTAGGGTAACAGAACAATATTCTGTTACGCGTAACAGAATAGCCCAGATGTGTGTGTGTGTATATATATATATATATATATATATATATATATATATATATATATATATATATATATATATATTCCCACCACATGATGCTTGCCAACTAGAGAGTACATAGAGTGGAATAGGGATGTACATTATGTACTCTTGCATAAAAATAAATATAGGAAAGTAAAAGATAGACTCTTCACAGAGGAAAGCAGAGGTTGTCATGCGCTTTTTGTTTTTGGATGTGCAAACTCTTAGTGGAAAGGAACGTCACTTTATATTGCCTCTTGTGATGGCGACCTTTATTATGCAGTTCGTCGCTTTTATTTCTTCACCATCACAAGTTCATACAAAGCTTATTTTGCTTTCCAATAAAATATCATACATATTTAGGAGACATTTTTATTGCTTTATGAACCGATGACAACTTACTTGACGGATCTTATTTAATCCATAGGTAGATATGGTGGATGCTCATGGCGAGAGACTGGGTTTAAGGGTTTTGGATGCAAAAGTAGTATCTCTACTTAGTGCGAATTTTGGTTAGCAAAAGATCCTAGACAAGCACCACATGTTAGAGGATCCATAATAATATAACTTCTGTGTGAATAGAAGCAAACATAAGTCATTACATTTTCTTCCTTGTCCAACGTCAACTAATTGATATAGAATATTTAATGGGGGCTTACAATAATAAAAGATGTCCAAGATAGTATATTTATATGTGAAACCTCTCTTCCTTTGTTACTTTTTCATGAATTGCACCAATGACCAATGCTATGTTTGTGAAGCTCCAACAAATTTTATCAACTATACTTCTTTTATGTGAAATCATTACTCCCCATGGGATTAGCATATGATCTTTTCATTCTTTATTTTATTTCATTGCTAGGATTGAAAAAAGAAAGTAAAGCAAACTCAAACTACTATTTATTATATAACTCTCACACAATTACATAGATAGATAGATCACGAAACAAACACTTGAAACTAGATCATACTAAAACTTTATTCTTCTAAATCATGAAATAACTAAGGATCGAACTAAGATAGGTAATGATGATAAAAGTGATGGTGATATGATACCGGGGCACCTCCCCCAAGCTTGGAACAAGCCAAGGGTGGTGCCCATACCCGTGTACTCAAGTATCTTTCTTCAGTGATGGTGGTGATGAGGTGATAGGTGATACGTCTCCAACGTATCTATAATTTATGAAGTACTCATGCTGTTATATTATCATTCTTGGATGTTTTACAATCATTTTATAGCAACTTTATATCATTTTTTGGGACTAACCTATTGACCTAGTGCCCAGTGCCAGTTGCTCTTTTTTGCTTGTTTCTTTACATCGTAGGAAATCAATATCAAACGGAGTCCAAACACTCCGAAACATTTTGTGGATTTTTTGTGACACTCCAAAATTTTTATTTGGTTTTTATCAAAAACTTTGTGGTTTTGAGGAGAGATTTTTTTTTAAGTGAAGCTCTATGAAAATTTGGGATTTTCATATCTTGGAACCACCATGACTTGGCATTTTTGCCCATGTGGTAAAACCCTTCCAAAACCTCCCCTACAACTTGTGATCAACCTAAATTCTCTGTCCCAACTAATCCAAACTGGGTTTGGATTTTTATTCTAATTATTTTTCCCCTCAATTCAATTCTGAATATTATTTGGAGCCTGAGAGATTTTCAAAGCAAGTGCCCTATTGCATTTGAGTTTTGACCTCAAACCAATTCTCCTGGATTGTCCTTAGCATCCATAACCCAGAACCATCTTGATCCACTCCTCCTCTTTTCAAAATTTTCAAAATTCAGTCTCTGCAAGTTTGGACCAGATTTGCCAAATTTGGTGAAATTCATATCTACACTCCTCCAAAAATTCCACCAAAATTCAGGCAGCCTATTTGAGCAATGAGAAGCCACTCCACCAAAAATCAGCTCAAGGAAAAATCCCTACATGCATGGATCATTCTGTCGAACACCTTGCATGCACTGTTTTCCTTACACTTTCAGAAATTCAGTTAAATTCAGTTTTCAGTTTCGACAGTTTCAGTCACGCGGCCACAGTGCACTTGGCACGTTGCTCGCGGCCTCGCTTGCTTGTCCGAAGCTTCACACGCGCACTTGGCGCGACCCTGGCGTCGGTGGCACTCTGGCCCGCCTGCGCCGGCGTGTCTTGCGGCGGCCGGCTCCCCGTAACGGCCGACAGGGAGGAGAACGGCGGCGCAACGCCGTTCGGCACCGCCCAAATCCTCTGGTGACTCCGCGTGGCCTTCTCCGTGCCAGCGCACGCATGCGGCACCGTCGCCGTCGCGCAGCACGCACGGAGCGCGCTCTCTGCCGCCGACGGGCCCGCGCCACCCTGTTCCGTCGAGCTCGACCCAAACACCCAAACCCCGGCCAGTTTAGCACTAAAACGGACCCATTGAACGTCCGTGATGACGCTCGACTCCCTAACCACCCCAACCGAGCACTACGCCACCGTAATCGCTCGCCGGAAATCTCCGTTCACGGCAACCGCCTCGGGCCGCCTATAAAAAGGGCCCCGAGCTCACCCTCGTGCACGCAGCATCACCACTCCTCACCAAAGCCCCGCCAGGCCACTAGGGGGACCTCGAGGAGGTCTCCTTCCCCAGCTCCGGCCGCCCCGATCCGCCTCGGCCTCCAGCTCGATTCACTTCGGTGAGGCCACCTCCGGCGCCCAAACCTCGTCCGTAGCCCTCTCTTGCACCCAGTAGTCTAACCCCCACCTCAATTTAATCTTTGCAGCCCTCTCCGACGAGCTCCATCCACGCCCGAACCACCGTACGCCGGAGTTGAGACCGCCGTCGACGTGGTGCTCACCGGCGACCAACACCACCACCCACCGTTGCAAAAGGACACGGTGAGCACATTGGTAACCTCTGATCCCCATGCCTCGCCGTGGATCGCCGCCGGCGACCACAGCAGCTCTCGGGCGCCGACGAGCCTCGTCCCTCCCATTTGAAGATTTAAACATGACAAGTGGGACCCGCTGTCAGCCTCTCTGTCCTTTCTAAACGAAGCGTTATCTGAAAACGCCTACTGCCAAATGCATTTTCTCTTCGGGCTGGCGTAGTCGCTACCGAAGCATTTTCTGTTTTTATAAACTAGCCCCTGGAAATCTTCTTTTCATTACAGATAAGTCCCTGGACAAAAACCCTTATAACTTTTAATCAGGAAAGAATTTTTGATTGATTTTTTTTCTGTTCTCTTTAAAATTTTGTCTAGTTTTTTATCAGATTTATTTGAAAAATATTTGGTTTACCTTCTGTGCTCTCCTTGGTATTTACGTTAGCGCATATATTTTCTTTAAACCGTAGATACCGAAGGAGGTGACGGAGCCGCGAACTTCACCGAGCTAGGCTCCGACTACTCTGAACTAGGCAAGCATGTTTGAACTTTTGATATGATGAGTGTCTCGGCGTGTTTTGCATTTAGTTAGTTTCATGGCATGTTGGTAAGCATACCGATGAACGTTATTTTATGTGATAATAAGGTGAGTGAGTTCAATGATCCATACGTGGATGAATGTGAATATGAATGGCCATGTGTTGGCATGAGGATGGGTACGATGGCAGTGTTGTAGCATGCCAGTCTTACGCCAGACTATGTGACTTCAGTGTCAAACCATATCGGTCCAGTACCTATCATTTCCTTCCTTGTACTACCACATGTTTTCCGCAAGGAATATGGTTTAGTAAGTTGCAAACCACTTTCATGGTACACACCAAAGAGGAGAGGCCGTGATGATGGTTCCATGGCCCTGGATTAAAGCCAGTCATCCGGTCAGGGGGCATGGGTGTTTCCGGTTGGGACCGAGAGGGGGGCACCCCTTAGAGCGCGCGTATATAAATTTGATCCCATGCTATTCGAGATTGTGATCTCCCCGTCTCAAAAGTTTTTCTTGGACGATGACTAGGGTGATTCCTAGCATCGAGAGGTAGGATGGGTGTGTACCGGTTAGTTGTGTTTTCTTCCGAAATACCATAAACGAAACTAGTCCTTCGTGACTACGGAAATCCGTTGACTGTGGGAAAAATTTTGTACAGACTCTACAGAGTCATATATTCCTCCAAATCATCTCTTCCATGTCAAGTTTCGTTCCATCTTATCCTAATCAATTGTCAGCTTTGATGACAGAGACTCCGGTGAATCGCATGAGTGCTAAGTCCGATTGAATGATTATCCCTGTGGATGGACTAACCCGTTTATTCTCATGGATTGAATGTTTATTATGAGTATTGTTTACTGGTGAATTTAAAGCCCTTTCTGCGATGTCGCTCAGACGTCCGACTGTGGCATTTCATTTAAAGCCCTTTCTGCGATGTCGCTCAGACGTCCGACTGTGGCATTTCTTTTAAAGCCCTTTCTGCGATGTCGCTCAGACGTCCGACTGTGGCATTTCTTTTAAAGCCCTTTCTGCGATGTCGCTCAGACGTCCGACTGTGGCATTTCTTTTAAAGCCCTTTCTGCGATGTCGCTCAGACGTCCGACTGTGGCATTTCTTTTAAAGCCCTTTCTGCGATGTCGCTCAGACATCCGACCGTGGCATTTCTTTTAAAGCCCTTTATGTGGTGTCGCTAAGATGCCCGACTGTGGCATCATTTCCTTATTTTTATTTGTTCACCTTTCGAGGCGTCGCTTCAGACACCCGATCGGTCCTTATTTATGTTCTGTGGAATTTCAGGCGGACTACCGCCGTTTCCCTTTTTACTTACCCATTATGCCAATTTTATTTATTGTGCATTAAGGAATTAATCATGTTGCATCCATGCACGCATTTGTTGTATCTTACGTCTGAACTGTCTTGCGAGTACTTCCAAAGTACTCACTGGCTTGTTGATTTGGCCAGATGTTGACGAAGGCGATCTCATGGATGAAGAGTTCGATAGCGAGTCCGACACTTAGAGGAGTCCCAGTCAGTCTCGTGCGACCCTGGATTTGGCCACTGTTTTATATCCGCTTCCGCTACCAAATAAATTTATCGAGCCTCACCTCGACGTTCGATGAAATGATATTCTTAGAGTCTTGTATTTTCCCTTCCCGCTGTGCTTTTCCACCACCAACCTATCCATGAGTCAGTAGTATGTCTCCACACCACTGTGTCCTGTCCGCCATTATGTATGATTATTGGCGTGCTTGTACTAATTTGGTTGAGCGACCGCAGTTCAACCCTGTAATATATTTTATGCTACTGGCTTATTATATCAAGAAATTGTCTACCAGTGAGGAGGATTTCTCTCATACTGGACTCAAAAGACTGGTTTATCAATAAATATTTTTATTGGAAAACCGGCCGTGACAAGCTTGGTACCAGAGCCAGGCTGACTGTAGGAAGCCACTAGGTGCGATCGCTAATTAGTTATTAGCATGACAGGGCTATTTTATGCTTTTGCAATTGTAGTCATTTTCTGTCAGTTAGCATAAATTTATGATCTGACCCTGCAGAATTTTGCCTACTTTTGTAGATGGCCGACGTCAGCTGCGAGTCTCAGACCTTCGCGAACGTGCCCGATGGGTTCGTCAAGCTTCTTTCTTCCATCGTTCAGGTCGCGATGGGGCCATCCGTGCGCCCAGTCTTCACACTCTACCAGCACCGAGTCAACGACAGTCTGACCATGCACCAGGCCGCGGTGCAGTTCAGGGGAGGGCGTGGTGAGTTACGCCGCTTCCGGTTCGTGGGAAGAGCCATGCCTACTGAGAGGCATGCTATGCAGATGGCAGCCCGCGAGGCGATAGCTCGTCTCAGGGATGTCCTTCCCGTGATGAAGACTCGTCGTTACCGTTATCTTCCGTGCCATGTGCCTTACACCTGTCACTACGCATACTCCTGCCCCAGAGGAGAACGAGACGAGGCTTTCGAGATGCTCATTGAGTATCTCTGGGCCCTGGAGGCAGCCTTCGACAACCTGGTGGATGACTTCGTAGCTACCCGCATGGACTCAGTCCATGGCTGTGCTGCCAACAGGAGGGAGCTCCTACCCATCGCTCCGCCACCGACTTTTGTCTCGTCATCAGCATCTTTTACGCCTACTCGTCGCCTGCCTTCTACCGAAGAATTTAACCAAGTCATTGCACCCACTCCAGCGTGGACTACACCAACCTTCGCGCCCACTCCTGTACGTGTTGCTCCGCCCCTGGCAACCGCTCCGCCCGCTCTGCGCAACACTACACGTATGGAGCCCATTAGCGAGGAGGAAGTCGAGTCCCCAACCTCGCTACGCCTTGCCCTCGGCAGGGCAAGGGAGATCGTCAACATCTCTGCCTAAGTACGCTTAGCTACCGTGTATTGTACCACTTTGTAAGATATGTGCATAGGCTGTGAGAAGTAGCCTGTTTGCGCATCATGTAGGATCTGGAGAAGTGCACTAGCCTTAATAACATGTCAGGATTATGTACGCATATCCTGAGTGATGTACTGTATAATTACCGCTCGCATGTAAGATATGTAATGAGCAGTCCTTCTCCATGCGCAAGTCGATTTGTTTTTCTTAAGTAAGCTTGGGTATTTAATAATATCTGCCAGCTTTATGCATTTATGGTTTTATTTTTGCGACTCTTTCCGCTTTTCTTAAGAGTTTTACAAAAATACTTTTCCCAGAGTGAAAAATGTCTCGTCCTTGGACACGTTCCATGTCAACTCCACCAGAGGAAATTCATGATACTCAACCCAACAATGAGTTCACTCAGGGACAGTCAAGCCAACAAGGCAGTGAATCGGCACTTTCACAAATGTGCCACCTTTAAGAACAGAGTCAGCAACAACATCGCGAGATGATGAACCAAGTCATCAACATGGGGAATCATCATGGACAGTATCAGCAACATTCCAAGTTATCTGAGCTACAGAAGACACGTCCTCAAACATTTTCTCACACTGACAAGCCTCTTGAAGCCGAGGACTGGCTTCGAGATATGGAGAGGAAATTAATTATTGCAAAGTGTTCAGATCTCGAGAAAGTACTATATGCTCCACACTATCTCACAGGAGCAGCCGCATCGTGGTGGGAGAATTTTCTGCACATGCATCCCAACGAAAATGACATAACCTGGGATGATTTCAAGGAAGGTTTCCGTGGTGCACATATTCCTAAGAGTATTATGAAAATCAAGAAGAGAGAATTTGATGACCTCAAACAAAGGAACATGACAGTGTCAGATTACAACAGTCAATTTACCCTATTATCCCGCTACGCCAATGAGGAGCGTATGACTGGAATCAAGAAGATGGAGAAATTCCTTGACGGTCTGGCGCCCGCACTTAAATGCCAACTGGTCGTGCACACTTTTCCTGACTTTAAAACGCTGGTGGACAAGGCCATTACTCTGGAAAATGAGAGACGCAGTCTGGAAGATATCCGCAAGCGAAAAAGGGACCAGACTAATCACACTCGCAATCACCGAAGCAAGATAGATTTTAAAAAGGGTGGGACACCCAAATTCTCATCCAATGTCTCACGCCCAATCAAGAATTTTCATGCAAGGGACAAGGAATTCACCTATCGCCCCGGCGTTACTTGTTACGCTTGTGGAGAAGAAGGGCATTATGCCAAACAGTGCCCCAAGCCAAGGAACTCAACCCCAAAGCCAAACAACGGCGGCAATAATTCAGCGCCCAAACGAAACAATTTCAATCCCAACAATAACCACAGGAAGGGTCATCTGAACCACGTAACCAAAGAGGAGGCACAAAATGCTCAGGATATCGTACTCGGTACGTTTCCTGTCAACACAATACCTGCAATGGTTTTGTTTGATTCTGGAGCTTCTCACTCTTTCATCTCGAAAAGTTTTGCTTTGCAAAATAATTTTTCGATGCTTCCTTTGGAGAAATCCATAATAATCAAGTCCCCCGGGATTCAGCAAGTTTCTCAGAATTACTGTCAGAATGTGGTCATTGAGTTTGAAGGATTGGAGTTTTACGCAAATCTTATTGTATTGGAAAATAAAGGACTGGATGTCATCCTAGGGATGGATTGGCTAACCACCAATAAAGGTTTTATCGACTGTTTCAACAGGACCGTGATTCTCACACACCACCAAGGGAAGAAAATAAGAGTATCAGCCAAGGAAGGAAAAAGACCCCGGCAACCGAGATTAAATAAGGTGGACGTTTCTGAGCTAAACAAGGTTCCAGTAGTGTGTGAATTTCCAGATGTATTCCCTGAAGAGCTGCCAGGCATGCCACCAGATCGAGAAATAGAATTCCGCATTGAGCTAGCACCAGGAACCACCCCCATATACAAGAAACCATACAGAATGGCACCATCCGAGTTGATCGAATTGAAGAAGCAAATAAAGGAATTACTAGATAAAGGATACATTCGGGCCAGCTCCTCACCTTGGGGATCACCAATTTTATTTGCCAAGAAGAAGGATGGAACGCTGAGATTGTGTATCGACTATCGAGCACTTAACATGGTCACAGTCAAAAACAAATACCCGATGCCAAGGATAAACGATTTGTTTGATCAACTTGCTCAGGCCAAGGTATTCTCAAAAATTGAGTTAAGGTCAGGATACCATCAATTGAAGGTACGAACGGAAGATATCCCCAAAACAGCCTTCAAGTCCAGATATGGACTGTACGAGTTCACAGTGATGCCATTTGGATTAACTAACGCCCCGGCATATTTTGTTCACCTCATGAACAAAGTATTTATGAAGTTTATGGACAAATTCGTCGTAGTATTCATCGACGATATTCTGGTATACTCCAAAACACCAGAAGAGCACGCAGAACATCTCAGGATTGTACTAGGAGAGCTAAGGAAACACCAATTGTATGCCAAGTTCAGCAAGTGCGAATTTTGGCTAAGACAAGTAGGTTTTCTAGGCCACGTGCTGACTCAAGACGGTATAGCAGTGGACCCAGAGAAAGTCAAGGCCGTACTTGACTGGAAGTCACCAGCCAGCGTAACAGACATACGAAGTTTCTTGGGAATGGCAGGGTATTACCGCAGATTTATTGAAGGATTTTCCACCCTATCCAAGCCTATGACACAGTTACTCAAGAAAGATAAGAAGTTTGAATGGACAGAAGCCTGCGAGAAAAGTTTCCAAGAGCTAAAGCGGAAATTAACAACAGCACCAGTATTAATTGTACCCGATTTACACAAGAATTTTGAAGTATTTTGTGACGCATCCAGAAAGGGTCTCGGATGCGTGTTGATGCAAGAAGGCAAGGTTGTCGCCTACGCTTCAAGGCAACTTCGCAAACACGAGGAAAATTATCCCACTCATGATTTAGAAATGGCAGCAGTTATTCATGCACTCAAGGAATGGAGGCATTTTCTACTTGGGAATCGATGTGAGATACATACGGATCACAAAAGCCTCAAATACATTTTTACACAGCCAGAACTAAATTTACGGCAACGCCGCTGGTTAGAATTGGTAAAGGATTACGATGTTGGTATCCATTACCATCCAGGGAAAGCAAACGTAGTGGCCGATGCCCTGAGTCGGAACCCCAGCTCCGACGGGAACTATCTGCACAGCTTGAGGCCCGAATTCCATCAAGAATTTGTCAAGCTCAACTTGATAATGGTAGCAGAAGGCACCATATCAAACTTGGAAATACAACCACACCTTGTGGAGAAAATTAAAGAGGCTCAGTCCGGTCACCCCAGCATTGAAGGAATTAAAAGGAAGTTGAGTATGGGCAAGGCCTCGGAATTCGTCATAGACAATGAAGGAATATTATGGTACGGAGAAAGGCTATGCGTGCCAAACATAGAAGACCTTAAACAGCAAGTTTTAACTGAAGCACACACCACTCCATATTCGATCCACCCTGGAGGAACCAAAATTTATAAGGATATTCAGGAAAGATTTTGGTGGCACGGTATGAAGAGGGACATAGCCGCTTTCATTGCATGTTGCGACTCATGTCAACGCATAAAAGTTGAACATCAGAGACCAGCCGGACTACTGCAGCCTAACAAAATACCTGAGTGGAAATGGGATGAAATAGGGATGGATTTTATTGTCGGATTACCTCGGTCACGACACGGGAATGATGCCATATGGGTCATCACTGACAGGTTGACCAAGGTAGCACACTTTATTCTAGTGAAGACAACCTACACCACTCAGAGGCTTGCCAAGATTTATCTTTCCCGCATAGTCTGTCTGCACGGTGTCCCAAAGACTATAATTTCCGACAGAGGCACTCAGTTCGTCTCAAGATTTTGGGAGCAATTACAACAGGCTCTGGGAACCCAACTAGCCTTCAGTACCGCATACCATCCACAGACTGATGGACAAACAGAACGCGTAAACCAGGTTTTAGAAGACATGCTGAGAGCATGTGTCCTCACCTATGGAACCAGTTGGGAGGACAGCCTGCCATATGCCGAGTTCGCATACAACAACAGTTACCAGGCCAGCCTGCAAATGGCTCCTTTCGAAGCCCTATATGGAAGGAGATGTCGTACCCCGTTAAATTGGTCAGAGACCGGAGACAGCCGCATCTTCGGACCAGATATGCTCAGAGAAGCCGAGGAAAAAGTCAAGCTAATCAGGGACCGACTTAAGACCGCTCAAAGTCGACAGAAAAGTTATTATGATCAGAAACATCGTAGGGTCAGCTTCGAACCCGGTGAATTCGTATACTTGAGAGTATCCCCGATGAGAGGATTGCAACGGTGTAAGATTAAAGGAAAATTAGCACCAAGATTCATTGGACCATTTTGCATAGTGGCACGAAGAGGCACTGTAGCCTACCAGCTAGACTTACCCGAAGACTTGTCCGACATTCACGACGTGTTCCACGTCTCTCAATTAAGGAAGTGCGTAAGCAACCCAGAGAAACAAGTATCTCATGAGAACATTGACATACAGCCAGACCTCACTTATCGAGAACGTCCCATAAGAATATTAGAGGAGTCTGAAAGGAGGACCCGACAGAAAACCATCAAGTTTTTCAAAGTCCAGTGGAGCAATCACACCGACAGTGAAGCAACTTGGGAAAGCGAGGATTTTCTTCGGACAGAGCATCCACACTTATTTAAGGATCAGCTGAAATCTCGGGGACGAGATTTTTCCTAAGGGGGTAGGTGTTGTGACACTCCAAAAAATTTATTTGGTTTTTATCAAAAACTTTGTGGTTTTGAGGAGAGATTTTTTTTTAAGTGAAGCTCTATGAAAATTTGGGATTTTCATATCTTGGAACCACCATGACTTGGCATTTTTGCCCATGTGGTAAAACCCCTCCAAAACCTCCCCTACAACTTGTGATCAACCTAAATTCTCTGTCCCAACTAATCCAAACTAGTTTTGGATTTTTATTCTAATTATTTTTTCCCTCAATTCAATTCTGAATATTATTTGGAGCCTGAGAGATTTTCAAAGCAAGTGCCCTATTGCATTTGAGTTTTGACCTCAAACCAATTCTCCTGGATTGTCCTTAGCATCCATAACCCAGAACCATCTTGATCCACTCCTCCTCTTTTCAAAATTTTCAAAATTCAGTCTCTGCAAGTTTGGACCAGATTTGCCAAATTTGGTGAAATTCATATCTACACTCCTCCAAAAATTCCACCAAAATTCAGGCAGCCTATTTGAGCAATGAGAAGCCACTCCACAAAAAATCAGCTCAAGGAAAAATCCCTACATGCCTGGATCATTCTGTCGAACACCTTGCATGCACTGTTTTCCTTACATTTTCAGAAATTCAGTTAAATTCAGTTTTCAGTTTCGACAGTTTCAGTCACGCGGCCACAGTGCACTTGGCACGTTGCTCGCGGCCTCGCTTGCTTGTCCGAAGCTTCACACGCGCACTTGGCGCGACCCTGGCGTCGGTGGCGCCCTAGCCCGCCTGCGCCGGCGTGTCTTGCGGCGGCCGGCTCCCCGTAACGGCCGACAGGGAGGAGAACGGCGGCGCAACGCCGTTCGGCACCGCCCAAATCCTCTGGTGGCTCCGCGTGGCCTTCTCCGTGCCAGCGCACGCATGCGGCACCGTCGCCGTGGCGCAGCACGCACGGAGCGCGCTCTCTGCCGCCGACGGGCCCGCGCCACCCCGTTCCGTCGAGCTCGACCCAAACACCCAAACCCCGGCCAGTTTAGCACTAAAACGGACCCATTGAACCTCCGTGATGACGCTCGACTCCCTAACCACCGCGACCGAGCACTGCGCCACCGTAATCGCTCGCCGGAAATCTCCGTTCACGGCAACCGCCTCGGGCTGCCTATAAAAAGGGCCCCGAGCTCACCCTCGTGCACGCAGCATCACCACTCCTCACCAAAGCCCCGCCAGGCCACTAGGGGGACCTCGAGGAGGTCTCCTTCCCCAGCTCCGGCCGCCCCGATCCGCCTCAGCCTCCAGCTCGATTCACTTTGGTGAGGCCACCTCCGGCGCCCAAACCTCGTCCGTAGCCCTCTCTTGCACCCAGTAGTCTAACCCCCACCTCAATTTAATCTTTGCAGCCCTCTCCGACAAGCTCCATCCACGCCCGAACCACCGTCCGCCGGAGTTGAGACCGCCGTCGACGTGGTGCTCACCGGCGACCAACACCACCACCCACCGTTGCGAAAGGACACGGTGAGCACATTGGTAACCTCTGATCCCCATGCCTCGCCATGGATCGCCGTCGGCGACCACAGCAGCTCTCGGGCGCCGACGAGCCTCGTCCCTCCCATTTGAAGATTTAAACATGACAAGTGGGACACGCTGTCAGCCTCTCTGTCCTTTCTAAACGAAGCGTTATCTGAAAACGCCTACTGCCAAATGCGTTTTCTCTTCGGGCTGGCGTAGTCGCTACCGAAGCGTTTTCTGTTTTTATAAACTAGCTCCTGGAAATCTTCTGTTTCATTACAGATAAGTCCCTGGACAAAAACCCTTATAACTTTTAATCAGAAAAGTATTTTGATTGATTTTTGTCTGTGCTCTTTAAAATTTTGTCTAGTTTTTTATCAGATTTATTTGAAAAATATTTGGTTTACCTTCTGTGCTCTCCTTGGTATTTACGTTAGCGCATATATTTTCTTTAAACCGTAGATACCGAAGGAGGTGACGGATCCGCGAACTTCACCGAGCTAGGCTCCGACTACTCTGAACCAGGCAAGCATGTTTGAACTTTTGATATGATGAGTGTCTCGGCGTGTTTTGCATTTAGTTAGTTTCATGGCATGTTGGTAAGCATACCGATGAACGTTATTTTATGTGATAATAAGGTGAGTGAGTTCAATGATCCATACGTGGATGAATGTGAATATGAATGGCCATGTGTTGGCATGAGGATGGGTACGATGGCAGTGTTGTAGCATGCCAGTCTTACGCCAGACTATGTGACTTCAGTGTCAAACCATATCGGTCCAGTACCTATCATTTCCTTCCTTGTACTACCACATGTTTTCCGCAAGGAATATGGTTTAGTAAGTTGCAAACCACTTTCATGGTACACACCAAAGAGGAGAGGTCGTGATGATGGTTCCATGGCCCTGGATTAAAGCCAGTCATCCGGTCAGGGGGCATGGGTGTTTCCGGTTGGGACCGAGAGGGGGGCACCCCTTAGAGCGCGCGTATATAAATTTGATCCCATGCTATTCGAGATTGTGATCTCCCCGTCTCAAAAGTTTTTCTCGGACGATGACTAGGGTGATTCCTAGCATCGAGAGGTAGGATGGGTGTGTACCGGTTAGCTGTGTTTTCTTCCGAAATACCATAAACGGAACTAGTCCTTCGTGACTACGGAAATCCGTTAACTGTGGGAAAAATTTTGTACAGACTCTGCAGAGTCATATATTCCTCCAAATCATATCTTCCATGTCAAGTTTCGTTCCATCTTATCCTAATCAATTGTCAGCTTTGATGACAGAGACTCCGGTGAATCGCATGAGTGCTAAGTCCGATTGAATGATTATCCCTGTGGATGGACTAACCCGTTTATTCTCATGGATTGAATGTTTATTATGAGTATTGTTTACTGGTGAATTTAAAGCCCTTTCTCGATGTCGCTCAGACGTCCGACTGTGGCATTTCATTTAAAGCCCTTTCTGCGATGTCGCTCAGACGTCCGACTGTGGCATTTCATTTAAAGCCCTTTCTGCGATGTCGCTCAGACGTCCGACTGTGGCATTTCTTTTAAAGCCCTTTTCTGCGATGTCGCTCAGACGTCCGACTGTGGCATTTCTTTTAAAGCCCTTTCTACGATGTCGCTCAGACGTCCGACTGTGGCATTTCTTTTAAAGCCCTTTCTGCGATGTCGCTCAGACATCCGACCGTGGCATTTCTTTTAAAGCCCTTTATGTGGTGTCGCTAAGATGCCCGACTATGGCATCATTTCCTTATTTTTATTTGTTCACCTTTCGAGGCATCGCTTCAGACACCCGATCGGTCCTTATTTATGTTCTGTGGAATTTCAGGCGGACTACCGCCGTTTCCCTTTTTACTTACCCGTTATGCCAATTTTATTTATTGTGCATTAAGGAATTAATCATGTTGCATCCATGCACGCATTTGTTATATCTTATGTCTGAACTGTCTTGCGAGTACTTCCAAAGTACTCACTGGCTTGTTGATTTGGCCAGATGTTGACGAAGGCGATCTCATGGATGAAGAGTTCGATAGCGAGTCCGACACTTAGAGGAGTCCCAGTCAGTCTCGTGCGACCCTGGATTTGGCCACTGTTTTATATCCGCTTCCGCTACCAAATACATTTATCGAGCCTCACCTCGACGTTCGATGAAATGATATTCTTAGAGTCTTGTATTTTCCCTTCCCGCTGTGCTTTTCCACCACCAACCTATCCATGAGTCAGTAGTAGGTCTCCACACCACTGTGTCCTGTCCGCCATTATGTATGATTATTGGCGTGCTTGTAATAATTTGGTTGAGCGACCGCAGTTCAACCCTGTAATATATTTTATGCTACTAGCTTATTATATCAAGAAATTGTCTACCAGTGAGGAGGATTTCTCTCATACTGGACTCAAAAGACTGGTTTATCAATAAATATTTTTATTGGAAAACCGGTCGTGACATTTTTTATGGACCAGAAGACATCCATTGGGCCAAAGCAGCACCTGGGGGTGCCCCGAGGGGGGGCACAACCCACCAGGGCGCGCCTGGGCCCCCAAGCGTGCCCCGATGGGTTGTGCCCACCTCGATGGCCTCCAGCACCCCTCTCCGCCCTATAAATTCTCAAATATTCCAAAAACCCTCGCGAAGAACCTAGATCGGAAGTTCCACTGCCGCAAGCCTTTGTAGCCACCCAAAATCAACTGGGAGCCCGTTCCGGCACCCTGCCAGAGGGGGAGATCATCACCGGTGGCCATCTTCATCATCCTGGCGGCCACCACAATGAGGAGGGAGTAGTCCACCCTCGGGGCTAAGGGTTTGTACCGGTAGCTATGTGTTTAATATCTCTCTCTCTCTCGTGATCTTGAGATGTCACGATCTTGATGTATCATGGGCTTTGTTAACATAGATGGATCATATGATGTTTCTCCCCTCTCTACTCTTGTTGTAATGAATTGAATCTTTACCATTTGAAGTTTTGTCTTGTCGGATTGAATGTTCAGATCTGAGAACACATGTTGTATGTATTGCGGTATGAATACTTGAGGTGACAATGGGGTATCATATTTTTCACTTGATGTATGTTATGGCACTCAACTTGTGGATTCCCGGGGTTTGGGGTAATCTATGCATAGGGGTTGTTGCATGTTTTTATTATCTTTTCTCCGATAGAAACTTTGGGGTCTCCTTGTAGTTCTTTGTGTGGATTGAATATTATGATCATCAAGTTGTTTGATGCATATTGTAGAATTAACTGACGGATACTTGTGGTGACATTGGAGTATCTAGGTGACATTAGAGTTGGTTGATGTGTGTCATATGATGTTATTTTACTACGAACTCTTGGTTAGATTGATCAAAAAGAATAGCTTTGTGTTATTTTAGTACGAACTCTAGGATAGATTGATCGGAAAGAATAGCTTTGAGGTGGTTTCGTACCCTACAAACAATTTCTATCTTTTGTTCTCCGCTAATAGGAACTCGAGAGTGATTCTTTATTGCACTTTGAGGGGTAATCATATGATCCAACTATGTTAGCATTGTTGAGAGATTGCACTAGTAAAAGTACGGACCCTAGGCCTCATTTTCCATTATTGCAATACCGTCTGTGCTCTGTTTTACTATTTACCACCTTACTGTTTTTTATTGTTCACACTACAAAAACTCATATCTACTATCCATAGTACACTTTTATCACCATCTCTTCGCAGAACTAGTGCACCTATACAATTTGCCATTGTATTGGGTGTGTTGGGGACACAAGAGATTTCTTGTATTTGATTGCAAGGTTGCTTGAGAGAGACTATATTCATCCTAAGCCTCCCACGGATTGATAAACCTGAGGTCATCCACTTGAGAGAAAATTGCCACTGTCCTACAAAACTCTGCACTTGGAGGCCCAACACGAGTCTACAAGAATAAAGTTGCATAGTAGACATCAGTTGGCTTGTTCTTCAACTTCAGTAAGTACTCCAAATTACTATTAATCCTTTGACTAGCATGGTTTGTTTCCTCCAGTGCAATGACCTCGTGAGTAAGCAATATATTCTGAGCACAAATTGCTTCAAATATCTTTATTGTATCAATTTAAGAGGGAGAGAGATTATGATAAAGGGTTTGTAGGATGTCTCCCTCTTTTGTAGCCTCTTCTGTGGGCATGGATTTGTTTCCTTCTTCATGGGTCCAGCTTCCCACAACCTCCGTAGCTTCCTCTCGCTCGATGGTGTCATCCTCTCCAGATGACCTCTCATAATAAACCTCGCTGAAAGTACGTTTCCCCGGTGAAGGTTGCATGATCCGGTGCTTGGTACGGGGCCTTCAGGGAGCTATGGCGATCTAGATCTGTCAGAAAATAGCACGAAACAAGAACATATGAGAAATTTGTGATGCGGTGGTCAAAGCAGTGAGTAGTATATATAATGAATTTTTTTCATGCATGACAAGTAACATGGAAGAAAAACGGAGTCCAGAAAGTCCACGAGGGAGCCACAAGCTCGGAAGGCGCGTCCAGGGGGTAGTGCGTGCCCCCTGGGCTTGTCGCTTTCCCATGAACTTTCTGAATTGTTTATTATTTTCCTAATTTTTCATATATTCTGAAATGAACAAAAGGTGCGTTTATGGAATTTTTGGAGTCGTTTTACTTACCTTACCACGTACCTACTCCATTTCAGGGTTCTAGAGCATTCTGGAATGTCCTTCTATATGCTCCTCGGGTGTCATTACTTGAATAATATTAGTTTCGACATTAATGGGTATACTTGAGATATGATGTTCAATTCTTTGCCCATTAACCACTCTTGGATTGGTGCCTTCAGCGTTCTTGATCTTGATAGCCGCGGAGCGATAAACTTCTTCGACGATATATGGTCCTTCCCATTTAGAGAAAAGCTTTCCTGCAAATAATCTGAAACGAGAAAAAAGAACTTATCCCCTACATTAAATTCCTGTTTTTTGATTCTTTTGTCATGCCATCTTTTACATTTTTCTGAAACAACTTACATTTTCATAAGTTTGTCCCCTCCATTCATGTAATGAGCTTATATCAAATAACTTCTTTTTGCCAGCAAGTTTGAAATCATAATTAAGTTATTTTATTGCCCAATAAGCTTTACGTTTGAACTCAAGAGGTATATGACATGCTATTCCTTAGACCATTTTATATGGAGACATTCCCATGGGGTCTTTATAAGCAGTTCTATAAGGCCAAAGTGCATCATCAAGTTTCCTAAACCAATTGATTCTGGATCTATTAATAGTCGTTTGCAAAATTAATTTTATTTCTCTATTGCTCAATTCAACTTGGCCACTAGACTGAGGGTGATAAGGTGATGCAATTCTATGGTTGGCATCATATTTAGAAAGAAGTTTACGGAAAGCACCATAAATAAAATGTGAACAACCATCGGTCATTAAATTATTATTTTTCGAACCGGGCTTCCCCCTTTCCATTACTTACTGAAATACATTGTCTCAGGAACTGAAACCAGCAGGGCTAAGGGAAAGAGGAAAAGCGAGTTCGGAGAAACACAAGGAAACCCACTATCTGCGCCTGTCATCAGGAACAACAGATCATGGGGCGAAAACCTGATGTCACACAAACCACACTATGAACACCTAAACAGAGTACCAAATATCTTACGAACGTCACCATCAGGCTCCAGACCACAACATCAACAAAAAGACTCTCCACATGAACCCAGAACACTTAGAATGAATACGAGTAAGCAAAACCCTGTTGTCATCCAGTGTGATATCCAAGCGCGTCGATGTCTTCTCCCTGGCAAAACACAAGAAACTTACTGAGCGGGACCTGCAGCATCTTCTCTACCTCAGTTCCCATTGCGCCCGTCCATAGCTGGAGTTGGTGGACCACATAGCAGCAGCATCTATGTTGTGTTCTCCCTGAGCATCTATGCTCCTTTCTTCACCATCTCTCCTATCTCAGGTTTCTGGAGACCTGCCCAGTACATCAAAAAGGCACATGCTGTAAATACAATCTCAAATGGAGTGTTAATCCATTTGAATTCAAAAGTGGCTCGGTTCCTAGCCAGCCAGATAGCCCAGCATATAACATCCAAGCCAACGGTGAACACTTTATCCAGTCCAGGTAAGAAGCTATATATCCAAGCATAATATTGCCAGACAGAATTAGGACAACAATCAATTCCAATCAAGGAACCCACAGTTCTCCACACCACCCTAGAAACAGGGCACAAAAAAAGCAACTGCTGGGTTGTTTCCAATTGATCACAAAAGGAGCAGCAAGGATCCCCGGGCCATAGACTTTTTTTCATGTTTTCTCTAGTCGGGATGGCATTCTGTGCCACTTGCCACAAGAAAATTTGGATTTTAAGAGGCAGTTTGGCATCCCAAATCCATTTTAAGTTAGAACCAGCTATCTCACTTTTCTAGCCATTTATACATGGATTTTGTTGTATATCTGCTCGAAGTGTCTAGTTTCCAATAAACCTCATGAGGAAAATCACTTTGCGTAAGTGTTACCACCTCTTTTTTCATTTCCTCCCATTGTTTTATAATCTCAGGAGACATCCTCCTCCTAAAAGAGGAGATCTGATTAAGGGATTCAAATTTGTCAATAGTGCAATTTTTTCAACACAAATCTTAAATAACAGTGGGAATCTGTCTTTAAAGGGGATTCTACCCTCCAGACTATCAAGCCAGATTCTAGCCACATCTCCCCTATTCAAATTGATACCCCTGCCCAACATATGTAAGTCTTTCAGTTTCAAGAGGGATTTCCAACAAGGTGAGTCACTAGCTTTATGTTTAACCATAGCAACCAAAGATTTCTTTAAGTATTTTGCCTTAACAATATCTTGCCAAAGACCTTTATTTTTCTCAAGTTTCCACCACCACTTCACTAATAGACTAATATTATGTTTCCTCAAGTCTTTAACACCCAGCCCCCCTTTCTTTTTGGATCAACATATACGGCTCCACTTAACCATATGGCAGCCTTTCTTTTTTCCTTTGCTATGCCAGAAAAATTTCCTTCTAGGTTTGTCCCATTTATCAAAAGTAGTCTTATTCAGAAGAAACATAGACATGTAGAAAGTTGGAACATGTGACATCGCATAATTTACTTTAATAAGCCTTCCCCCCATAGGTAGTACTTCACTAATCCAGTTCTCACAATGATCGATGAATTTATCATCTACAAAAAGCCAATCACTACACTTCAAACTAGCATAGCTAACAGGCATGCCTAGGTATTTGATAGGGAAATTACCTATTTGGTAGTTAAACATCTCAGCATATTTTTGCATAGTAATATCATCAGCAAGGACCGAAAAGATCTCACTTTTCAGAAAATTGATTTTCAACCCAGACACGGCTTCAAAAATATATAACAACAACTTAATATTAAGACCATTTCTAGGATTATCCTTGAAGCATAGAATTGTGTCATCCGCGTATTGTAAGATAGCTACCCCATTAGGGATCAGGTCAGACGGTAACCCTTTGAACAAGCCATTTTGTTGAGCTTTAATCACCATTTTCGTCAAGCAGTCAACAACCAAATTAAAGAGGAAAGGTGAGAACGGGTCCCCCTGACGCACCCCTTTCGATCTTTGAAAGTAGGGGCCCACCTCATCATTCAACTTTACACTAACTGTGCCTCCTACTAAGATTTTCCTAACCCATTCAATCCATTGCGGATGAAACTCTCTCATCTTATGAGTATCCAACAAGAAATCCCAGTTAACTTTGTCTTAAGCTTTTTTGAAGTCTAGCTTCAACACGATCCCAGATTTTTTTCACTTTAAGTATATGATGGAGAATCTCATGCAAAGACATGATTCCATCCATGATATATCTTTTCTTAATAAAAGCATTTTGATGTCTACTGAATAGAATATCAACATACGGCTCTAGTCTAATTGTAAGCACCTTAGTGATTAGTTTATAAATGCATCTCAGCAAGCATATGGGACGAAAGTGCTGAATTTTTTTTGCACCAACAACCTTAGGTAGCAGGGTGATAATCCCATAATTCAAGCGTTACACATCTATCTTGTTGCCATGAAACCACTCAAATAGAACTATCACTTCATTTTTCACTATTTCCCTGCAGTGTTGGAAAAATTTGATGGGGATATTATCTGGGCCTGGTGATTTGTTTGGTTTCATAGAGAAGAGAGCATATTTTATCTCTGTTTCAGAAAAGGGCCTAGTAAGAATAAAATTGTCAATATCTGTTAATTTTTCTTTTGATTCCCACATATCCTCCCTCAACTTGCATAAATTTCCAGCTGCAGGCCCAAAGAGGTCCTTATAGAACTCAATTGCATGTTTCAACAGATTTTTGGTCCCCTCTATCACTTCATCTCCACAACTAAGTGAGAAAATAGTATTCCTCCTCCTTCTCCCATTAACTATTCTATGGAAATAGTCAGTATTTTATGTCCCCTTTCAACAACCAGTTTTCATGAGATTTTTGAATCCAGGCAATCTCCTCTTCCACCAGGAGACTATATATTTCCACCAAAATATCAACTTTCTTACAATATAATTCAGGAGAAAGTACATATGTTTCATCTAGTTTTTCTAGATGTTCTAGATCCTCTCTAAGTTCTCTCCTTCTCTTTCTAGATTTCCCAAACAAGTTAGATCCCCATCCTTTGAAAAACTTCTTGAATCTCTTCAGTTTAATATTTAACACATCAATGGGATCATTTGCATTTACAGGTTTCATCCACACCTTAGCAACTAAGGGTATAAATTCAGGATTCTTGAGCCAATTAAGATCAAATCTGAATTCTCTCTTATGTATTGAATTAGGGATAAAGTCCTCAGTATTCAAGATCAAAGGACTATGATCTGAAATCTCTTTAACCAATTTCCTGACAAAAGTCAAAGGAAATTGCCTTTCCCTAGAACTGGACATAAGTATACGCTCCAACTTTTCAAGGGTAGGATTTTGTTGATTATTAGACCAAGTGTACATACCACCATTCATGTCCACTTCCCTAAGACAGAAAGTATTAATGATGGAGATAAGGAGATCAGTAGCATGGCTTGTCCTAGTTTTCTTATTTTTCTCCTTAGCATATCTAAGGATATTAAAATCACCCCCCACAATGTAAGGGCAAGCAGTATTGTTACACATGTCAAACAACTAAGCCAAAAATTCCACCTTATACTCTTCATGAGCAGATCCATATACTACCAGAATACAATAAATCAGTGTTTTACTCTTATCCCACAACTCAAGTTTCGTGATATATTTTCCTGTCTCACAGGATCTAAAATCAAAAGTATATTTCTTAGTACCACACAAAATTCCCCCAGATTTTCCCATTGAAGGGATCCACCTCCAATCAAAGTACTCTCCTGGATCAATTTTCCTCAAGAATTTAGAGGAAAAATCTTTCTTCATTGTTTCCTGAATACCAATAAAATCTAAACCATAGTCTCTAATCAAGTCTGATAAGCAAGTTGCCATACCCCTCTTACCCACTCCCCTTCAATTCCAGAAGAGATAAATCATTTTTTCTTGCATTTATGAGATTGTCTTTTGTTGCTAGGTTTACCAGGAGGCATGGTCGAAACAGCATCAAAAGACACTTTGTTTTTCTGACTTGTAGTCACATGTTTGGAAATCACTACATTAACCTTCTCCTTGTCTTTCCTTCTAGATCTAACAGTAGTAAACTCCTCTTCATCAATCTCACCATCCCTCACCCAATCTGTATTTAAAGGAGATTTGTCCCCAACAGCATTGGTAATAAACAACACATTATCTTTTTGTTTCTCTATATTTTCAGTTTTCTCAGCTATATTGGCTCTTGATTTTTCCAGTTCTCTAATCACATCAACAACAGTAAAATTGTTGTCAGGAATGTCAACCCCCATCACTGAAACTCAAAACAATTGGAATTAGGTGTTGTTTCATTACCTTGAAGACTTCTCTTCTAGGTCATTTTTTCAGCTCGAACCCCCATATGTTCCATGTTACCACCAGTTGTTCTTTGACTCATCCTAATCTGTATTTCTTCCACCATAGGTAGAGTAGGGATCACCTCCATGTTCTCCTCCCCAGAAGTATCAGGAGATTGCACTGAGTACAATGAGGGCACTTGCTGACATGATACATCATCAGGATCAAGTTCAGTAACATAAGGCTGCCCCAACACAGCATCCAGATAAGATGTTTTTTTTCTGATAAGTGGAACACTTGGTATGATCTGCATAGAATTCACAAAAATCTTTTCATATGACAGAGTTTCTGGGGACTCCACTCCCTCCAATTGATTTTTTCTGTTTTCAGCAACAACAGTGTCAATAAGTAGCTCATTGTCAATCTCCTCACTTTCCTCCTCAGAGAGACTCTCCTCATTTTCCCTTTGTTTTTCCCAGCATCATTTTCCTCTTCCAATGTTTCTGTTACAGCAGGCATGTTCACTTCCCTCCCAACTGAGTTTGGTGGAGCAGAAAGATTCCCCATAGTAGAAGAGGCACTCCCTAACCACCATTTTATATATTTCCTATGATTCTAGCTCTCTTGGGTGACACCCCCTTGTATGCATCCTGAGGTACTGACACTTTTTCTTTTGGGGTATTTTTAACAAGGATTTTGTCCACTGAATAGAAGAAATCATAAAAATGATCTCCCAATACCCCCTCTGCCTTAGCTGGGATGTCCTCAGCATCTCTACAACCCAGTTTGATCCTGACCGACTCGGGTCCGTTGACAGTAGACTTATCAATGTCTAGAGTTACACCCACCAAAGATCCAACATATGCAATATTTTTTTCACATCTTTTGTCCAAAGGGATGTTGCTAACATTGACCCAAGCAATGTTAAGTACACCCTTGGCACCCATAGATTCAGACCATTTTTTAAGACTCACCACAGCCCCACAACTTTTAATGTTCATAGTTTCAGCAAAGCAAGCTTTGTCAACGTCCCTGGGTGAAGGAAATATCATGACAAAGGTATTAAGCCCAATCGATCTAGCTGAACATTTCCAGTTTGTGTTAATGCATGCATTAAAGAACTCCTCCAACTGCCTGCCACTAGCCTGCCCCTCTATCACAATGATCACAATATATTTGTTCCTATCAGTGTTCTGCTTGGGTGTACTAGAGTCATGTATATAGAAGAAACCTTTCCCTTAGCTTGAAATCCACACATAGGAGCAACACATTCCCAAGGAAGAACAATATTGCAAATAGGAACAAGATGCCCATTTAAACCACATCTACCGCAAACTGCCCTAGGACAGCACATGGGGACATGCCCTGGTTCTTTGCAAGTGACGCAAACCTCAGCACCACGCACTAGTGGGGTGGCATTCCTTTTTCCTAGAGTTGGATGACGACAATCTTGTTGAGGGCGTGCATCTTGTTGGTGACGCAGATCTTGTTGAGGACGCTGATTGTCGCCCGTAGTCGCCTTGCCTCGGTTGTTGTTGTCGCCCCACATCTCGATCTGACAGCCATCGCTCTGCGTCTCCATGGCCGCGGCCTCCCATCTTGCTCGATCTGGCAGCACGCGCCCTTGATCCATGTTGGTGGAGACAGGCCGCCTTCCTTGATGTGTCGCGTCCACACCATGTTGCAGCCGCCTCCACCACCGCCGCGCCCGACGCCCCGTCTGAAGCACCCCGGCCAGCCCGGCCCGCCCCGAAGCCATCCAGCCGATGGCCGCATGGGAGTGGGAGGACTCGCGCTTGGTGGAGATGCAGCAACCTAGGCGGATCTATGGTCTCCTCCTGCCTTCCCATCCCACCAAACGAATGATAGGGAAACCCTAGGCGTTGAAACCCTAGGAGCTTCCGAGAAGTGGTGGAGGAGGAGATCGAGATCTGGAATGGGATATGAGAGGGTCGATGGAGATTTTATCCCCTCCACAACCCTAGCCGCGTGACGTGCAGCCGGTGGCCCCACCTGGCCCGGGCTTGCCCCACCCCCTGACCCCGCCGTGGCGCGCGTGTCGGGTGCAGGTCCGAGTACCCCCGGGTCCGAAGTTCGTTGCGGTACACGGGACGAGCTGAGCGGTACACGAACATGCCCCACAACGACTGTCTCTAGCGCATCGGCGTCAGTGCACGTTCCTGGTGCCGCAGATCGGCGGCCATGGTCGGCATGGGGAGAGGGAGAGGATAAGGATGTCAGAAAAGCCATCTAGTACCACCATGAGTTGTGGCCTTTTTTCTCTTCACCGACATCAACCTCAACTTTATCCTTTCTGGAGGCTCTGCGCGTTCATCGGTCATTAAATATCTACGGTTTCCAAACCTAGGGAAAATAACTTCTTTAAGAGTTTTAATAGAAGTGTTATGATCATCACTACTAGTTGAAATTGCTTCTACCCACTTAGTAACGTAATAACATCAACTAAAATGTGAGTATACCTATTAGAGGAAGGAAAATATCCCATATAATCAAAACCCCAAACATCAAATGGTTCAATAACAAGTGAATAATTCATAGGTATTTCCTGACGTCTACCAATATTATCAATTCTTTGACATTCATCACAAGAAAGTACAAACTTACGTGCATCTTTGAAGAGAGTAGACCACTAAAAATCAGACTGTAATACCTTATGTGCAGTTCTGTCTCCAGCATGGTGCCCTCTGTATGCCTCGGAATGATACTTGTAACACCCCGATTTTTCGCCTTTGGTTTTTGCTCTAATTTTTCTTTTGGAGCAGTTCTATGGACTTGAAACATGGGAGATCATCATTCTTGCTTCTCTCAAGTGGTTCATCATTCTCAAAGCTCTCTCAAGATCATGTCATTTCTATTCTATCCCAACCCCAAATTATTTTTCTTGAGAATATTCCTTTTTTCTATTAAAGGAATAATCTTGTTTGACCTAGGTTGTGAAGAAACCTATATTTATTCCTTGCCATTAATTTTGACAAAATCCTCATAAATTTTGTGGACCATATCTTCCACAAATATGTACAAACCTTTCCTTGCCCAGTTCAAAAATAATTCAGGAATATTCATTTTCGTATTCTGTCCAGAATGGCACTTTGTGAAGGAAGTGTTGTTTATCTTGTCTTTATTGCCCCAAACTTTTTCTGCGCTCTTTCATGTCCAAATCTTTGCCACATGACATAATTCAACTCCATTTTCCTAGTGAATCTTCCTCAGCAAATTCCAAAGTTTCTGTCCTAAGGGAACCTTTGTGAAGGAAGTACTAGCTAGGTACTCAAATGAGTTGAAATTTTGCAAGCTCCTTTATATGCTCAAATCATTACTCTCCACCAAATTTCAATTCCATCCAACTATATATGTGTTCATAGTATCAAATCTTTGTTTCTGGTAATATTTTCAGTTTGTGAAGCAACAATATTTTATATTGCTCCATAAATGTTGCAAATATACGAGAGCATGCTCATACCTATATAACTTCACTCCACCAAATTTTGGGCTCATTTCATCAATCCAATATGTCTCCATAATTATCTCAAGTTTCTGTCAAGAGAGGACCCACTAGTGGAAAAGGTGCTAGCCACAACTTGTGTTAGTGGCGCCACGATTCCCAGCAACGCCAGCACTATTTTTTTCAAATAGTGGCGGTGTTGGACAAATTGGTACGGCATTGATATGAGTATACCGCTGACGTAGAATGTTTCTAGGACGCCATAGCTATTTTCTGAGTTTTCCCCATGTGCTATCTTTTTCTATGGTATGGCCCATCAGGCCTACGACAGCACTGTCCATTAGGCCCACGCCAGTAAAAAATATTCCTTGTCTAGTAAAAACTAGCAAGTCCGATTCATCACTAAGAGCTCATCATTTTCACCCTTCTTCGTCTCCCTCCTTCTCGATGAGTGCCGCTGCCGCCACCCGACCATGCCGCTCTTCGCCACTGCCAACTCTAGCAAGGAGGTGAGGTCTCCCCTCTTCCCCTCGTGAATCTTCTTCCCCTCCCCAAGCATCTCCCTCCGGTTGGTGGCGGATCTGATAGCCATAAAATTTTGATATTAGCTAGTACTGCGAAATTGATTTATTAGGTAGATGATATTGGGATGGCATTAGCATTGATTTATTAGGTAGACGATATTTACTAGAAATTGATTTATTACTAATGTGATTTTTCAGTACAAATTTAAATATTAGGTCCTTTGATATTCTAGATTTATAGTGAGATACCATTTCGAATTTGGAACATAGGAGAATGAGTGTGAGTAAGTTGAACTGGTTGGGTGGGGAAACTAAAATCAAGACCATGATTTTAATTGTAGTGGCATACTTGCATTTATAATTCAACTTAGTGTTCAATATGTGTTTTGTGTAGAATGGAGCAAGAACCACCATGACTATGCAAGTCAAGGTGTCGGACCAGCCTTTCTAATACCTTGTTGTTTGGTATCTACTTCTAGCCTAATTTTCTTCCTTCAGTGGTAACAAATTATATGAACCTTCTAGCCCCCTGACGAAGGGGTGGAGCGGGAAGCCTACTCCCCGGATGAAGTGGGAGATGAACACCACCAATTCGCCCGGCTGAGGCGTGGGGATGGCCTAGCCCTTTTCTAGGGCACGATGAGCGATGTCAGTTGAGAGGTAATCGGCGCTCTTCAGATCCTCGATGTCACTGTTGGTGACGGAGGAGGCCGCCCACTTGCCCTTGGCACCGGATCCGGCCATAGCTGGAGTAGGGAGGTGGCTTGGAAGGATTAGCTGGGAAGAATAGCACGGGGTGCTAGATCTCTAAAGATTGGGAGAGCATGGGCAAGAGGAAGGACGCGTATGCCGATGGCAATGGTCATTCCCCTTTTATAGGCCTCTAGGATGACCGAGGTCCTCTTACTGCATTTTGGACCTCTCCACTTCCCGATATACACGTAGCATTATGCGCGAATGGGATGATCGAAATCATTGATCATATCCCTTAAAACGCGGGCACGGTCCTTGCCTTGATAGGACATGCCTATGGAGGCAGCCTTGAACCGTGTTTCGAGGGGTTGCCATGGTTCGATGTTTGTGACCGGACATGACCCTTCATCGAAAAGTTGTCAGACGAAAATATTGTTCACACTCGAGCGTTTGAACTTCAAGGCTAAGTAAGACTGATGACCCTGATTCCGGATACTACTTGATGAACTATGTGTGCAAACCTAGACGAACACGCTCCTTCGAGGATAACCAAGGGAGATTATTCCAAAAATCAAAGGAGAAGATGAACTCGCCTCGCAAGCCGAAGACTTTAAGATGGCCGATGACCGCAAGTCCCGTCACTGGAGGCTATTTCGGGGGCTACTGAGGGAGTCCTGGACTAAGGGGTCCCCTGGCCGTCGACCTACTTCTCGTGGGCCGGATAGGTGGGCCGTTGGGTGACTACTGCAGGGCCAAACTACCAGATGACCATGTGCCAGATAGGAAGATCTCAGAGGCTTGGTATATCCTCCAAGTCAAGATGGAAGATTCTGCGTGTTATTTCCTTTGTTGTAATCGACATGTGTAAACTAGTACCCCTGGTGCCTATATAAACCATAGGGTTAGGTCCGTAGAGGCTAGAACAATAACCATTGCCTTACTAGCCTAGGTTTAGTTCATTTGATCTCGAGGTAGATCAACTCTGTAACCATCCTGGACGTAAGGTTTTACCTCTTAGAGAGGGCCCGAACCTGGGTAAACATCATGTCCCTCGTCTCCTGTTCCCCATTGATCCAAGATCCACGGCTCGGGACCCCCTACTCAAGATCTGCCGGTTTTGACACCGACAATCCCCCCCCCCCCAATGCAAAACTAAGGGCATCAACAGTGTGTAGACACGGCATTGTCTCTAACATGGATCCCACATGTTTGCCTCCAATAGATGCAGGTTTATAGGCAAAAAAAGACCACGATGTGGATGCCCTTAGAATCTAATAACTAACTTTTGCATCTCCGAAGCCAAAAACCCCTCTTCAACAGATGATGTGGATGCAAAACAAAATGCATCTCCGCCTTCCGGAGATGTAAAATACAACACTTCGCGATGAAAATATACATCTCCACCTATAGATGTAAAAAAATGATGGTCACGCACCAACTGCCTAACCGCTTTTATTTTTCTTCGGTTTACACGCCAGTAACCCACCCACCGACTGCCGCCCGGGCCATGGCCGACTCCGACGACCCCGCCACCTCCTCTGCCGCACCCGCCCACCCAGTTGGAGCCTTCGTCAGTGTGACAACCGCCTCCAGGCCCGCCTCCACCTCCATGTCGCCGCCCTGGTTTGGCCCCATTCCAGCCAGTTGTCGTCACGGCTGCCTGCCCACTGCCAAATCCGGCCGCTCCGCGGCCCCTGCCTCCGGTTATGCCGCTGCTCCGCCTTCACCCGCCTCCAAATCAGCCGAATTGGCCGCTTGTCCGTCGCCGAATCACCGCCACGCTGTTGTATAATTTGAGCTCCCCACGCCGCCCTGTCGTTGCCGGGTTCTAGCTGCACATCCGCCGCCCATTCGACGCTCCTTCGCCACCGCTGCGCCGCTCCTCCTCCTCTCTCCGCCTCGAATGGCCGCTCCACTGTTGTTGCACTGCCGCTGCTCCGCCACCCCGATTCGCGTCGTCGTCGTCCTGATCCACTAACCCCCCCTC
>NC_041381.1:574999930-575004034 GCF_002162155.2 Triticum dicoccoides | reverse complement strand
GCCGCCACACACAGCCGCTGCCCCCAATTGCGCCACGCCGTCGCCGTCCCCACTGTCACCGCCCCGATTCTGTCGCCGCCGACTAGTTTTCACATCTCCATTTTGCATCATCTATTGGAGTTGCGGTTTTACATCTCCAATATGTGTCATCTATTGAAGTTGCCTCTTTTCGGAGATGTAAAAACACTTTTTGTAGATGTAAATTTTTACGTATCCTATTTTATATCTTCAAATTTGCATCTTTTATTGGAGATGCTCTAAAGGGGTCCCCATGATGCTCCTCCTTATGTGTTAGTGATGAAGGGGCCTCAAGCTGCGCATGACCCAAGTAGTACTAGCAGTGCAGACACGTGAAAGGATGGAGCGATTCGTCACGCACCATGTTCCCTAGCCTAGTGCCCTTGGCAAAATCACTTCATGACCTAGTCGGGATGAACACCTTGTCTTGTTGCATATTCGCTTTCGCATGAATCCCATGCTCCCTGACTCATTTCGTGCATCCTTTCTTCTCATTGTTCTCAAGCACTAATAGTAGTTTTTACTCAAATTAGATGTCAGTTGTATTCAGATTTTTGGCTCTATTGCTTTGATTTCCATATGTCGCGGTGGCAACTCGGGGAAACTGAGCTGACCGTGCTAGAGAACTACGGGTGTTTCCCTTCAGCTATTACCTAGTTGTGCCTAGGTGGCACACTACTCTATCCCTTTTTAGATTTGTATCGGCATCTTGTGGGTTTTCCGCGCAATTGTTTTACCAGCTACACATGTTCGGAACACACAATGGTAGTGATGAGTTGTGATAAATGTGATATGATTCTTACAATGTGCAATCACAATAGAATGTTGAGTCTTCCTCTTGCTTTCCTACTAACAGTGAAGACAAATGGTTAGACATGGCGTATACGCAGGCATGGACGATGTATGCCCTACGGTGTGATGTACTCCTGTTGCAAAATAATTGAAGTTCCAGAATTGTCCTAAGTCAAACCTCTTCAAATTGGACCAAGCTATAGAAAGAATGCTAATATCCACAATGTCTAATATATATATATAATATGACAATATATTTCATAATGAAGCAAATGAAGCAAATTTGGTGTCGTAGATGTTAATATATTTTTATATAAACTCGGTTAAACTTAATGAAGTTTGACTTAGGACAAACACATAACTTCAATTATTTTAGAACAGAGGGAGTATACATTATATGATTAAATATTTTTTTGAATCCGGGTCGCTTGCCTTGATAGCATTTTTAATGCAAATACATTTAATCTAGTAAATAAATTGGATAAAATCTTAGGTCAAAATTCGTAAAAAGACAGGATTTATTTCACTTTTCCAAAATATGGACAAACAAAATGAAGTGAGTACATATTCTAAGGGTTTATTAGTTACATCTCTTGTATACACATACTAATTATCACTTTTGATGTTTATATTATGGGGCATGGGTTCTAGTTTCATGGGGCCCCGAAATCCCAACATCCACCATGTCATTCCCTTCTCTCTCCATTGCAGGGAAGCTCCTGGCCTCCACGTGTGTGCCCAACTCCATGGTCTTCCCACGCCGCTCGTCTGGTGCACTCTCCTCCTACTTGTCGGGGTCATCACAAGGACCGATCGTGCAACCTGCTGCAAGCGGGATACACCTTGTTGTTAGTCATCCACTATTTCTGCAAAGCGGGTGATGCATGATGTTGTAGGTGGTGGTCGCCGATGGTGGAAGCTAGGAATCGTGAGCTGCAAGGTCACACGACTATGCTAGAGCCGAAGCCGACCACACTACAAGGTTTCCCGACAATGCTCCATGTCCGGGTCAAAGATTCCTGGAGCAGCAACAATAATGTTCCATGTTTGCCTCGGCAATGTTGTTGGCGGTGGTAGCGATAGATCGAACTCACCATCAGTGTTGCATGTCGGCGGGCAACAGTTGCAAGCTTTGCAAGTTTTGTCATGCTGCCAAGCGAGATGTCCACTAGTGCAGAACCGGGCTTTAGTGCCGGTTCGTGATGGCCTTTAGTGCCGGTTGGCGAACCGGCACTAAAGAGTGGGGACTAAAGGTCCCCGGCCTTTAGTACCGGTTCGTCACAAACCGGCGCTAAAGTGCCACCACGTGGCACGAGCCAGGCCCGTTTGCGTGGAGAGCATTAGTACTGGTTGGTAACACCAACCGATACTAAATGTTTGGGTGTTTTTTTTAATTTTTCTTTAATTTTGTGTTTTCAATTTAATTTAGTGATTGTTTTACATTATAATGAGTTGTTAAATCATTAGGTGAAAGTACCACGGATTAGTTTCGACTGGATGCATTATTGGATATCTCTATATATAGCTAGCTAGCTAGAGTATATGCCATATCCATATTATACTTGATCAACTATATAATATATACGGATATGGCATATACTTGATCACTTAGCTAGGTAGGATTCATCCAGCTGAAACTAATCTGCGGTCTCTTTCATTAAATGATATAATAATTAACTAGCTATCTAATCACCAACAGCACTACTAGCTTAAAGAAGAAACATTCACTTGTATACCAGAAGCAAAAATATTATCGATCGAGTTCAACATGATTGTCATGATATTATAAGCGTTCATATATATATAACACCACAAAAGCAAATCACTTAAGTTCAGAACGAAGAACACGGACATGAAAGGACAAGTACTAATTAAGAGCGGCATGAAGAACTAGCTAGATCACTCCTGCTAGCTACTCTCTCTCTCTGGTAAAATAGCATAGAACATGTATAGCTCTCCTGATTGATCATACTGGAGCATGCCGATGAACCTGTCTCCTAATCGTGGGCTGCGCTTCTCATTGCTGCCCCCTAGTACTTCTCTGCGATTATTAATAATTTTCCTCCAATCTTTCACTATTAAGCATTCATTGCTTCTAGAAATCCTGAATGCATTCATGTGCAATGCAGGATATCTTGGCCGTAAGCTAACAATTGACATCTGACCTTTAGTCTCGATCCCCTGAGGCACAACTGTCATTGGGAGTCCCTGTTGAAGAACATTATATAGTACTTAATTAATATACTTAGCAATGAAAGTTTAGCAAAAAAATTATGTTTGCAAAATATGCACTAAGGACAAATAGTAAATATCTTACCATCATTCCTAAATAGATGTGACCGTAGTTCAATACCATCACTATTGGTCGCACATTTTGAGTACTAACATTTCTAAGTGCAGGAAGAAAATTTGTCTTGACAGTATGAAGATCCTCAAGCCATGAAACATAATGACTTGTCTCCTCGCAGTTTAGTTCAGCTCCGGGACAGTAGTAGGTCCTGTCTACCAAGCGCCGGACATGTTTGGTTGAATGGAGATAAGCTGTCAATAGAAATTAGTTGTCAGTTATTTTTGAATAAGCAATATCAAAGACAAAAATATAGTTGAGAAGAACTCACATAATGATAGAACTGGAGGCGTCTGCACATCGACCCATATGTCTCTATTATCTTCAATATCATCTTCCGGACGAATATCAAAGGTGATAACCATACCAGGCTCAAATGCATAAGCCTTGCATAGTGCTTGCCAAGTTTTGCATTCAAAATATGTGTACGTGTGTGTATTGTATACTTTGACGTTGAAAGTATAACCATCATGCTCAGTGTTCAGGTAAGCTCTCTTTACTTCCATAGTTTCCATATCTTTGAAACATATCTTATCCAAGATAAAAATTCTTGCATGGCACGGGATGCGCTGGTAGAATAGTGAAAATTAAAAATTATAAGTCAGGCAAATGAAGCATATATAAGTCATGCTTAATTACGAAAACAGACTTTGTCGTTGTGACTTACTGTATCGAATTCGAAAGTCTCATCCAGCTTGATGTTGAATGCCTATCATCAACAAGGAAATTTCTGTCGCACTGGCCGCGCTGGTCTTCACAGTAATCGCACATAATGAAATTTTTTCCGTCGTCAGACGACATTTCCTATGTTCATATTAGGCGAAACATTAATCACTTACTAATTCAATTAATTCAACTACTTCTAGTAATTCAACTAAGCATTTACTAAAATAAACTAGTTATATTAATTCAATTAGTTTAAAGCATTTACTAAAAATAAACTAGTT
>NC_041381.1:574997311-574998298 GCF_002162155.2 Triticum dicoccoides | reverse complement strand
GGCGGCGGCCGGGGACGGCGAGACGAGACGGGCGCGGCGACGAGGACGGGCGGCGGGGGCGCGCGGCGACGACGGGCGGCGGGGGCACGCGGCGACGACGACGACGGGCGGCGGGGGCGGCGAGGACGACGGCACGGCGGCGCGGCGGCGTCGGCGTTGTCGAGATCGAGACTCGCGCGCGCGAGAAGTGGAACGACTGGCGACGATAACTGAATTTTCGTAAGTGCCATATATATAGGATGAGCCTTTAGTACCGGTTGGAGCCACCAACCGCTTGGGCTGGCCAAAATTGGCCTTTAGTACCGGTTGGAGCCACCAACCGGTACTAAAGGGCAACACATTAGTACCGGTTGGAGGCTCCAACCGGTACTAATGCCCGTGCGCTGCCACCCCGCAGTGCGCTACGTTTAGTCCCACCTCGCTGAGCGAAGGGCAGCCGCACTGGTTTATAAACCCAGCCGCCGCTGCCCTTTCGAACTCCTCTATATAGCAGGCTTCTAGGCCTAATTAGGGCGCGCTGCCCTGTGAGCCTGCTGACCCTACTGGGCATGTATTTGCACACCCAAGGTCTGGCAGGCCCACTGGGCAGCGCCCCAACATGTTTTTTATAAATTATTTTCTTTGCATTATTTATTTTCTTCTATTTATTTTTCAGTAATTTTTTATATAGTTATTCCTTTTCTGCTTTATTTTTTATTCTATTTATTTCTGAATATTATTTATTTTCTTCTATTTATTTTTTAGTTATTTTTTTATATAGTTATTCCTTTTCTGCTTTATTTTTTTCTTCTATTTTTTCTGAATATTATTTATTTTCTTCTATTTATTTTTCAGAAATTTTTTTATATAGTTATTCCTTTTCTGCTTTATTTTTTTCTTTTATTTATTTCTGAATAGTATTTATTTTCTTCTATTTATTTTTGAGTAATTTTTTTATATAGTTATTCCTTTTCTGCTTTGTTTTTTTCTTCTATTTATTTCTGAGTA
>NC_041381.1:574989204-574994995 GCF_002162155.2 Triticum dicoccoides | reverse complement strand
TTCTTCTTCCTCCTCTTCTGCTTCTTCTTCCTCTTCCTCTTCCTCTTCTTCCTCTTCTTCTTCTTCTTCCTCTTCTTCTTCTCCTTCTTCCTCTTCTTCTTCTTCCTCTTCTTCTTCCTCTCTTCTGCTTCTTCTTCTTCTTCTTCTTCTTCTTCCTCTTCTTCCTTTTTATATAGTTTGAGAAGTAACACAGAAAAAATACATTGATCAGTACCGCCTTTCAGCCAAAACGCGCTACTGCTACAGAGAAGTACATAAAAAATACATTGATCATCAATGATCTTTTTGTATAGAATCTAAATTATCAATAGGAATCTACCACCGATTTAAGAACCGGCGAAGACTCCTATTGCACCCTCAGATCCTACACATAGAGTTCAATGAAGACCAAATGCTTGTGATAGTTTGAGAAGTAACATATTTAAGATGGTCAAATTCTTGCTAAGGGAGCGATGTGGGACTAAAAATAGCCCCTGCCACAACCTCTTTAGTATCGGTTCGTGCCACGAACCGATACAAAAAATGCTGGTGCCCGACCAGCATCTTTAGTACCGGTTCGTGGCACGAACCGGTACTAAAGATTCGCAATGAACCGGTATTAAAGGTCTGCTCCTGCCTAGTCATTTGAACTGGCACTAATGAACGCATTAGTGCCGGCTCATATGCAAACCGGTACTAATGTTACTCATATTAGGTCCTTTTTCTACTAGTGGTCGTTTTTTTTTGTCTCGCCGTGTGCATGGTAGGAGGGGCGAAGGGGACATTGCAGCGGTGAGGTTATCACTCGGCTGGCAACCGGATCGCCCGATCGGAATGCTAAAACAACACATTCTCGTCACAAATAGTGAAAAAAAAAAACACTCATAGCAACTTGTATTGTATATACGGCAACGTGGTTGCTCCTGGTTCTCCTTGCCAAGCATGGAAGTAAACCCATTGTGAGATTGCCACATGATCTCGTGCCTAAATATTCCCTCACCCGTTGCGGGAAGCCGTCGGCGAGGGCCCTCATCCAACCAAAGTTGAATAGGGCAGTGGTCGGACGACGTAGCGGCACCTCACCGAAGTGGACCGTAGTAGTATCAACATATCTTCTCGTTTTATCAGAAGTTTTTCGTCTGGAAAAGAGAATCCAGAGGGCCGTAGTGGTCGTTATGACTTCGATACCCAGTGTGTGTCAATTCCTCCTGAAATACCACTCAAAACCAAACTCGAGAGGAAAAGTACAACTAAAGCTGATTGATTTACCCTTACATTGTTCCTGTATCAGATTAGAAAACCTCAGAAATTCATTGTGAAATGTACAAGGGCACTTTTTCAAGGAATTACTCCCTCCGTCCGGAAATACTTGTCATCAAAATGAATAGAAGGGGATGTATCTACATCCCCTTCTATTCATTTTGATGACAAGTATTTCCGGACGGAGGGAGTATTATTATTATGGATAAGTCGATACATGATCGTCATCATGGTGACTCATGACTAGTGCAAAAGACGTTACATGCTGAGGACATCCATACTACACGACAAAGAGTGTTGGCAGTAAAAGCAACTTTCCAGCTCATCCAACATCATCCGGAGAACATGTTTGAGGTAAATACACTAGAAGTCTTAGAACTTGCATGCGACGGTCAGTTTAGTGCACAAACTTGCAAAATACGTGTTTCTAGTCATCTAACTTGCGCGGGCGTGCAATTACGTTCACATTATGGGTACGTGGGTGTATTCGCTGCCTACATGGCACACCAACATGGCCAAGGCCGATGTTTTTTTCTAGAAATACCCTCATTTTTTTATTTTGTACAAAAGCACTCCAACAATAGTTGCCCGTTGGGTCCCACTGTCAGTGTAAAGTTGTAAATATATTGGGCCCATTGTCAGTGGCTAGTGCATGTGATGTTTTTTTTTCAGAAAGACGCTCGTTTTTCTTTTACTTTGTACAAAAGCACTCCAACAATAGTTGTCCGCTGGGTCCTACGGTCAGTGTAAATTGTAAATATATTGCGCTGGAAAAAATGGGATGAGCGAGTTCTAACCAACGACCTATTGTAATGGAGCCTATCCACCGCAGTTGATTGTACTTGGTATTTCATTTCGACTACTAAGGTATATCACCTCTAAAATAGAAGTGCACATTCTGAATATATTTTCATTTCTCTAGATTTTCAAATTTATAATTATTCGGATTCAAACAAATCTTCAGATGAATTGTTCGAAACAAAATTACGTACATTCATTCTGCGCTATATTTTCTTTTGTCTAGATTTTTTAATCTAAAATTATTTCAATTCAAACAAAATTTATTTATTTATTCCGGAAAAATATTTATACATTCATTCTGACCTATGTTAGATTTTCCAATTTAAAATTATTTGAATTTGAACAAAATTTCCGTTGATTTGTTCGAAAGAAACTTACGTACATTCATTATGAACTATATTTGTTTTATATTGATTATTCAAATTCAAATAAACATTAGTTGATTTGTCCGAAAAAATTGCGTACATTCATTCTGACCCATATTTTCTTTTATCTAGATTTTCAAATTTAAAATTATTCAAATGCAAACAAAAATTTGTTGATTTGTCCCAAAAAAAAATTACGTACATTCATTGCGCACTATATTTCCTTTTAGCCTTATTTTCAAATTTTAAATTATTTGAATTCAGACAAAAAATTAGATGATTTTTCCAAAATACTATATTCCCCTTTTCTCGTTTGGTTTCTACTTTAACTCGTACGGTTTATCTTATATAAAGTTAATTGTGCTCTATAAACGTCTACAGTAAGGAGGTCAAGTGGCTATCTAAGCGAGGCGAATCATAGCAGGTTGTGTGTTTGAATCCTGTTGCCGCTCTAGCACTTCTCGTTTTATTTGAGGATTTTCAGCATAAGTAAATAAAATGCAAGAGTGCTTTTTAAAAAAAGACAGTGCATGCGGATTATCCACTACGTCAGCCACTGACAGTGGCCCCCTGCCACGTTGGCAAGCCAACCGTGCACATGATACGGTAGAAAGTATCGTATATGAACGGAAATACAAGTTAGATGACCTGAAACATGTATTTTATAAGTTTATGCACCATACTGATTGTCACGTGCAAATTTTGTGACTCGTGGTGTATTTACCTCAACATGTTTCAATCTCAATCTCTTCAAACATCTCACCACACAACAAATACACCACATACGGAAAGGCAACCAAATTTCGTACAGGTAAGTTCGTCATCTTCTTCGCGGTGTTCCTGGCGGCCCTGGTAGCCGTCTCCGCCACCCAAGGCGTCACGGACGCGCAGTGCCGGGGCGAGGTCCAGGAGAAGCCGCTCCTCGCGTGCCGGCAGATCCTCGAGCAGCAGCTGACCGGCCGCGCCGGCGAGGGCGCCGTCGGCGTCCCGCTGTTTCAGGCACAATGGGGCGCCAGGGAGCGGTGCTGCCAGCAGCTCCAGGGCGTCAGCCGTGAGTGCCGCTGCGCCGCCCTCCGCGGCATGGTGCGGGACTAGGAGCAGTCCATGCCGCCGCTGGGACAAGGGCACCACGCCTCGTCGGGGCAGGGTCCACAAGAGCAGGGATGTTCCGGCGAGTCCACGGCGGAGCCGGAGCAGCAGCAGGATGTACAGGGAGGGCAGTATGGCAGTGAGACAGGAGGAAGCCAGCAGCAGCAGCAGGGAGGAGGCTACCACGGCGTGACCGCCGGGCGTGGTGGTCAGCAGCAAGTGTTGAATATAATGTGCATGAATATATTGTCACTAATTAAGTTCACCTTTTAGTTTTTCTGTATAGTTAAGGTTGTGGCTCCAGCTTGTATATCATATATACGTGTCCAGTGCACCGATCAATACAATTGTGTTGCACGGCCTAAACATTGTTTTTCACATGGTATCCATCGCAGGTCCTCCTTGCGCCGCCACTACCTCCACCCACCGCCGCCGCTGCCGGCTCCCTCCCGCCGTCGCTGCCGCCGCAGGTCGCCGCCGCCACCCTCTCCAAAACGCCGCCACCACCCGCCGCCGCCGGCGGCTCTCTCCATAGCCGCTGCCGCCCCCTCCCACTTCCGCCAACTCTCCTACCTTCCCCACCCGCGCCGCCCCCATACCCCACCCGCGCGCCACCCCCTAGCCGCGCCGCCACAAACCCTAGCCGGTCGTGCCATCATCTAGTCGCCGCCACCTCTCTCGTTCCTCGCCACCAGCTCCACGAGATCCTCCACCGTCACCAATCCTTTCGTCGGTCCAAACGTCACCCTCGTTCGCGATCTGAACATCCACGAGCGTGTCCCGGTAGTCCTTGATCAATCCATTGCCTCCTACTCCGCTTGGAAGCGGTGCTTTTCCTTGGTGTTTCGCGAGTACCTGCTCCACGACCACGTCGATGGCACCGTGGACTCCAGACTGATGGTGAACGACGAGGAGTGGATGATCCTCGACGCCACCAGCATCCGCTGGTTCTACCTCACCATCTCCAAGGACCTCTTCCACACGCTGGTGGATGACGAGGACGACGCCTACACCGTCTGGACCAAGCTCAACGGCCTCTTCATCGACAACAAACTGTAGCGCAAGGTCCTCCTCCATGGCGAGTTTTATGGGTGCCTACAGTTTGACTCGTCCATCGACGATTTTCGCATGCGCCTCAAAAAGTTTGCCGATGAGCTCCGCGATCTCGGCGATACGGTCGGCGACGAGCTCCTCATCAGCACCCTCAGCGCCGATCTCAATGAGGACTTTGGGAACGCCGCCTCCAAACTTACCCTCATTCCGGAGCCCTCCTTTGCCAAGGTGGTGGCGTATCTCAAGCTGGAGGAACGGCGGATGAAGATGGCCCGGACTCGGGCGACCTACACAGCCCTCATCGCCGACACTCGCGGGGGCTCGGCGCCGTCTCCGTTGTGTCCCGCATCGGCCCTCCCGCCCCCGCCGGCCTTCCCATAGGCGCCGGCCGCCCCCTTCCCGCCGCCCTCGTCGATCGCTAACGGGGGTCGCCGCGATGGCCGCAAGCAGCAGCAGCAGTGCAACGAGGCTCAGGGAGGAGCAACCCGCCCCCAGCAGCAGTACCAGCCGGCCCCGTGGTACTCGGGCCAGAACCCATGGACTGGCGTTGTGCATGCCTACTCCATTCCAGTTCCCCGTGCCCCTGCCCCGGGTATCCTCGGCGCGCGGCCTTCCTCCCATCAGGCGTTTTACGCCGCGCCGCAGCACTATGCGGCGACCTACGAGCCTATCTCCTACGGACAGCCGCCGCAGCCAGGAGGGCTGCTGCTGCCCCTGACAGCCCCGCCCTAGTAGTCTGCGCTCCCGCCCACGCTGTGGGACCTGGCTCTCTTGGCCGCTCTGCACTCCGCCCCTACTCCGTCCACCTACACCGAAGGCGGCGACTGGTACATGGGCACTGGAGCTACCGCACATATGGCTGCCCATCCCGGTAACCTCCACTCCTCCTATCCTGTCCACATCTCCGCTCGCATCACCGTCGGCAAAGGTTCCTCACTTCCCATCACTCACATAGGGCATGCATCTTTTCCGTCTACATCCACTCCATTGTCATTATCTAACATCTTAGTTTCTCCTGATCTTATTAAAAATCTTGTTTCTGTTCGTTCTTTTACACGTGAAAATCTTGTTACCTTTGAGTTTGACGAGTGTGGTTTTTCCGTTAAGGACGCTTGCACCTAGATGGCACTCCACCGATGTGACAACCCCGACGAGCTCTACCCGGTCCAATACACCGCCACCACCACCTCCGCTGCTCTTGTTGCCCTTGCCACCGGTGTTGACCTTTGGCACACTCGCTTGGG
>NC_041381.1:574952636-574989027 GCF_002162155.2 Triticum dicoccoides | reverse complement strand
CGTCATATACTTCGGAGTTTTTCATTCACGTGTAATAAGATCGAAGTTCACTCTTGTCATGCTCGTCGCCTCGGCAAACATGCTCGTCTTCCATTTAGGGTTTCTACTCATGTTGCATAGTACCCGTTTGAGTTAATTCATAGTGATGTGTGGACCTCTCCAGTTGCCAGTAATACGGGCTACCTTTATTATCTCATCATTATTGATGATTTTTTGCACTATGTTTGTGATACGTCTCCAACGTATCTATACTTTTTTATTGTTCCATGCTATTATATTACCCCTTTTGGATGTTTATGGGCTTTATTTTACACATTTATATCATTTTTGGGACTAACCTACTAACCGGAGGCCCAGCCCGTATTGTTGTTGTTTTTTTTTTGCCTATTTCAGTATTTCGAAGAAAAGGAATATCAAATGGAGTCCAAACGGAATGAAACCTTCGGGAGCGTGATTTTTCGAACGAACGTGATCCAGAGGACTTGGAGTGCAAGTCAAGAAGCAGCCGAGGACTCCACAAGATAGGAGGGCACCCCCCCCCCATAGGGTGCGCCCCCTGTCTTGTGGGCCCCTCGGGCGTCCACCGACGTACTTCTTCCTCCTATATAAGCCTACGTACCCCGAAAAGATCCAAGGAGCACCCGAAACACAATTTCCACCGCCGTAACCTTTCTTTATCCGCGAGATTCCATTTTGGAGCCTTCACCGGTGTTCTGCCGGAGGGGGGATCGACCATGGAGGGCTTCTACATCAACACCCTTGCCCCTCCGATGAGTTGTGAGTAGTTTACCACAGACCTACGGGTCCATAGTTATTAGCTAGATGGCTTCTTCTCTCTTTTTGGATCTCAATACAATGTTCTCCCCCTCTCTTGTGGAGATCTATTCGATGTAATCTCTTTTTGCAGTGTGTTTGTCGAGATCCGATGAATTGTGGGTTTATGATCAAGTTTATATATGAATAATATCTGAATCTTCTCTGAATTCTTTTATGTATGATTGAGTTATCTTTGCAAGTCTCTTCGAATTATCAGTTTGGTTTGGCCTACTAGATTGATCTTTCTTGCCATGGGAGAAGTGCTTAGCTTTGGGTTCAATCTTGCGGTGTCCTTACCCAGTGACAGAAAGGGTTGCAAGGCATGTATTGTATTGTTGCCATCGAGGATAACAAGATGGGGTTTATATCATATTGCTTGAGTTTATCCCTCTACATCATCTCATCTTGCTTAATGCGTTACTCTGTTCTTATGAACTTAATACTCTAGATGCAGGCAGGAGTCAGTCGATGTGTGGACTAATAGTAGTAGATGCAGACAGGAGTCGGTCTACTTGTTGCGGACGTGATGCCTATATACATGATCATGCCTAGATAATCTCATAACTATTCGCTTTTCTATCAATTGCTCAACAGTAATTTGTTCACCCACCGTAATACTTATGCTATCTTGAGAGAAGCCTCTAGTGAAACCTATGGCCCCTGGGTCTATCTCTTATCATATTTGCTTCCAATCTACTTTTATTTGCATCTTTACTTTTTGCATCTATATTATAAAATACCAAAAATATATTTATCTTATCATACTCTCTTTATTAGATCTCACTTTTGCAAGTGGCTGTGAACGGATTGACAACCCCTTTATTGCGTTGGTTGCGAGTTCTTGGTTCGTTTGTGTAGGTGCGTGGGACTTTTGAGGAGCCTCCTACTTGATTGATACCTAGGTTCTCAAAAAATGAGGGAAATACTTACGCTACTATTGCTGCATCACCCTTTCCTCTTCAAGGAAAACCAACGCAAGCTCAAGACGTAGCAAGAAGGATTTCTGGCGCCGTTGCCGGGGAGGTCTTCGCTCAAGTCAAGACATACCAAGTACCCATCACAAACCCATCTCCCTCGCATTTACATTATTTTCCATTTGCCTCTCGTTTTCCTCTCCCCCACTTCACCCTTGTCGTTTTATTCGCCCTCTCTTTCCCAATCTTATCCTCTGTTTTCGCTTGCCTTTTTTCTGTTTGCCATGTGTTAGTTCATTTACCTTGTCGTTATGGCTAGTCCTCCTATCCTTATTATCACTCCCGAACAAGAAATTCTCAATTTTAAGCAAAGGGAGGGAGAAAATTTAAAAGATGCTTGGCATAGAATTTGCAATGCCCAATATAAATCTTCTAGGAAGCTTTCCACTTCCGTTCTTCTCCGCAATTTTTATGTAGGCATTACTCCTTGGAATATACGTGTTCTTGATATTGCTACCGGAGGTGATTTCATGAGTAGCCATACGTTTGATGCTTATAATGCTATGTTAGATTTGTTTGGCCCACCACCTCTTTTGGTCAATGGAACTGTTTTAACTTTAGAACACGTTATGCAACGGCTTGAGATTATTGAAAATAAAATTGCCGCTGTTGAGTTGATTGAAAATTTGGATAAAAATATTCATAATTACATTACCCAATATGGATCTAGGGTTGGAGTTACTTTGAAAAAACTTAAAGAAAAAGAACCTATAGTTAATGAGAAAATAGATCTAGACTCTGCTAGAATCGGTAAACTTGAGGATATCATTACAAACTTAGGTTCCGCTTTTTCCTCTATGAAAAACACTCCAAAACCCCCTACTAAAACTGCCAAGTTTATTTATGTTCCTAAAAATAAGGGTGAATCTTCTAGTAAGGGAGGCGCGGATCTCAAATCCATAAGTGTTTATCCCAATTGTCTTTCTGTCGTTAAGGAACCTTTTGCTACCAATGAATTTCTTGAATTTTTGCCTAAAGGTTTATCCATTGATAAAAGGGGAGAAATCCTAGAGATCACAAGCGCTCTATTGATGAATTTAGTGCCAAAGATGGCACTACTTAGATCTATCTTCGCTTTTATGCCTAGCTAGGGGCGTTAAACGATAGCGCTAGTTGGGAGGCAACCCAATTTTCTTTGTGTTTTTTGTTTTTGTTCCTGTTTAGCAATAAATCTTGCATACTTTCTGTTTAGATGTGTTTTTATCTTTTAATTAGTGTTTGTGCCAAGTAGAACCTATAGGATAAACTATGATGATAGTTGATTTGATTCTGCTGAAAAACAGAAATTTTGCGCTCACGAGAAAAAATTCAATAAATCACAGAAATGTGATTTTGAATTGATTCGTTTTGCTGCTGATCAATAAACAAATTTTCCAGTACGTCCTATTTTGGTAGGATTTTTAGAGTTCCAGAAGTTTGCGTTAGTTACAGATTTCTACAGACTGTTCTGTTTTGACAGATTCTGTTTTTCGTGTGTTGTTTGCTTATTTTGATGCATCTATGGCTAGTAAAATAGTTTATAAACCATAGAGAAGTTGGAATACAGTAGGTTTAACACCAAAATAAGTAAAGAATGAGTTCATTACAGTACCTTATGTGGTGGTTTTGTTTTCTTTCACTAATGGAGCTTATAAGATTTCCTGTTGAGTTTTGTGTTGTGAAGTTTTCATGTTTTGGGTAAAGCTTTTATGGACTATGGAATAAGGAGTGGCAAGAGCCTAAGCTTGGGGATGCCCAAGGCACCCCAAGATATTCAAGGATAGCCAAAAGCCTAAGCTTGGGGATGCCCCGGGAAGGCATCCCCTCTTTCGTCTTTGTTCATTAGTAACTTTACTTGGAGCTATATTTTTATTCGTCACATGATATGTGTTTTGCTTGGAGCATCGTGTATTATATTATTCTTTGCTTTTTAGTTTACCACAATCATCCTTGCTGTACACACCTTTTGGGAGAAGCCTATTTTATTAAACTTGCTAGAATACTCTATGTGCTTCACTTATATCTTTTGAGCTTGATAGTTTTTGCTCTAGTGCTTCACTTATATCTTTTAGAGCACGGTGGTGACTTATTTTGTAGAAATTGCTAGTCTCTCATGCTTCACTTATATATTTTTGAGAGTCTTTTAGAACAGCATGGTATTTGTTATGGTTATAAAATTGGTCCTAGAATGGTAAGCATCCAAGTTGGGTATAATAAAAACTAACATAGGAAGTGAATTGGATGCTATGATCAATTTGATACTTGATAATTGTATTGAGATATGGAGGTAGTGATATTAAGTCATGCTAGTTGGGTGATTATGAATTTAAAGAATGCTTGTGTTGAAGTTAGCAAATCCCGTAGTATGCATGTATGGTTAAAGTTGTGTAACAAATTTGAAACATGAAGTGTACCTGGCTTGTGCATCCTTATGAGTGGCGGTCGGGGACGAGCGATGGTCTTTTTCTACCAACCTATCCCTCTAGGAGCATGTGCGTAGTACTTGATTTTTGATGACTTCTAAATTTTCGCAATAAGTATGTGAGTTATTTTGACTAATGTTGAGTCCATGGTTATACGCACTTTCACTACAGGAATCAGCTGATTTGCCGTCTGCCATGGCAGATGGCAAAGGACCAGAAAGCTGACGGCAAAGGTCTTTGCAGTCAGCCGCAGACGGCAAACATGGACAACAAAGACAGTTACGGTAAAGAGCTTCTTTGCCGTCTGTTTTCAAAAAGCGGACGGCAAAGACATTTTCCGTCAGCTTTCCTGGGCAAGCAGACGGCGAAGAAAGTTGACAGCAAAGGATAGACGTTAGCCACGTTAGGTGTCTAACGGGAGGCTTTGCCGTCTGCCACAGACGGCAAACCACGCCATCCTTTGCCGTCTGCCACAGACTCCTTTGCCGTCAACCAGAAACATTACTGATGGCAAAGATTTTTTTTAAATAAAAAAACGAACAAATAGTCCAAGTGCAGAGGCAACGAGGAACGAACTGAGGACGAACACCACAGTATCCATCAACACTGCTGTTTCAAGAATCAACAACGAACGAACGGATTTCACAGGACAAAACTATCCATCATATAGCTTGCTGATCCAAAACAAAACTACTCTGTTTAACAAGACAACATTACACACGAACAGATTACACTGCGTTATAGTACAGGTGTTCGATCTGGACGAACACGCCTCCCTGCAACCATCCCCTGTGCCATGCTCACTGGAGCAGCAACAACCAACAACCGCGCCCCTCTGCCTTCTCCTTCCTTTCTCCATGGACAGGAGCACACCGACACCACCATGGACACCCGAGGATCTCAAGCAGTCTACCGCCGCACCGGAGCTCGCCACCCTCGTCCGAGCGCTAGATCCATTGGACCGCACCAACTCCGTCGCGCCAAGCCCCATCGCCGGTAGAGAAGAGAAGCGGAGGTGGAGGCCAGCGGCATGCGGAGGCGGGCTTCAAAGGAGAGCAGCGAAGGTGAAGGCCCGCGGCTCAGCTAATGGTGGTCGAAGGCGGGTGGCTGCTGGTGCTCGGAGGCGGTGGTGCTCGGAGGCGCGCTGAGAGAGGGAGGCAGAGAGCAGCGTAGGCGGAGGCGGGCGGCTGCTGGTGCTCGGAGGCACTGGTGCTCGGAGGCGTGAAGGAGTCCGGCGGCGCGCGGTGGAGGCCGGCAAAGCGCGGTGGCGGGCAAGGCCGGGCAGCTTGCGGAGGAGGCCGGCGGCGAGCGGGGGCGGGCGGAACCGGGCGGCGCGCGGAGGCGGGCTCTGGTGGCATGGCAAAGACGGACGGCGCGCGATGGGGGAGGAGGCGCGGAGGCCGGCAGGGGCGACGGGGGATGAGGCAGGGGCCAGCGAGGTGTTGGCCGGGGCCGGGGGTCGAGGTGGTGGCGGGTGCCGGCCGGCCGGCCTCCTCGATTTGGATCGAGAGGGAGAGAAATGAGAGAGAGAGACGTGCGGTGGGGGTGGGGATAAGGGAGAGAGAAGACAGGGCGTGGGGCCGGGCGCGTGGGTGCTGCCCTGGGGGCGCGTGCATCATGGGTGGCTAGGGTGTGTGTCCAACGGAGGGTGGAGATGTGCGTCTGAGATCTTGCCAAGTCATCGATCTGCGTGATCGATCTGTGTGCTGTGTTTCCTCTTTGCCGTCTGCCAAAAATAACGTTATCTCTTTGCCGTCCGCCCCCCTTTGCCATCCGCTTTTTTGCCCTTTGCCGTTTGCTAGTAGATGGCAAAGAGGGGGCCGTTAGGTTTTTTTCTAAGCAGCTCGTTAGTGCGGCCCATCTCTCTCTCTTTGCCGTCCGCCAGCTTACAGCAAAGATTCTTTGCCGTCCTTTTTATGTAAGCGGACGGCAAAGACATTCTTTGCCGTCAGCCAGCAGATGATAAAGAATTGGCAGATGGCAAATTAGCTAATTCCAGTAGTGTTTTACCTTTTCACCATTGCTAGCCTCTTTGGTACCGTGCATTGCCCTTTCTCACCTTGAGAGTTGGTGCAAACTTCGCCGGTGCATCCAAACCCCGTGATATGTTACGCTCTATCACACATAAACCTCCTTATATCTTCCTCAAAACAGCCACCATACCTACCTATTATGGCATTTCCCTAGCCATTCCGAGATATATTGCCATGCAACTTTCCACCGTTCAGTTTATCATCATCATGAAATACATTACTTTTGTCATATTGCCATTGCATGATCATGTAGTTGACATCGTATTTGTGGCACAGACACCATGCATTATTTTTCATACATGTCACTCTTGATTCATTGCACCATCCCGGTACACCATCGGAGGCATTCATATAGGGTCATATCTTGTTCTAGTATCGAATTGTAATTCATGTGTTGTAATCAATGAAAGTGTGATGATCATCATTATTAGAACATTGCCCAAAAAGAAAAGAAAAAAAGAAAAAGAAAAAAAGGAAGAAAGGCCAAAAGAAAACAAAGGCCCAAAAAAAGAAAAAAAGAAAAAAAAGGAAAAGAAATAAAAGAAATAAATAAAAAGGGCAATGTTACTATCTCTTTTTCCACACTTGTGCTTCAAAGTAGCACTTTGTTCTGAGTCTCATATATTGTGCTTCAAAGTAGCACCATGTTTTTCATATAGTGAGTCTCATAAGTTGTCTTTTCATACTAGTGAGAATTTTTCATTATAGAACTTGGCTTGTATATTCCTACGATGGGCTTCCTCAAATGCCCTAGGTCTTCATGAGCAAGCAAGTTGGATGCACACCCACTAGTTTTCTTTTGTTGAGCATTCATTTATAGCTCTAGTGCATCCGTTGCATGACAATCCCTACTCCTCATGTTGACATCAATTGATGGGCATCTCCATAACCCGTTGATTATCCTCGTCAATGTGAGACTTTCTCCTTTTTTGTATTCTCCACACAATCCCCATCATCATATTCTATTCCACCCATAGTGCTATATCCATGGCTCATGCTCATGTCTTGCGTGAAGGTTGAAAAAGTTTGAGATTATTTAAGTATGAAACAATTCCTTGTCTTGTCATTGGGGGTATAGAAGTTGGGAACATCTTTGTGTGACAAAAATGAAGCATAACCTAACTATATGATTTTGTAGGGATGAACTTTATTTTGCCATGTTATTTTGAGAGGACATGATTACTTTGATTAGTATGCTTGAAGTGTTACTATTTCTTTTATCAATATGAACTTTTATTCTGAATCATTTGGATCTGAACATTCATGCCACAATAAAGAAAATTACATTGAAAATTATGCTAGGTAGCATTCCACATCAAAAATTCTCTTTTTATCATTTACCTACTCGAGGACGAGCAGGAATTAAGCTTGGGGATGCTTGATACGTCTCCAATGTATCTATAGTTTTTTATTGTTCCATGCTATTATATTACCCGTTTTGGATGTTTATGGGCTTTATTTTACACATTTATATCATTTTTGAGACTAACCTACTAACCGGAGTGTCGGTGTACTAGATTAGGGGTACCCTAGTACCCCGAACTTGTGCACGGGCAATGGCAGCACCCCGCGGCAAGGCTTGCCGGGCGAACGCCAAGACCCTCCAAGGTTCCCTTGGTGCCATCCAAGAACAAAGTATATAAGCTAAGGAGACAAGACCCCGGCAAGAGGAGCTTGCCGGGAAGGCCAATCAAGGCGCACCAAGGAACTTGCCGCGTCGCGCCACTCCGCTCCGGCAAGGCAACAAGGCCCCGGCAAGAGGAGCTTGCCGGGAAGACCAACCGAGGTACCTCGAGGCCCGGTGAGCGACAAGCTCCCGGACCCGACGAGATAACAACAGCGGCAAGGCGCTTGCCGCGGCAGGCGGCCACTCTGCGTCCACGCTCCAGCACATCCACCAACGTGTCGCTCTGGGGGCCTCCCCGGGCGCGCGTGGCAGGAGGCTGTGCAGCGGCATGCGAAGCTGACAAGATCGCCATCGTGGCGAACGGTGGCGCCCCTAACGGTCCTTTTCTGCACTGTTCGGGCGACTCAGACGGGCATTTAATGCCCTTGTCCCCTGCCGTCAGGGTTAGGTAGGATGCACTGTACAAGCAACTGTACCAACTACCTCGCTTTTTACGTTTTTACCCTCCTCTGCGTTGCCACCTGTCGGTGACCCCTTTAGCGTATAAAAGGAGGCCCATGCGCAACATAGAAGGGGTTCGGCTCATAGGTTCGAAGCCTCAGACAGTTTGCTTCGATCCATCTGCAGCCCAGAGAACATCACACTCTCGCTTTGGAGAGCAAGAACACCAGATAATATAACCAGACAAGCAGCAGTAGGAGTGTTATCTCTCCGGAGAGCTCCGAAGCTGGGTAAACTGCTCGTGTGCCTCGCCTCGATCTGCTCTTCGTGCGATCTCCGCCCCCCGCCGAACCGAAAGGGGCCCGGTCCGCCGGCCCCATAGGTGTTTGAGGATCAGTTTCCCCGACACGGAGGCCCAGCCCATATTGTTGTTTTTTTGCCTATTTCAGTATTTCGAAGAAAAGGAATATCAAACGGAGTCCAAATGGAATGAAACCTTCGGGAGCGTGATTTTTGGAACGAACGTGATCCCGAGGACTTGGAGTGCAAGTCAAGAAGTAGCCGAGGACTCCACGAGATAGGAGGGCGCCCCCCCTATAGGGCGCGCCCCCTATCTTGTGGGCCCCTCGGGCGTCCACCGACGTACTTCTTCCTCCTATATAAGCCTACGTACCCCGAAAACATCTAAGGAGCACCCGAAACACAATTTCCACCACTGTAACCTTCTGTATCCGCGAGATCCCATCTTGGAGCCTTCACCGGCGTTCTGCCGGAGGGGGAATCGACCACGGAGGGCTTCTACATCAACACCCTTGCCCCTCTGATGAGTTGTGAGTAGTTTACCACAGACCTACAGGTCCATAGTTATTCTCTAGATGGCTTCTTCTCTCTTTTTGGATCTCAATACAATATTCTCCCCCTCTCTTGTGGAGATCTATTCGATGTAATCTCTTTTTGCGGTGTGTTTCTCGAGATCCGATGAATTGTGGGTTTATGATCAAGTTTATCTATGAATAATATTTGAATCTTCTCTGAATTCTTTTATGTATGATTGAGTTATCTTTGCAAGTCTCTTCGAATTATCAGTTTGGTTTGGCCTACTAGATTGATCTTTCTTGCCATGGGAGAAGTGCCTAGCTTTGGGTTCAATCTTGCGGTGTCCTTACCCAGTGACAGAAAGGGTTGCAAGGCACGTATTGTATTGTTGCCATCGAGGATAACAAGATGGGGTTTATATTATATTGCTTGAGTTTATCCCTCTACATCATGTCATCTTGCTTAATGCGTTACTATGTTCTTATGAACTTAATACTCTAGATGCAGGCAGGAGTCGGTCAATGTGTGGAGTAATAGTAGTAGATGCAGGCAGGAGTCGGTCTACTTGTTGCGGACGTGATGCCTATATACATGATCATGCCTAGATAATCTCATAATTATTCGCTTTTCTATCAATTGCTCGACAGTAATTTGTTCACCCATCGTAATACTTATGCTATCTTGAGAGAAGCCTCTAGTGAAACCTATGGCCCCCGGGTCTATCTCTTATCATATTTGCTTCCAATCTACTTTTATTTGCATCTTTACTTTTTGCATCTATATTATAAAATACCAAAAATATATTTATCTTATCATACTATCTTTATTAGATCTCACTTTCGCAAGTGGCCGTGAACGGATTGACAACCCCTTCATTGCATTGGTTGCGAGTTCTTGGTTCGTTTGTGTAGGTGCGTGGGACTTTTGAGGAGCCTCCTACTGGATTGATACCTTGGTTCTCAAAAACTGAGGGAAATACTTGTGCTAATATTGTTGCATCACCCATTCCTCTTCAAGGAAAACCAACGCAAGCTCAAGACATAACAGTGTGGACCTTCCCGTTGCGACGTAAGTTCGATGTTATCTCCACGCTCGCCGCATTTTACTCCTATGTTTTTATGCAGTTTGGTCGTCTCATCCTTGCGTTCCAAACAGATAACGGGAAGGAGTTCGACAACTTAGTTGTTCGCACTCTCCTCACCACACATGGCACGACTTCTCACATGCCCGTATACTTCACAACAGAACGGTCGCACTGAGCGTGTTCTTCGCACTCTTAACGACTGCATTTGTACGCTTGTTTTTCATGCCAATGTGCCTCCGCGCTTTTGGCCTGACGCTCTCGCCACCGCATCACTCCTCATTAACATCTGACCCTGTCGCACTCGCGGAAACTTTGCACCCCATCATATTCTCTTCAGTACATCACCCTCTTATGATGAGCTTTGCATCTTCGGTTGTCTCTGCTATCCTAGCATCGCCGCTATCGCGCCTCATAAGCTTGCACCTCGCTCCATCGCTTGCATCTTCCTCGGTTACCCACCTAAAACTAAAGGATACCGCTGCTACGATCCCGTGTATTCACCTCTCGGCACGTTTACTTTGATGAGAAGTTGTTTCCATTTCAACAGGTTCTCACATCGCCCCGTCGCCGCCGGCCACCGGCGCCCTCCGGCGACCCCGTCAGCTGGACAGCCCTGCTCGGTTCTTGGACCGCCTCCGAGCTTAGGCCATCCTCGCGCCCCCATGCCGCCCTTGCCGACTCCGTCCGACACCTCGGCGTCGCCCGTCTCACCAGCCACGGCCTCGCCGGCATCTTCGCCGGCCACTCCGTTGACGGTATCCTCACCTATCGCCTCGGACACAGCCCTGCCGCCGGCCGCTTCGCCGGCCGGCTCAGGTGTAGCCTTGATGTCTACTACACAACCTTCTTCTTGTAGACATTGTTGGGCCTCCAAGTGCAGAGGTTTGTAGGACAGTAGCAAATTTCCCTCAAGTGGATGACCTAAGGTTTATCAATCCGTGGGAGGCATAGGATTAAGATGGTCTCTCTCAAACAACCCTGCAACCAAATAACAAAGAGTCTCTTGTGTCCCCAACACACCCAATACAATGGTGAATTGTAAAGGTGCACTAGTTCGGCGAAGAGATGGTGATACAAGTGCAATATGGAGGGTAGATATAGGTTTTTGTAATCTGAAAATATAAAAACAGCAAGGTAACTAATGAGAAAAGTGAGCACAAACGGTATTGCAATGGTAGGAAACAAGGCCTAAGGTTCATACTTTCACTAGTGCAAGTTCTCTCAAGAGTAATAACATAGTTGGATCATATAACTATCCCTCAACATGCAACAAAGAGTCACTCCAAAGCCACTAGTAGCGGAGAACAAACGAAGAGATTATGGTAGGGTACGAAACCACCTCAAAGTTATCCTTTCTGTTCTATCTACTCAAGAGTCTGTAGTAAAATAACATGAAGCTATTATTTATGTTCAATATATCATAGAGTTCATACTAGAATAACACCTTAAGACACAAATAAACCAAAACCCTAATGTCACCTAGATACTCCATTGTCACCTCAAGTATCTGTGGGCATGATTATACGATATGAATCACACAATCTCAGATTCATCTATTCAACCAACACAAAGTACTTCAAAGAGTGCCCCAAAGTTTCTACCGGAGATTCAAGACGAAAACATGTGCCAACCCCTATGCATAGGTTCATGGGTGGAACCCGCAAGTTGATCACCAAAACATACATCAAGTGGATCACGTGAATATCCCATTGTCACCACAGATAAGCACGACAGACATACATCAAGTGTTCTCAAATCCTTAAAGACTCAATCCGATAGGATAACTTCAAAGGGAAAACTCAATCCATTACAAGAAAGTAGAGGGGGAGAAACATCATAAGATCCAACTATAGTAGCAAAGCTCGCGATACATCAAGATCGTGCGAAGTCAAGAACACGAGAGAGAGAGAGAGAGAGAGATCAAACACATAGCTACTGGTACATACCCTCAGCCCCGAGGGTGAACTACTCCCTCCTCGTCATGGATAGCACCGGGATGATGAAGATGGACACCGGTGAGGGATTCCCCCTCCGACAGGGTGCCGGAATGGGCTGTCGAGAGGTTTTTGGTGGCTACAGAGGCTTGCGTCGGCGGAACTCCCGATCTATCTTGTTCTTTGATGGTTTTAGGGTATATGGGAATATATAGGCGAAAGAAGTCGATCGGGGGAGCCATGAGGGGCCCACGAGGGTGGAGGGCGCGCCCAGGGGGGTGGGCGCGCCCCCCTATCTCGTGGCCTCCTTGAAGCTTCCCTGGCTTGCACTCCAAGTTCCCTGGATTGCTTCTGTTCCAAAAATAACTTTCCCGAAGGTTTCATTCCGTTTGGACTCCATTTGATATTCCTTTTCTTTGAAACACTGAAATAGGCAAGAAAATAGCAATATGGACTGGGCCTCCGGTTAATAGGTTAGTCCCAAAAATAATATAAAAGTGTATAATAAAGCCCATAAACATTCAAAACAGATAATAAAATAGCATGAATGCTTCATAAATTATAGATACGTTGGAGACGTATCAGGCCTCGGCTGCCTCTGCAGGCGCGGCCCCCTCGGGCTTCACCTCAGCCTCGGCTAGCTCGTCATTGCCGCCGACACCCGACGCAGTCCTGGCATTGACGTCTTGCCCCCTCACTCGCTCCAGGGCCGGCGTTCATCGTCTAAGTCTGCGTTACTCCAGCGATGAGTATCTCCTCGCTGCCTCCACCACTGAGTCGTCACTGATTCCTGCATCCGCTAGAGCAGCCCTTTTTGATTCTCACTGGCTCGCTGTGATGCAGGAAGAGTTCGACGCTCTTCAGCAGAACCGTACCTGGACACTGGTTCCCCGGCCACCTCGCGCCAACGTCATCAGCGGCAAGTGGGTTTTTCGTCATAATACCCACTCAGATGGAACGCTTGAGCGCTACAAGGCTCGTTGGGTGGTCCATGGGTCTTGGCAGCATGCTCGCATTGACTTCACTGAGACATTGCACCAGTTATCCGACCGGGCATGTTCCGCACCGTCCTTCAGCTGGCGGTCTCCCGTTGCTGGCCAGTTCATCAGATGGATGTCTCCAACGCCTTTCTTCATGGCCACCTTGAGGAGCAGGTTTACTTTGAGCAACCCACTGGTTTCGTCGACGCCTCTCATCTCGGCCATGTGTGCTTGTTGTCCTAGTCTATCTACGACCTCAAGCAAGCACCTCGCTCCTGGTACCAGCGCATCGCCAGGTTTCTTCAGACACTTGGCTTCAGCGTTACACGCTCAAATGCCTCGTTGTTTGTCTATCACCGCGGCGACACGACTGCTTACTTGCTGCTCTATGTCGATGACATCATCCTGACAACCTTCTCCGCAGCCCTCATTCAGCATATCACTCTCCGGCTGCGTGATGAGTTTGCCATCAAGGATTTGGGTGCTCTCCATTATTTCCTTGGCATTGAGGTCATTCGGCGACCCGACGACTTCTTTCTTCATCAACAGAAGTATGCGCATGAGCTACTTGAGCGTGCCGGCATGCTCAAACGTCATCCTGTTGCTACTCATGTTGACACGAAGGCCAAGGTTTCTGCTCTCGAGGGATCTCCCGCGTCGGATGCTCCATTCTACCCTCCCATCGTTGGTGCTCTCCAATATCTAACACTCAATCTACCAGATCTGCAGTATGTTGTCCAGCAGGTGTGTCTCCATATGCACGCGCCTCGTGACTCTCATTGGACCCTCGTGAAACGGATTCCCCGATACATCCGTGGCACAATGTCTGCTGATTGGGCTGGCTACCCTAACACACGTCGCTCCACTTCCGGCTACTGCATCTACCTCGGTCCCTCCCTCGTCTCGTGGTCGTCCAAGCGACAACCCATAGTTTCGCACTCCAGCGTGGAGCCCGAGTACCGGGCAGTGGCTAACGCAGTTGCTGAGTGCACCTGGCTACGGCAGCTACTCCAGGAGTTGCATCAAAACATATCATAGGCCACCATTGTCTACTGTGACAACGTCTCTGCGTGTATCTTTCCGCCAACCCTGTTCATCATCGCCGGACAAAGCACATCAAGTTGGACATACATTTTGTGCGCAAACGGGTATCCCTTGGACACATTCGGGTTCTCCATGTTCCGACCGTACAATAGTTCGCCGATGTGAAGACTAAGGGACTGCCTACTTCCACCTTCGAGGAGTTTCGTTCCAGTCTCTTTGTCTCTGGCGACACTTCGACTGTGAGGGGGGGGATGTTGAATATAATGTGCATGTATATTGTGTCGTAGGCCCACCTCCTAGTTTTCCTATATAGTTGAGGTTGTGGCCCCCAGCTTGTACATCATATGTACGTGCCCAGTGCACCGATCAATGCAATTGTGTTGCATGACCTAAACATTGTCTTCCACGGCAAGGATAGGTGCTCTGTCACAAGAGGCCGCGGCGGCAACAGGGAGAAGGGTTCTTCAGCGAGGGGGCACAGCAGAAGCCGCAGGCCGGTCGCATGAGGCTGACCAAGGTGTGGCTGTCGACCGCGTGCCGGATCGAGCCCCATGCACTACTAGGAAAATGCCTATACGTAGAACTTTACCAGTAGCGCATGTTTGGGTCCTTACACTACTGGTAAGTACTAGTAGCGCTCAGTACAAAACGCGCTACTGATATGACTTAGCAGCAACATTGGTTTTTCTAGGACACGCTACTAGTAAGTGTGCCACACCACGCCCTCAGGTAAAGATATATTAGCAGCGTCGGTCGTTGATGTTGGCTGGAACTATGTCTGTATTTCCCCAAGGAGGAAGGGATGATGTAGCACAACAACGGTAGGTATTTCCCTCAGTGATGAGACCAAGGTTATCGAACCAGTAGGAGAACCATGCAACACCATGTAAACAGCTCCTGCACACAAAGAACAAATACTTGCAACCCGACGTAAGAGAGGGGTTGTCAATCCTTCACGGGTAAAAAGATAGGTAAAATTGTAGTAGATTGGATAAATGGATCCCGCGGGAACGCGAGATAAAATAAGTAACTAAAAATTGCAGCAAGGTATTTTTTTTGTATTTTTGGATTAATAGATCTGAAAATAAAAGCAAATAAAATTAGATCTCGAAGGCAAATATAATTAAGAAGAGACCCGGGGGCCATAGATTTCACCAGTGGCTTCTCTTGAGAAAAATAGCATACGGTGGGTAAACAAATTACTGTTGGGCCATTTATAGAACTTCAAATAATCATGACGATATTGAGGCAATGATCATTATATAGGCATCATGTCCAAGATTAGTAGACCGACTCCTGCCTGCATCTACTACTATTACTCCACACATCAACTGCTATCCAGCATGCATCTAGTGTATTAAGTTCATGGAGAAATGGAGTAATGCAATAAGAACGATGATACGATGTAGACAAGATCTATTTAGGTAGAAATATACCCCATCTTGTTATCCTTAATGGCAATGATACATATGTGCCGGTTCCCCTTCTGTCACAGGGATCAAGCACCATAAGATCGAACCCATCACAAAGCACCTCTTCCCATGGCAAGAAAAATCAATCTAGTTAGCCAAACTAAACCAAAGATTCGAAGAAGAAATACGAGACTATAAGTAATCATGCATATAAGAGATAAAAAGACTCAAATAACTTTCATGGATAAAAACATAGATCTGATCATAAACTCAAAGTTCATCGGATCCCAGCAAACACACCGTAAAAAGAGTTACATCAAATAGATCTCCAAGAGACCATTGTATTGGGAATCAAGAGAGAGAGAGAGAGAGAGAGAGAGAGAGGAAGCCATCTAGCTACTAACTACGACCTGCAGGTCTACAATGAACTACTCACGCATCATCAGAGAGGCACCAATGAGGTTGATGAACCCCTTCGTGATGGTGTTTAGATTGGATCTAGTGGTTCTGGAACTTGCGGTGGCTGGAATTGATTTTCGTCGACTCCCCTAGGGTTTCTGGAATATTGGGGTATTCATAGAGCAAAGAGGTGGTGCAGGAGGCCACAAAGGTGGGCACAACCCATCAGGGCGCGCCTAGAGGCCCAGGCGTGCCCTAGTGTCTTGTGCTCACCTCGGGCCCCCTCTTCGGTACTTCTTTGGCCCACTGGATGCCTTCTGGTGCAAAAAAATCCACCAAAAGTTTTACTGCGTTTGGACTCCATTTGATAGTGATTTCATGCGATGTAAAAAACAAGAAGAAAACAGCAACTAGCACTTGGCACTATGTCAATAGGTTAGTCCCAAAAAATGATATAAAGTTGCTATAAAATGAGTGTAGAACATCCAAGAATGATAATATAACAGCATGGAACAATCAAAAACTATAGATATGTTAGAGACATATCATCATCCCCAAGCTTAATTCCTGCTCGTCCTCTTGTAGGTAAATGATAAAAACAGAATTTTTGATGTGGAATGCTGCCTAACATGTTCATCACATATTCTGTTCTTTGTAGCATGGATATTTGGACTTTTATATGGTTCAAAGCAATAGTCTAGTTTTGACATGAATACTTTAATACTCAAGCATATCAACAAGCAACCATGTCTTTCAAACTATTAACACTAAAGCATGTTATCCCTAGCCCATTATGCTCAATCATTGATCCATTCATGAAACACACTCACACATTAGCTACAACCTATGCTCAAGTACGATCATAGTACCCCTTAGTTGGTGCTTTATAAGAGAAGATGGAGACTCAAGTAAAATAAAAATTGCATAAAGTAAATAGAAAGGCCCTTCGCAGAGGGAAGTAGCGATTCGTAGAGGTGCTAGAGCTCAAAGCGAAAAAGATAGAGATAAAACATTTTGGTGGTATGCTTTTTCTATCAACGAAAATGATCGAGTAGTTCCCAATACTTTCCATGCTAGATATGTCATAGGCGTTTCCCAAATAGAAAATAAAGTTTATTCCTTTTTCCACCATACTTTCACTTTGCATGACTAACCGTATCCACGGGTGCCTTCCATACCAACAATTTCGAAGGAATTTATTATTTGACAACATAAAGTAAATTCATTTTTCATTTCGGGACTGGGCATCCCTAATACCTTTGTCATACTCTCGTGCAATGACAAGTGAATAAACACTCATCTTGAGAATAACATATCTAGCATGGAAATATATCAGCCACCCCCTATCGTTTCATGAGTGGTACGAGCACACAAAAGAGAAATTTATTTTGAAATTTAGAGGTGGCACATACAAATTTGCTTAGAACGGCAAAAGAATACTGCATATAGGTAGGTATAGTAGACTCATGTGGCAAAAACTGGTTTAAATGATTTTGGATGCACAAGTAGTGATCATACTTCGAGCACATGAAGGCTAGCAAAACATTGGGAAGCATCCAACCAAGAAACAAAAATTCTCATAAGCGAGCATTAAGCATAACTAACACCGAATAATGCACCACAGGTAGGATGTAATTTCATTGCATAACTATTGACTTTCGTGCTTGCATAGGGAATCACAAACCTTAACACCAATATTCTTACTAAAGCATAATTACTCATCAACATGACTCACATATCACTATCATCATATCTCAAAACTATTACAAAGAATCAAGTTTATTTTGTCCAATGATCTTCATGAAAGTTTTTATTATATCCCTCTTGAATATCTATCACTTTGGGACTAATTTCATATGTTTCTTTTGATAGCTCAAACAAAATTAAGTGAAGAACATGAGCATAAAAAATTTCTTCTCTCAAAATAATTTAAGCGAAGCAAGAGAGAATTTCTTCAAAAATAGTAAATCACACCGTGCTCAAAAAGATATAAGTGAAGCACTAGAGCAATTCCATAGCTCATAAAGATTTAAGTGAAACATAGAGAGCAATTCTAACAAGTCATAGCATAATTTTGGCTCCCTCAACTAGGTGTGTCCAGCAAGGATAGATGACTTAAAACACAAATCAAAACAAGCAAAGACTCATATCATACAAGACGCCCCAAGCAAAACTCATAATATGTGACGAATAAAAATATAGCTCCAAATAAATATCGATGGTTGTTAGAAGAAAGAGGGGATGCCACTCGGGGGCATCCCCAAGCTTAGTTGCTTGATACTTCTTGAATATTATCTTGGGGTGCCTTGGGGATCCCCAAGCTTAGCCTTTTGCTAATCCTTATTCCTTCATCCATCGCGATCTCACCCAAAACTTGAGAACTTCAATCACACAAAACTCAAAAAAACCTTTGTGGGATTCGTTACTATAAGAAAGCAAATCACTACTTTAAGTATTGTTGCAAACCCATTCATATTTTTGTTATTGTACTATATATACTATATTTTAACTTCTCCATGGAAAAAACTCTTCAAAGGAAACCATAGAATCATCAAAACAAGCACATAACACAACGAAAACATAATCTGTCGAAAACAGAACAGTCTGTAGTAATTAGGGAAGAACTTCGTATACTTTTTTTTAACTCCAAGAATTCTGAAACATTAGGACAATGTGGGAAATTTGTATATAAATATTGTGAATAAACATAGCAAAAGCATGTTTCTGTGATTTATGAAAATTATTTTTCTGAGCGCGAAAGTTTCTGTTTTTCAACAAGATCAAATCAACTATCTCCCAAATTATCCCAAAGGCTTTGCTTGGAACAAACACTAATTTAAACCACAAAAAAATCTAAATAGAGGTATAATTGGGTATTTTATTGAAAACAACAAGAAAAACAAAAGGCAAAAAGATACAAGTTGGGTTGCCTCCCAACGAGCGCTATCATTTTACGCCCCTAGCTAGGCATAATGCAAAGTTCTAAGTGTTGCCATCTTCAGTTTCCAACTCTTCAATCAAACACTTGGAATTCTTCAAGGATTTAGCATACAAATTTTCAATGACAATACTCCTAGGAACAAGTTTAAGGAACTCATTCTCGCACAAAGGGTCTCTTATAACTTCAACAAAATCCAGGTGAATACTAATCATCTTAAGATCTTCTCTGTTATTATTGGAAGTTGCACCCTTGTTTTTAGTGGCTTGAGTAATCTTGCTAATTGTTAACGGAGTTTTTTCGATAGTTTTGGCGGAAGCAAAACCCGTGCTTAGATTACTAAAGATTTCTTCCAGTTTATCAATCCGAGACGGGCTTTCTTCAATTATTTCATGAATTACGGTCCCCTTTTCTTTTAAAAACTTAAAAACTTCTCCCGCTTTAGACCCAAATTTAGTAGCAAAATTATGCATCTTCTTACCCAAGTTTTCAAAATGTTCTTCGGTAAGCATTTTCTTTTAAATAGCATCTAATCTTTCCATAACATGCTTGAGAGTCAAAGTTGTTTCATTAATCAAAAGCGGTGGTGAACCCACTAAATTTCCCATAGCATTGAAAGCATCAAGAGAGGGACACATCAAGAAATTTCAACCGGTAATCGTATCAAGGACGAATCTATACCAAGTGGTGATACCCACATAAAAACAGCGAAGAACAATGGTAGATTGCTTACGAATAGATCTATTGTGAGCATTGCAAATCATATGTCAAGCATCCTTTAAATTCTCCCCTCCCCTTTGTTTAAAGTTGAGAACCTCGTTCTTGGGAGTGCACACAATAGAGTAAGAACTATCCATAACGTAAAAAAGTGGTCAACAAGATTGCACTCAAAAATAGATCTGACGAGAAAAACGGCGAACGAAAAAGAGGGCGAATAAAGCAGCAAATTTTTGTGAAGTGGGGGAGAGAAAAACGAAAGGCAAATAATGTAAACTTCAAGGAGATGAGATTTGTGATTAGGAACCTGGTAGATGTAGATGATGTCTCCCCGGCAACGGCGCCAAAAATTCCTTTTGATGTTGGCTCGAACTACGTTGCTATTTCCCCAAAGAGGAAGGGATGATGCAGCACAGCAATGGTAGGTATTTACCTCGGTGATGAGACCAAGGTTATTGAACCAGTAGGAGAACCACGTAACACCACGTAAAAAACTCCTGCACAGAAAGAACAAATACTTACAACCCGACATAAGAGAGGGGTTGTCAATCCCTCACGGGTAAAAAGATAGGTAAAATTATAGTAGATTGGATAAACATATCTCGCGGGAACGCGAGATAAAATAAATAACTAAAAATTGCAGCAAGGTAATTTTTGTATTTTTGGATTAATAGATCTGAAAATAAAAGGAAATAAAAATAGATCTCGAAGGCAAATATAATTAAGAAGAGACCCGGGGGCTGTAGATTTCACTAGTGGCTTCTCTCGAGAAAAATAGCATACGGTGGGTAAACAAATTACTGTTGGGCAATTGATAGAACTTCAACTAATCATGACGATATCCAGGCAATGATAATTATATAGGCATCACGTCCAAGATTAGTAGACCGACTCATGCCTGCATCTACTACTATTACTCCACACATCGACCGCTATCCAGCATGCATCTGGTGTATTAAGTTCATGGAGAAATGGAGTAATGCAATAAGAGCGATGACATGATGTAGACAAGATCTATTTAGGTAGAAATAGACCCCATCTTGTTATCCTTAATGTCAATGATACATACGTTTCAGTTCCCCTTCTGTCACAGGGATCAAGCATCGTAAGATCGAACCCATCACAAAGCACCTCTTCCCATGGCAAGAAAACAATGATCTAGTCGGCCTAACTAAACCAAAGATTCGAAGAAGAAATACGAGGCTATAAGTAATCGTGCATATAAGTGATCAAAAGACTCAAATAACTTTCATGGATAAAAACATAGATCTGATCATAAACTCAAAGTTCATCGGATCCCAACAAAAACACCGCAAAAAGAGTTACATCAAATAGATCTCCAAGAGACCATTGTATTGAGAGTCAAGAGAGAGAGAGAGAGAGAGAGAGAGGGAGAGAGAGAGGAAGCCATCTAGCTACTACCTACGGACCCGTAGGTCTACAATGAACTACTCACGCATCATCGGAGAGGCACCAATGAGGTTGATGAACCCCTCTGTGATGGTGTTTAGATTGCATCTGGTGGTTCTGGAACTTGCGGCGGCTAGAATTGATATTCGTTGACTCCCATAGGGTTTCTGGAATATTGGGGTATTTATAGAGAAAAGAGGCGGTGTAGGAGGCCACCGAGGTGGGCACAACCCATTAGGGCGTGCCTAGGCCTCCAGGCGCGCCCTGGTGTCTTGTGCTCACCTCGGGCCCCCTCTTCGGTACTTCTTTGTCCCACTGGGTGTTTTGTGGTCCGAAAAAACCCACAAAAAGTTTCGATGCATTTGGACTCCATTTGATAGTGATTTCTTGCGATGCAAAAAACAAGCAGAAAATAGCAACTGGCACTTAGCACTATGTCAATAGGTTAGTCCCAAAAATGATATAAAGTTTCTGTAAAATGATTGTAAAACATCCAAGAATGATAATATAATAGCATGGAACAATAAAAAATTATAGATACATTGGAGACGTATCAGTCATCTACCCAGTGCTACTGTTAAAGCCAGATCTATAGCGCCTAGTCTTGACAACACACTACTGCTATTTCTTCTGTGTGTAAACTTGTGGGCCCTTTTAGCAGTAGCGTCTTTTTCTACCAAGCGCTATCGCTAGTAGAACTTTACTTGTAGATATTTTGGCTGGTTAACATAGGAGTAGCACATGTTGGTGACGAGTGCTACTGCTATGGTCGCCAGCCAAAATACCTACCACCTTCCCCCCTCTTCTTCCTTCCCCTACCTTTCTCCCCCTCCTCTTGCACTTGCTTGTTGGTTTTTCCTTTCAATGACCCCCCTCCTCCCCTCTCTTCTTTGCCCCTCCACCACCCCCTCCATTAATGCCCTCCCTCCTCCCTCTTTCTTTCTTTGCCCCCTCCACCCACCCCCATTAATTAATGGCCTCCCTCCTCCATCTCTATTTCTTTGCCATCCACCCATCTCCACTAGCTCTCTCTTTCTCTCCCTATCTAGTTAGATGTTGGGGAACGTAGCAAAAATTCAAAATTTTCTACGCATCACCAAGATCAATCTATGGAGTGCTAGCAACGAGAGAGAGGGGAGTGCATCTTCATACCCTTGAAGATCGCGATGCGGAAGCGTTGCAAGAACGCGGTCGGTGGAGTTGTTCACTAACCGATCCAGATCGCGGCCAAATCCGATCTAAGCACCGAACAACGGTGCCTTCGCGTTCAACACACATACAGCCCGAGGACGTCTCCTCCTTCTTGATCCAGCAAGGGGAGAGGAGAAGTTGAGGGAGAGCTCTGGCGGCACGACGGCGTGGTGGTGGAGCTTGCAGTTCTCCAGCAGAGCTTTGCCAAGCACTACTACTACGGAGGAGGTGTTGGGGAGGGAGAGGGCTGTGCCAGGGGAAGTGTCAAGCTGCCATGCGCCTCCCCACTATATATAGGGGTGGAGGGGGCTGGTTTCTTGCCCTCCAAGTGTTGGAAATATGCCCTAGAGGCAATAATAAAAGGATTATTATTATATTTCCTTGTTCATCATAATTGTCTTTTATTATGCTATAATTGTATTATCCGGAAATCGTAATACACGTGTGAATACATAGACCACAACATGTCCCTAGTGAGCCTCTAGATGACTAGCTCATTAATCAACAGATAGTCATGGTTTCCTGACTATGGACATTAGATGTCATTGATAACAAGATCACATCATTAGGAGAATGATGTGATGGACAAGACCCAATCCTTAGCATAGCACAAGATCGTGTAGTTCATTTGCTAGAGCTTTTCCAATGTCGAGTATCTTTTCCTTAGACCATGAGATCGTGTAACTCCCAGATACCGTAGGAGTGCTTTGGGTGTACCAAACGTCACAACGTAACTGGGTGACTATAAAGGTATACTGCGGGTATCTCCGAAAGTGTCTGTTGAGTTGACACGGATCGAGACTAGGATTTGTCACTCCGTATGATGGAGAGGTATCTCTGGGCCCACTCGGTAATGCATCATCATAATGAGCTCAAAGTGACCAAGTGTCTGGTCACAGGATCATGCATTATGGTATGAGTAAAGTGACTTGCCGGTAACGAGATTGAACGAGGTATTGGGATACCGACGATCGAATCTCGGGCAAGTAACATACCGATTGACAAAGGGAATTGTATACGGGGTTGCTTGAATCCTCGACATCGTGGTTCATCCGATGAGATCATCGAGGAGCATGTGGGAGCCAACATGGGTATCCAGATCCCGTTGTTGGTTATTGCCGGAGAGCCGTCTCGGTCATGTCTACGTGTCCCCCGAACCCGTAGGGTCTACACACTTAAGGTTCGGTGACGCTAGGGTTGTAAAGATATTAGCATGCAGCAAACCGAAAGTTGTTCGGAGTCCCGGATGAGATCCCGGACATCACGAGGAGTTCCGGAATGGTCCGGAGGTGAAGAATTATATATAGAAAGTGCAGTTTCGGCCATCGGGAAAGTTTCGGGGGTCACCGGGACCACCGGAAGGGTCCCAGGGGTCCACCGGGTGGGGCCACCTATCCCGGAGGGCCCCATGGGCTGAAGTGGGAGGGGAACCAGCCCCTGGTGGGCTGGTGCGCCCCCCCCCTTGGGCCCCCCTGCGCCTAGGGTTGGGAACCCTAGGGGAGGGGGCGCCTCCACTTGCCTTGGAGGGCAAGGCACCCCCTTGGCCGCCGCCCCCCCCCCCAGGAGATCCCATCTCCTAGGGCCGGTGCCCCCCCTGGGAACCCTATATATAGAGGGGGGAGGGAGGGCAGCCGCACCCTTGCACTTGGCGCCTCCCTTCCCCCTTGATACACCTCTCCCTCCCGCAGACGCTTGGCGAAGCCCTGCCGGGATACCGCTGCATCCACCACCACGCCGTCGTGCTACTGGATCTTCATCAACCTCTCCTTCCCCCTTGCTAGATCAAGAAGGAGGAGACGTCAAGCTGACCGTACGTGTGTTGAACGCGGAGGTGCCGTCCATTCGGCGCTAGGATCTCCGGTGATTTGGATCACGACGAGTACGACTCCCTCAACCTCGTTCTCTTGAACGCTTCCGCTCGCGATCTACAAGGGTATGTAGATGCACTCCCCTCTCCAGTTGCTAGATAAACTCATAGATTGATCTTGGTGAATGTAGGAAAATTTTTATTTTATGCAACGTTCCCCAACAGTGGCATCATGAGCTAGGTCTATGCGTAGTTCTTTTTGCACGAGTAGAACACAAATTTGGTGTGGGCGTAGATGTTGTCATCTTTCTTGCCACTACTAGTCTTATTTTGCTTCAGCGGTATTGTGGGATGAAGCGGCCCGGACCGACCTTACACGTACGCTTACGTGAGACAGGTTCCACCGACTGATATGCACTAGTTGCATAAGGTGGCTAGCGGGTGTCTGTCTCTCCCACTTTAGTTGGAGCGGATTCGATGAAAAGGGTCCTTATGAAGGGTAAATAGAAGTTGACAAATCATGTTGTGGCTTTTTCGTAGGTAAGAAAACGTTCTTGCTAGAACCCTATTGCAGCCACGTAAAAGATGCAACAACAATTAGAGGACGTCTAACTTGTTTTTGCAGCAATTGTTTTGGGATGTGATATGGCCAAAAGTTGTGATGAATGATGAATGATATATTGTGATGTATGAGATCATGTTCTTGTAATAGGAATCACGACTTGCATGTCGATGAGTATGACAACCGGCAGGAGCCATAGGAGTTGTCTTAATTATTGTATGACCTGCGTGTCAATGATTCATCACCATGTAATTACTTTACTTTATTGCTAAACCGTTAGCTATAGTAGTAGAAGTAATAGTTGGCGAGCAACTTCATGGAGACACGATGATGGAGATCATGGTGTCATGCCGGTGACGAAGATGATCATGGAGCCCCGAAGATGGAGATCAAAGGAGCTATATGATATTGGCCATATCATGTCACTACTATTTGATTGCATGTGATGTTTATCATGTTTTTGCATCTTGTTTACTTAGAACGACGGTAGTAAATAAGATGATCCCTCATAATAATTTCAAGAAAGTGTTCCCCCTAACTGTACGCTGTTGCGACAGTTTGTTGTTTCGAAGCACCACGTGATGATCGGGTGTGATAGATTCTAACGTTCACATACAACGGGTGTAAGACAGATTTACACATGCAAAACACTTAGGTTAACTTGACGAGCCTAGCATGTACAGACATGGCCTCGGAACACAAGAGACCGAAAGGTCGAACATGAGTCGTATGAAAGATACGATCAACATGGAGATGTTCACCGATGATGACTAGTCCGTCTCACGTGATGATCGGACACGGCCTAGTCGACTCGGATCATGTAACACTTAGATGACTAGAGGGATGTCTCATCAGAGTGGGAGTTCATTAAATAATTTGATTAGATAAACTTAATTATCATGAACTTAGTCTAAAATCTTTGCAAAAATGTCTTGTAGATCAAATGGCCAACGCTCATGTCAACATGAACTTCAACGCGTTCCTAGATAAAACCAAGCTGAAAGATGATGGCAGCAACTATACGGACTGGGTCCGGAACCTGAGGATCATCCTCATAGCTGCCAAGAAAGCATATGTCCTTGAAGCACCATTAGGTGACCCACCTGCTCTCCCAGCACTGCAAGATGATTTGAACGTTTGGCAGACACGTGCTGATGATTACTTCCTCGTTCAGTGTGGCATGCTTTATAGCTTAGAATCGGGGCTCCAAAAGCGTTTTGAGCAACACGGAGCATATGAGATGTTCGAGGAGCTGAAAATGGTTTTCCAAGCTCACGCCCGGGTCGAGAGATATGAAGTCTCCGACAAGTTCTATAGTTGTAAGATGGACGAAAATAGTTCTGTCAGTGAGCACATACTCAAAATGTCTGGGTTGCAGAACCGCCTGTCCCTGCTGGACATTAACCTCCCGGACGAGGCGGTCATTGACAGAATCCTTCAGTCGCTCCCACCGAGCTACAAGAGCTTTGTGATGAACTACAATATGCAGGGGATGGTGAAAACTATTCCTGAAGTATTTTCAATGTTGAAGTCAGTAGAGGTAGAAATCAGAAAGGAACATCAAGTGTTGATGGTCAATAAAACCACCAAGTTCAAGAAAGGCAAGGGTAAAAAGAACTTCAAGAAGGACGGCAAGGATGTTGCCGCGCCCGGTAAGCCAGTTGCCGGGAAGAAGTCAAAGAATGGACCCAAGCCAAAAACTGAGTGCTTTTATTGCAAAGGGAAGGGTCACTGGAAGTGGAACTGCCCCAAATACTTAACGGACAAGAAGGCCGGCAACACTAAAGGTATTTGTGATATACATGTAATTGATGTGTACCTTACTAGTGCTCGTAGTAGCTCCTGGGTATTTGATACCGGTGCCGTTGCTCATATTTGTAACTCAAAGCAGGAGCTGCGGAATAAGCGGAGACTGGCGAAGGACGAGGTGACGATGCGCGTCAGGAATGGTTCCAAGGTCGATGTGACCGCCGTCGGCACGCTACCTCTACATTTACCTACGGGATTAGTTTTAAACCTTAATAATTGTTATTTAGTGCCAAGTTTGAGCATGAACATTGTATCTGGATCTCGTTTATCACGAGATGGCTACTCATTTAAATCCGAGAATAATGGTTGTTCTATTTATATGAGAGATATGTTTTATGGTCATGCCCCGATGGTCAATGGTTTATTCTTAATTAATCTCGAACGTAATGTTACACATATTCATAGTGTGAATACCAAAAGATGTAAAGTTGATAACGATAGTCCCACATACTTGTGGCACTGCCGCCTTGGTCACATTGGTGTCAAGCGCATGAAGAAGCTCCATGCTGATGGACTTTTAGAGTCTCTCGATTATGAATCATTTGACACATGCGAACCATGCCTCATGGGCAAAATGACCAAGACTCCATTCTCTAGAACAATGGAACGAGCAACAAACTCATTGGAAATCATACATACCGATGTGTGCGGTCCAATGAGCATTGAGGCTCGGGGAGGATATTGTTATGTTCTCACCCTCACTGATGACTTGAGTAGATATGGGTATGTCTACTTGATGAAACACAAATCTGAGACGACCTTTGAAAGGTTCAAGGAATTTCAGAATGAGGTAGAGAATCAATGTGACCGAAAGATAAAGTTCTTACGATCAGATCGTGGAGGAGAATATTTAAGTCACGAATTTTGTACGCACTTAAGAAAATGTGGAATCGTTTCACAACTCATGCCGCCTGGAACACCTCAGCGTAACAGTGTGTCCGAACGTCGTAATCGCACTCTATTCGATATGGTGCGATCTATGATGTCTCTTACCGATTTAAAGCTATCATTTTGGGGATACGCTCTAGAGATAGCTACATTCACTTTAAATAGGGCTCCGTCTAAATCCGTTGAGACGACACCATATGAATTATGGTTTGGGAAGAAACCTAAGTTGTCATTTCTAAAAGTTTGGGGATGCGATGCTTATGTCAAGAAACTTCAACCTGAAAAGCTCGAACCCAAGTCGAAAAAAAGCATCTTCATAGGATACCCTAAGGAAACCATTGGGTATACCTTCTACCTTAGATCCGAAGGCAAGATCTTTGTTGCCAAGAATGGATCCTTTCTAGAAAAAGAGTTTCTCTCGAAAGGAGTAAGTGGGAGGAAAGTAGAACTCGATGAAGTACTGCCTCTTGAACCGGAAAGTAGTGCAGCTCAGGAAAATGTTCATGTGGTGCCTACACTGACTGGAGAGGAAATTAATGCTGATGATCAAGGTACTTCAGATCAAGTTGCTACTGAACTTCGTAGGTCCACAAGGACACGTTCCACACCAGAGTGGTATGGCAACCCTGTCCTGGAAATCATGTTGTTAGACAACGGTGAACCTTCGAACTATGAAGAAGCGATGGCGGGCCTAGATTCCAACAAATGGCTTGAAGCCATGCAATCCGAGATAGGATCCATGTATGAAAACGAAGTATGGACTTTGACAGACTTGCCCGATGATCGGCGAGCGATAGAAAATAAATGGATCTTTAAGAAGAAGACGGACGCGGATGGTAATGTTACCATCTATAAAGCTCAACTTGTTGCTAAGGGTTATCGACAAGTTCAAGGGGTTGACTACGATGAGACATTCTCTCCCGTAGCGAAGCTGAAGTCCGTCCGAATCATGTTAGCAATTGCCGCATACTATGATTATGAGATATGGCAGATGGATGTCAAAATGGCATTCCTTAACGGACATCTTAAGCAAGAACTGTATATGATGCAGCCGGAAGGTTTTGTCGATCCTAAGAATGCTAACAAGGTGTGCAAGCTCCAGCGATCCATTTATGGGCTGGTGCAAGCATCTCGAAGTTGGAACATTCGCTTTGATGAGATGATCAAAGCGTTTGGGTTTATGCAGACTTATGGAGAAGCCTGCGTTTACAAGAAAGTGAGTGGGAGCTCTGTAGCATTTCTCATATTATATGTAGATGACATACTTTTGATGGGAAATGATATAGAACTATTGTACAGCATTAAGGCCTACTTGAATAAGTGTTTTTCAATGAAGGACCTTGGAGAAGCTGCTTACATATTAGGCATCAAGATCTATAGGGATAGATCGAGACGCCTCATAGGTCTTTCACAAAGCACATACCTTGGTAAGATATTGAAGAAGTTCAATATGGATCAGTCCAAGAAAGGGTTCTTGCCTGTATTGCAAGGTGTGAGATTGAGCTCGGCTCAATGCCCGACCACGGCAGAAGATAAAGAAGAGATGAGTGTCATCCCCTATGCCTCAGCCATAGGATCTATTATGTATGTCATGCTGTGTACCAGACCTGATGTAAACCTTGCCGTAAGTTTGGTAGAAAGGTACCAAAGTAATCCCGGCAAGGAACACTGGACAGCGGTCAAGAATATCCTGAAGTACCTGAAAAGGACAAAGGACATGTTTCTCGTTTATGGAGGTGACGAAGAGCTCGTGATAAAGGGTTACGTCGATGCTAGCTTCGACACAGATCTGGATGACTCTAAGTCACAAACCGGATACGTGTATATGTTGAATCGTGGAGCAGTAGGCTGGTGCAGTTGCAAGCAGAGCGTTGTGGTGGGATCTACATGTGAAGCGGAGTACATGGCAGCCTGGGAGGTAGAGCATGAAGCAATATGGATGAAGGAGTTCATCACCGACCTAGGAGTCATACCCAATGCGTCGGGGCCAATCACTCTCTTCTGTGACAACACTGGAGCTATTGCCCTTACCAAGGAGCCCAGGTTTCACAAGAAGACCAGGCACATCAAGCGTCGTTTTAACTCCATCCGTGAAAATGTTCAAGATGGAGACATAGATATTTGCAAAGTACATACGGATCTGAATGTCGCGGATCCGTTGACTAAACCTCTTCCGCGAGCAAAACATGATCAACACCAGAACTCTATGGGTGTTCGGTTCATCACAATGTAACTAGATTATTGACTCTAGTGCAAGTGGGAGACTGTTGGAAATATGCCCTAGAGGCAATAATAAAAGGATTATTATTATATTTCCTTGTTCATGATAATTGTCTTTTATTCATGCTATAATTGTATTATCCGGAAATCGTAATACACGTGTGAATACATAGACCACAACATGTCCCTAGTGAGCCTCTAGTTGACTAGCTTGTTAATCAACAGATAGTCATGGTTTCCTAACTATGGACATTAGATGTCATTGATAACGAGATCACATCATTAGGAGAATGATCTGATGGACAAGACCCAATCCTAAGCATAGCACAAGATCGTGTAGTTCATTTGCTAGAGCTTTTCCAATGTCGAGTATCTTTTCCTTAGACCATGAGATCGTGTAACTCCCGGATACCGTAGGAGTGCTTTGGGTGTACCAAACGTCACAACGTAACTGGGTGACTATAAAGGTATACTGCGGGTATCTCCGAAAGTGTCTGTTGGGTTGACACGGATCGAGACTGGGATTTGTCACTCCGTATGACGGAGAGGTATCTCTGGGCCCACTCGGTAATGCATCATCATAATGAGCTCAAAGTGACCAAGTGTCTGGTCACGGGATCATGCATTATGGTACAAGTAAAGTGACCTGCCGGTAACGAGATTGAACTAGGTATTGGGATACCGACGATCGAATCGCGGGCAAGTAACATACCGATTGACAAAGGGAATTGTATACGGGGTTGCTTGAATCCTCGACATCGTGGTTCATCCGATGAGATCATCGAGGAGCATGTGGGAGCCAACATGGGTATCCAGATCCCGCTGTTGGTTATTGGCCGGAGAGCCGTCTCGGTCATGTCTACGTGTCTCCCGAACCCGTAGGGTCTACACACTTAAGGTTCGGTGACGCTAGGGTTGTAAAGATATTAGCATGCAGCAAACCGAAAGTTGTTCGGAGTCCCGGATGAGATCCCGAACGTCACGAGGAGTTCCGGAATGGTCCGGAGGTGAAGAATTATATATAAAAAGTGCAGTTTCGGCCATCGAGAAAGTTTCGGGGGTCACTCGTATTGTACCGGGACCACCGGAAGGGTCCCGGCGGTCCATCGGGTGGGGCCACCTATCCCGGAGGGCCCCATGGACTGAAGTGGGAGGGGAACCAGCCCTTGGTGGGCTGGTGCACCCCCCCCCCCCTTGGGCCCCTGCGCTTAGGGTTGGGAACCCTAGGGGAGGGGGCGCCTCCACTTGCCTTGGGGGGCAAGGCACCCCCTTGGTCACCGCCCCCCCCCTAGGAGATCCCATCTCCTAGGGCCGGTGCCCCCCCTGGGGACCCTATATATAGAGGGGGGAGGGCAGCCGCACCCTTGCACTTGGCGGCTCCCTTCCCCCTTGCTACACCTCTCCCTCCCGCAGACGCTTGGCGAAGACCTGCCGGGATACCTGCTGCATCCACCACCACGCCGTCGTGCTGTTGGATCTTCATCAACCTCTCCTTCCCCCTTACTGGATCAAGAAGGAGGAGACGTCACGCTAACCGTATGTGTGTTGAACGCGGGGGTGCCGTCCGTTCAGAGCTAGGATCTCCGGTGATTGGGATCACGACGAGTACGACTCCCTCAACCTCGTTCTTTTGAACGCTTCCGCTCACGATCTACAAGGGTATGTAGATGCACTCCCCTCTCTCGTTGCTAGATGAACTCATAGATTGATCTTGGTGAACGTAGGAAAATTTTTATTTTATGCAACATTCCCAACACCAAGTCCATTGGGGCGTTGGCAAAGGTGGGAGGAAAGAAATCCCATCATTTCCTTCCCCACCGATTGTTATCCCCCTTTTTTAGGGATCTTGATCTTATCCCTTCGGGATATGATCTTATTCCTTCTAAGGGGGGATCTTGGTGCGCCTTGACCAGGGGTGTGGGGCCTTGCCCCCACTATCCATGTTCATGTGGGTCCCCCATTCAGGTGGGCCCCACTCCGGAACCTTCTAGAACCTTCTCGGTACAATACCGAAAAATCCCGAACATTTTCCGGTGGCCAAAATAGGACTTCCCATATATAAATCTTTACCTCTGGACCATTTCAAAACTCCTCATGACATCGGGGATCTCATCCAGGACTCCAAACAACATTCGGTAACTGCACACTAATTCCCATAACAACTCTAGCGTCACCGAACCTTAAGTGTGTAGACCCTACGGGTTCGGGAATCATGCGGACATGTCCGAGACAGCTCTCTGGCCAATAACCAACAGCAGGATCTGGATACCCATGTTGGCTCCCACATGTTCCACGATGATCTCATCGGATGAACCACGATGTCAAGGATTCAAGCAATCCCGTATACAATTCCCTTTGTCAATCGGTACGTTACTTGCCCGAGATTCGATCGTCGGTATCCCAATACCTCATTCAATCTTGTCACCGGCAAGTCACTTTACTCGTTCCGTAATGCATGATCCCGTGACTAACTACTTAGTCACATTTAGCTCATTATGATGATGCATTACCGAGTGGGCCCAGAGATACCTCTCCGTCACACGGAGTGACAAATCCCAGTCTCGATTCGTGCCAACCCAACAGACACTTTTGGAGATACCCGTAGTGCCCCTTTATAGCCACCCAGTTACGTTGTGACGTTTGGCACACCCAAAGCATTCCTATGGTATCCGGGAGTTGCACAATCTCATGGTCTAAGGAAATGATACTTGACATTAGAAAAGCTTTTAGCAAACGAACTACATGATCTTGTGCTATGCTTAGGATTGGGTCTTGTCCATCACATCATTCTCCTAATGATGTGATCCCGTTATCAATGACATCCAATGTCCATGGTCAGGAAACCATAACCATCGATTGATCAACGAGCTAGTCAACTAGAGGCTCACTAGGGACATGTTGTGGTCTATGTATTCACACATGTATTACGGTTTCCAATTAATACAATTATAGCATGAACAATAGACAATTATCATGAACAAGGAAATATAATAATAACCATTTTATTATTGCCTCTAGGGAATATTTCCAACAGTCTTCCACTTGCACTAGAGTCAATAATCTAGTTCACATCACTATGTGATTGTAATGAATCCAACACCCATTGGGTTTGATCATATCTCGCTTGTGAGAGAGGTTATTTGTCAACGGGTCTGAATCTTTCAGATCCATGTGTGCTTTACAAATCTCTATGGCATCTCCTAGATGCAGCTACCATGCGCTATTTGGAACTATTCCAAATAACTGCTCTACTATACGAATCCGGTCTACTACTCAGAGTCATCCAGATTAGTGTTAAAGTTTGCATCGGCGCAACCCTTTACGACGAACTCTTTTACCACCTCCATAATCGAGAAAATTCCTTAGTCCACTAGTTACTAAGGATAACCTTGACGGTTGTCCTGTGATCCATTCCTGGATCACACTTGTACCCCTTGACTGACTCATGGCAAGGCACACTTTAGGTGTGGTACACAGCATAGCATACTGTGGAGCCTACGTCTAAACCATAGGGGACGACCTCCATCCTTTTTCTCTCTTCTGTTGTGGTCAGGTCTTGAGTCTTACTCAATACTCACACCTTATAACACAGCCAAGAACTCCTTCTTTGCCGATCTATTTTGAACTCCTTCAAAATCTTGTCATAGTGCGTAATCATTTGAAAGTACTATCAAGCGATTTTGATCTATCCTTATAGATCTTGATGCTCAATGTTCAAGTAGCTTAATCCAGGTTTTCCATTGAAAAACACTTTTCAAATAACCCTATATGCTTTCCAGAAATTCTACATCATTTCCGATCAACATATGTCAACAACATATACTCATCAGAAATGCTATAGTGCTCCCACTCACTTCTTTGGAAATACAAGTTTCTCATAAACTTCGTATAAACCCAAAATCTTTGATCATCTCATCAAAGCATATATTCCAACTCCGAGATGCTTACTCCAGTCCTTAGAAGGATTGCTGGAGCTTTGCATACTTGTTAGCATCTTTTAGGATTGAAAAAACCTTCTGGTTGTATCACATACAACCTTTCCTCAAGAAAATCATTGAGGAAACAATGTTTTAACATCCTATCTGCAAGATTTCATAAATAATGCAGGAACTGCTAATATAATTTCAATAGACTCTTAGCATTGCTACGAGTGAGAAAGTCTCATCATAGTCAACTCCTTGAACTTGTCAGAAAACATCTTAATGACAAGTCGAGCTTTCTTAATGGTGATACTTACCATCATTGTCCGTCTTCCTTTTAAAATCCATATGTACCGAATAGCCTTACGACCATCAAGTAGTTCTTCCAAAGTCTATACTTTGGTTTCATACATGGATCCTCTCTTGGATTTTATGGCCTCGAGCCATTCAACGGAATCCGGGCCCACCATCGCTTCTCCATAGCTCGTAGGTTCATTGTTGTCTAGCAACATGACCTTCAAGACAGGATTACCGTACCACTCTGAAGCAGTACGCGTCCTTGTCGACCTACGAGGTTTGGTAGTGACTTGATCCGAAGCTTCATGATCACTATCATCATCTTCCACTTCAACTGGTGTAGGCGCCACAAGAACAACTTCCTGTGCCCTGATACACACTAGTTGAAGTGACGGTTCAATAACCTTATCAAGTCTCCACCATCCTCCCACTCAATTCTTTCGAGAGAAACTTTTCCTCGAGAAAGGATCCGATTCTAGAAACAATCCCTTTTGCTTCCGGATCTGAGACAGGAGGTATACCCAACTATTTTTGGGTGTCCTATGAAGATGCATTTATCCGCTTTGGGTTCGAGCTTATCAGCCTGAAAATTTTTCACATAAGCGTCGCAGTCCCAAACTTTATAAGAAATGACAGCTTAGGTTTCTCTAAACCATAGTTCATACGGTGTCATCTTAATGGAATTGTGCGGTGCCCTATTAAAGTGAATGCGGTTGTGTCTAATGCCTAACCCATAAACGATAGTGTTAATTCGATAAGAGACATCATGGTATGCACCATATCCAATAGGGTGCAGTTACGATGTTCGGACACACCATCACACTATGGTGTTCCAGGTGGTATTAGTTGTGAAACAATTTCCACAATGTCTTAATTGTGTGCCAAACTCGTAACTCAGATATTTATCTCTATGATCATATCATAGACATTTTATCCTCTTGTCATGACGATCTTCAACTTCACTCTGAAATTACTTGAACCTTTCAATAATTCAGATTTGTGTTTCATCAAGTAAATATACTAAGAGTCTACTCAAATCGTCTGTGAAGTAAGAGCATAACGATATTCACTGCGTGCCTCAGCACTCATTGGATTGCACACATCAAATGTATTACTTCCAACAAGTTGCTCTCTTGTTCCATCTCACTGAAAACAAGGCCTTTCAGTCATCTTGCCCATGTGGTATGATTTGCATGTCTCAAGTGATTCAAAAACAAGTGAGTCCAAACGATCCATCTGCATGGAGTTTCTTCATACGTATATACCAATAGATGTGGTTCGCATGTCTCAATCTTTTCAAAAACAAGTGAGTCCAAAGATCCATCAATATGGAGCTTCTTCATGCGTTTTATACCAATATGAATTAAGTGGCAGTGCCACAAGTATGTGGTACTATCATTACTATCTTATATCTTTCGGCGCGAACATGTGTATCACTACGATCGAGATTCAATAAACCATTCATTTTAGGTGCAAGACCGTTGAAGGTATTATTCAAATAAACGGAGTAACCATTATTCTCCTTAAATGAATAACCGTATTGCGATAAACATAATCCAATCATGTTTATGCTCAACGCAAACACCAAATAACAATTATTTAGGTTTAACACCAATCTCGATGGTAGAGGGAGCAGGCGATGCTTGATCACATCAACCTTGGAAACACTTCCAACACACATGTCATCTCACCTTTAGCTAGTCTCCGCTTATTTCGTAGCTTGTCACGGCCGGTTTTCCAATAAAAATATTTATTGATAAACCAGTCTTTTGAGTCCAGTATGAGAGAAATCCTCCTCACTGGTAGACAATTTCTTGATACAATAAGCCAGTAGCATAAAATATATTACAGGGTTGAACTGCGGTCGCTCAACCCAATTATTACAAGCATGCCAATAATCATACATAATGGCGGACAGGACACAGTGGTGTGGAGACGTACTACTGACTCATGGATAGGTTGGTGGTGGAAAAGCACAGCGGGAAGGGAAATACAAGACTCTAAGAATATCATTTCATCGAACGTCGAGGTGAGGCTCGATAAATTTATTTGGTAGCGGAAGCGGATATAAAACAGTGGCCAAATCCAGGGTCGCACGAGACTGACTGGGACTCCTCTAAGTGTCGGACTCGCTATCGAACTCTTCATCCATGAGATCGCCTTCGTCAGCATCTGGCCAAATCAACAAGCCAGTGAGTACTTTGAAAGTACTCGCAAGACAGTTCAGACGTAAGATATAACAAATGCGTGCATGGATGCAACATGATTAATTCCTTAATGCACAATAAATAAAATTGGCATAACGGGTAAGTAAAAAGGGAAACGGCGGTAGTCCGCCTGAAATTCCACAGAACATAAATAAGGACCGATCGGGTGTCTGAAGCGACGCCTCAAAAGGTGAACAAATAAAAATAAGGAAATGATGCCACAGTCGGGCATCTTAGCGACACCACATAAAGGGCTTTAAAATAAATGCCACGGTCGGATGTCTGAGCGACATCGCAGAAAGGGCTTTAAAAGTAATGCCACAGTCGGACGTCTGAGCGACATCGCAGAAAGGGCTTTAAAAGAAATGCCACAGTCGGACGTCTGAGCGACATCGTAGAAAAGGGCTTTAAAAGAAATGCCACAGTCGGACGTCTGAGCGACATTGCAGAAAGGGCTTTAAAT
>NC_041381.1:574905449-574951515 GCF_002162155.2 Triticum dicoccoides | reverse complement strand
GCGGAAAACATGTGGTAGTACAAGGAAGGAAATGATAGGTACTGGACCGATATGGTTTGACACTGAAGTCACATAGTCTGGCGTAAGACTGGCATGCTACAACACTGCCATCGTACCCATCCTCATGCCAACACATGGCCATTCATATTCACATTCATCCACGTATGGATCATTGAACTCACTCACCTTATTATCACATAAAATAACGTTCATCGGTATGCTTACCAACATGCCATGAAACTAACTAAATGCAAAACATGCCGAGACACTCATCATATCAAAAGTTCAAACATGCTTGCCTGGTTCAGAGTAGTCGGAGCCTAGCTCGGTGAAGTTCGCGGCTCCGTCACCTCCTTCGGTATCTACGGTTTAAAGAAAATATATGCGCTAACGTAAATACCAAGGAGAGCACAGAAGGTAAACCAAATATTTTTCAAAAATCTGATAAAAAAACTAGACAAAATTTTAAAGAGAACAGAAAAAGAATCAATCAAAAATACTTTTCTGATTAAAAGTTATAAGGGTTTTTGTCCAGGGACTTATCTGTAATGAAACAGAAGATTTCCAGGGGCTAGTTTATAAAAACAGAAAACGCTTCGGTAGCGACTACGCCAGCCCGAAGAGAAAACGCATTTAGCAGTAGGCGTTTTCAGATAACGCTTCGTTTAGAAAGGACAGAGAGGCTGACAGCGGGTCCCACTTGTCATGTTTAAATTTTCAAATGGGAGGGACGAGGCTCGTCGGCGCCCGAGAGCTGCTGTGGTCGCCGGCGGCGATCCACGGCGAGGCATGGGGATCAGAGGTTACCAATGTGCTCACCGTGTCCTTCCGCAACTGTGGGTGGTGGTGTTGGTCGCCGGTGAGCACCACGTCGACGGCGGTCTCAACTCCGGCGGACGGTGGTTCGGGCGTGGATGGAGCTCGTCGGAGAGGGCTGCAAAGATTAAATTGAGGTGGGGGTTAGACTACTGGGTGCAAGAGAGGGCTACGGACGAGGTTTGGGCGCCGGAGGTGGCCTCAGCGAAGTGAATCGAGCTGGAGGCCGAGGCGGATCGGGGTGGCCGGAGCTGGGGAAGGAGACCTCCTCGAGGTCCCCCTAGTGGCCTGGCGGGGCTTTGGTGAGGAGTGGTGATGCTGCGTGCACGAGGGTGAGCTCGGGGCCCTTTTTATAGGCGGCCCGAGGCGGTTGCCGTGAACGGAGATTTCCGGCGAGCGATTACGGTGGCGCAGTGCTCGGTCGGGATGGTTAGGGAGTCGAGCGTCATCACGGAGGTTCAATGGGTCCGTTTTAGTGCTAAACTGGCCGGGGTTTGGGTGTTTGGGTCGAGCTCGACGGAACGGGGTGGCGCGGGCCCGTCGGCGGCAGAGAGCGCGCTCCGTGCATGCTGCGCCACGGCGATGGTGCCGCATGCGTGCGCTGGCACGGAGAAGGCCACGCGGAGCCACCAGAGGATTTGGGCGGTGCCGAACGGCGTTGCGCCGCCGTTCTCCTCCCTGTCGGCCGTTACGGGGAGCCGGCCGCCGCAAGACACGCCGGCGCAGGCGGGCCAGGGCGCCACCGACGCCAGGGTCGCGCCAAGTGCGCGTGTGAAGCTTCGGACAAGCAAGCGAGGCCGCGAGCAACGTGCCAAGTGCACTGTGGCCGCGTGACTGAAACTGTCGAAACTGAAAACTGAATTTCTGAAAGTGCAAGGAAGACAGTGCATGCAAGGTGTTCGACAGAATGATCCAGGCATGTAGGGATTTTTCCTTGAGCTGATTTTTGGTGGAGTGGCTACTCATTGCTCAAATAGGCTGCCTGAATTTTGGTGGAATTTTTGGAGGAGTGTAGATATGAATTTCACCAAATTTGGCAAATCTGGTCCAAACTTGCAGAGACTGAATTTTGAAAATTTTGAAAAGAGGAGGAGTGGATCAAGGTGGTTCTGGGTTATGGATGCTAAGGACAATCCAGGAGAATTGGTTTGAGATCGAAACTCAAATGCAATAGGGCACTTGCTTTGAAAATCTCTCAGGCTCCAAATAATTTTCAGAATTGAATTGAGGGGAAAAATAATTAGAATAAAAATCCAAAACCAGTTTGGATTAGTTGGGACAGAGAATTTAGGTTGATCACAAGTTGTAGGGGAGGTTTTGGAGGGGTTTTACCACATGGGCAAAAATGCCAAGTCATGGTGGTTCCAAGATATGAAAATCCCAAATTTTCATAGAGCTCCACTTAAAAAAAATCTCTCCTCAAAACCACAAAGTTTTTGATAAAAACCAAATAAAAATTTTGGAGTGTCACAACACCTACCCCCTTAGGAAAAATCTTGTCCCCGAGATTTCAGCTGATCCTTAAATAAGTGTGGATGCTCTGTCCGAAGAAAATCCTCGCTTTCCCAAGTTGCTTCACTGTCGGTGTGATTGCTCCACTGGACTTTGAAAAACTTGATGGTTTTCTGTCGGGTCCTCCTTTCAGACTCCTCTAATATTCTTATGGGACGTTCTCGATAAGTGAGGTCTGGCTGTATGTCAATGTTCTCATGAGATACTTGTTTCTCTGGGTTGCTTACGCACTTCCTTAATTGAGAGACGTGGAACACGTCGTGAATGTCGGACAAGTCTTCGGGTAAGTCTAGCTGGTAGGCTACAGTGCCTCTTCGTGCCACTATGCAAAATGGTCCAATGAATCTTGGTGCTAATTTTCCTTTAATCTTAAACCGTTGCAATCCTCTCATCGGGGATACTCTCAAGTATACGAATTCACCGGGTTCGAAGCTGACCCTACGATGTTTCTGATCATAATAAATTTTCTGTCGACTTTGAGCGGTCTTAAGTCGGTCCCTGATTAGCTTGACTTTTTCCTCAGCTTCTCTGAGCATGTCTGGTCCGAAGATGCGGCTGTCTCCGGTCTCTAACCAATTTAACGGGGTACGACATCTCCTTCCGTATAGGGCTTCGAAAGGAGCCATTTTCAGGCTGGCCTGGTAACTGTTGTTGTATGCGAACTCGGCATATGGCAGGCTGTCCTCCCAACTGGTTCCATAGGTGAGGACACATGCTCTCAGCATGTCTTCTAAAACCTGGTTTACGCGTTCTGTTTGTCCATCAGTCTATGGATGGTATGCGGTACTGAAGGCTAGTTGGGTTCCCAGAGCCTGTTGTAATTGCTCCCAAAATCTTGAGACGAACTGAGTGCCTCTGTCGGAAATTATAGTCTTCGGGACACCGTGCAGACAGACTATGCGGGAAAGATAAATCCTGGCAAGCCTCTGAGTGGTGTAGGTTGTCTTCACTGGAATAAAGTGTGCTACTTTGGTCAACCTGTCAGTGATGACCCATATGGCATCATTCCCGTGTCGTGACCGAGGTAATCCGACAATAAAATCCATCCCTATTTCATCCCATTTCCACTCAGGTATTTTGTTAGGTTGCAGTAGTCCGGCTGGTCTCTGATGTTCAGCTTTTATGCGTTGACATGAGTCGCAACATGCAATGAAAGCGGCTATGTCTCTCTTCATACCGTGCCACCAAAATCTTTCCTGAATATCCTTATACATTTTGGTTCCTCCAGGGTGGATCGAATATGGAGTGGTGTGTGCTTCAGTTAAAACTTGCTGTTTAAGGTCTTCTATGTTTGGCACGCATAGCCTTTCTCCGTACCATAATATTCCTTCATTGTCTACGATGAATTCCGAGGCCTTGCCCATACTCAACTTCCTTTTAATTCCTTCAATGCTGGGGTGACCGGACTGAGCCTCTTTAATTTTCTCCACAAGGTGTGGTTGTATTTCCAAGTTTGATATGGTGCCTTCTGTTACCATTATCAAGTTGAGCTTGACAAATTCTTGATGGAATTCGGGCCTCAAGCTGTGTAGATAGTTCCCGTCGGAGCTGGGGTTCCGACTCAGGGCATCGGCCACTACGTTTGCTTTCCCTGGATGGTAATGGATACCAACATCGTAATCCTTTACCAATTCTAACCAGCGGCGTTGTCGTAAATTTAGTTCTGGCTGCGTAAAAATGTATTTGAGGCTTTTGTGATCCGTATATATCTCACATCGATTCCCAAGTAGAAAATGCCTCCATTCCTTGAGTGCATGAATAACTGCTGCCATTTCTAAATCATGAGTGGGATAATTTTCCTCGTGTTTGCGAAGTTGCCTTGAAGCGTAGGCGACAACCTTGCCTTCTTGCATCAACACGCATCCGAGACCCTTTCTGGATGCGTCACAAAATACTTCAAAATTCTTGTGTATATCGGGTACAATTAATACTGGTGCTGTTGTTAATTTCCGCTTTAGCTCTTGGAAACTTTTCTCGCAGGCTTCTGTCCATTCAAACTTCTTATCTTTCTTGAGTAATTGTGTCATAGGCTTGGATATGGTGGAAAATCCTTCAATAAATCTGCGGTAATACCCTGCCATTCCCAAGAAACTTCGTATGTCTGTTACGCTGGCTGGTGACTTCCAGTCAAGTACGGCCTTGACTTTCTCTGGGTCCACTGCTATACCGTCTTGAGTCAGCACGTGGCCTAGAAAACCTACTTGTCTTAGCCAAAATTCACACTTGCTGAACTTGGCATACAATTGGTGTTTCCTTAGCTCTCCTAGTACAATCCTGAGATGTTCTGCGTGCTCTTCTGGTGTTTTGGAGTATACCAGAATATCGTCGATGAATACTACGACGAATTTGTCCATAAACTTCATAAATACTTTGTTCATGAGGTGAACAAAATATGCCGGGGCGTTAGTTAATCCAAACGGCATCACTGTGAACTCGTACAGTCCATATCTGGAGGTGAAGGCTATTTTGGGGATATCTTCCGTTCGTACCTTCAATTGATGGTATCCTGACCTTAAGTCAATTTTTGAGAATACCTTGGCCTGAGCAAGTTGATCACACAAATCGTTTATCCTTGGCATCGGGTATTTGTTTTTGACTGTGACCATGTTAAGTGCTCGATAGTCGATACACAATCTCAGCGTTCCATCCTTCTTCTTGGCAAATAAAATTGGTGATCCCCAAGGTGAGGAGCTGGCCCGAATGTATCCTTTATCCAGTAATTCCTTTATTTGCTTCTTCAATTCGATCAACTCGGATGGTGCCATTCTGTATGGTTTCTTGTATATGGGGGTGGTTCCTGGTGCTAGCTCAATGCGGAATTCTATTTCTCGATCTGGTGGCATGCCTGGCAGCTCTTCAGGGAATACATCTGGAAATTCACACACTACTGGAACCTTGTTTAGCTCAGAAACGTCCACCTTATTTAATCTCGATTGCCGGGGTCTTTTTCCTTCCTTGGCTGATACTCTTATTGTCTTCCCTTGGTGGTGTGTGAGAATCACGGTCCTGTTGAAACAGTCGATAAAACCTTTATTGGTGGTTAGCCAATCCATCCCTAGGATGACATCCAGTCCTTTATTTTCCAATACAATAAGATTTGCGTAAAACTCCAATCCTTCAAACTCAATGACCACATTCTGACAGTAATTCTGAGAAACTTGCTGAATCCCGGGGGACTTGATTATTATGGATTTCTCCAAAGGAAGCATCGAAAAATTATTTTGCAAAGCAAAACTTTTCGAGATGAAAGAGTGAGAAGCTCCAGAATCAAACAAAACCATTGCAGGTATTGTGTTGACAGGAAACGTACCGAGTACGATATCCGGAGCATTTTGTGCCTCCTCTTTGGTTACGTGGTTCAGATGACCCTTCCTGTGGTTATTGTTGGGATTGAAATTGTTTCGTTTGGGCGCTGAATTATTGCCGCCGTTGTTCGGCTTTGGGGTTGAGTTCCTTGGCTTGGGGCACTGTTTGGCATAATGCCCTTCTTCTCCACAAGCGTAACAAGTAACACCGGGGCGATAGGTGAATTCCTTGTCCCTTGCATGAAAATTCTTGATTGGACGTGAGACATTGGATGAGAATTTGGGTGTCCCACCCTTTTTAAAATCTATCTTGCTTCGGTGATTGCGAGTGTGATTAGTCTGGTCCCTTTTTCGCTTGCGGATATCTTCCAGACTGCGCTCTCATTTTCCAGAGTAATGGCCTTGTCCACCAGCGTTTTAAAATCAGGAAAAGTGTGCACGACCAGTTGGCCTTTAAGTGCGGGCGCCAGACCGTCAAGGAATTTCTCCATCTTCTTGATTTCAGTCATACGCTCCTCATTGGCGTAGCGGGATAGTAGGGTAAATTGACTGTTGTAATCTGACACTGTCATGTTCCTTTGTTTGAGGTCATCAAATTCTCTCTTCTTGATTTTCATAATACTCTTAGGAATATGTGCACCACGGAAACCTTCCTTGAAATCATCCCAGGTTATGTCATTTTCGTTGGGATGCATGTGCAGAAAATTCTCCCACCACGATGCGGCTGCTCCTGTGAGATAGTGTGGAGCATATAGTACTTTCTCGAGATCTGAACACTTTGCAATAATTAATTTCCTCTCCATATCTCGAAGCCAGTCCTCGGCTTCAAGAGGCTTGTCAGTGTGAGAAAATGTTTGAGGACGTGTCTTCTGTAGCTCAGATAACTTGGAATGTTGCTGATACTGTCCATGATGATTCCCCATGTTGATGACTTGGTTCATCATCTCGCGATGTTGTTGCTGACTCTGTTCATAAAGGCGGCACATTTGTGAAAGTGCCGATTCACTGCCTTGTTGGCTTGACTGTCCCTGAGTGAACTCATTGTTGGGTTGAGTATCATGAATTTCCTCTGGTGGAGTTGGCATGGAACGTGTCCAAGGACGAGACATTTTTCACTCTGGGAAAAGTATTTTTGTAAAACTCTTAAGAAAAGCGGAAAGAGTCACAAAAATAAAACCATAAATGCATAAAGCTGGCAGATATTATTAAATACCCAAGCTTACTTAAGAAAAACAAATCGACTTGCGCACGGAGAAGGACTGCTCATTACATATCTTACACGCGGGCGGTAATTATACAGTACATCACTCAGGATATGCGTACATAATCCTGACATGTTATTAAGGCTAGTGCACTTCTCCAGATCCTACATGATGCGCAAACAGGCTACTTCTCACAGCCTATGCACATATCTTACAAAGTGGTACAATACACGGCAGCTAAGCGTACTTAGGCAGAGATGTTGACAATCTCCCTTGCCCTGCCAAGGGCGAGGCGTAGCGAGGTTGGGGACTCGACTTCCTCCTCGCTAATGGGCTCCATACGTGTAGTGTTGCGCAGAGCGGGCGGAGCGGTTGCCAGGGGCGGAGCAACACGTACAGGAGTGGGCGCGAAGGTTGGTGTAGTGCGCGCTGGAGTGGGTGCAATGACTTGGTTAAATTCTTCGGTAGAAGGCAGGCGACGAGTAGGCGTAAAAGATGCTGATGACGAGACAAAAGTCGGTGGCGGAGCGATGGGTAGGATCTCCCTCCTGTTGGCAGCACAGCCATGGACTGAGTCCATGCGGGTAGCTACGAAGTCGTCCACCAGGTTGTCGAAGGCTGCCTCCAGGGCCCGAAGATACTCAATGAGCATCTCAAAAGCCTCGTCTCGTTCTCCTCTGGGGCAGGAGTATGCGTAGTGACAGGTGTAAGGCACATGGCACGGAAGATAACGGTAATGACGAGTCTTCATCACGGGAAGGACATCCCTGAGACGAGCTATCGCCTCGCGGGCTGCCATCTGCTTAGCATGCCTCTCCGTAGGCATGGCTCTTCCCACGAACCGGAAGCGGCGTAACTCACCACGCCCTCCCCTGAACTGCACCGCGGCCTGGTGCATGGTCAGACTGTCGTTGACTCGGTGCTGGTAGAGTGTGAAGACTGGGCGCACGGATGGCCCCATCGCGACCTGAACGATGGAAGAAAGAAGCTTGACGAACCCATCGGGCACGTTGGCGAAGGTCTGAGACTCGCAGCTGACGTCGGCCATCTACAAAAGTAGGCAAAATTCTGCAGGGTCAGATCATAAATTTATGCTGACTGACAGAAAATGACTACAATTGCAAAAGCATAAAATAGCCCTGTCATGCTAATAACTAATTAGCGATCGCACCTAGTGGCTTCCTACAGTCAGCCTGGCTCTGGTACCAAGCTTGTCACGGCCAGTTTTCCAATAAAAATATTTATTGATAAACCAGTCTTTTGAGTCCAGTATGAGAGAAATCCTCCTCACTGGTAGACAATTTCTTGATACAATAAGCCAGTAGCATAAAATATATTACAGGGTTGAACTGCGGTCGCTCAACCAAATTATTACAAGCACGCCAATAATCATACATAATGGCGGACAGGACACAGTGGTGTGGAGACATACTACTGACTCATGGATAGGTTGGTGGTGGAAAAGCACAGCGGGAAGGGAAATACAAGACTCTAAGAATATCATTTCATCGAACGTCGAGGTGAGGCTCGATAAATTTATTTGGTAGCGGAAGCGGATATAAAACAGTGGCCAAATCCAGGGTCGCACGAGACTGACTAGGACTCCTCTAAGTGTCGGACTCGCTATCGAACTCTTCATCCATGAGATCGCCTTCGTCAGCATCTGGCCAAATCAACAAGCCAGTGAGTACTTTGAAAGTACTCGCAAGACAGTTCAGACGTAAGATATAACAAATGCATGCATGGATGCAACATGATTAATTCCTTAATGCACAATAAATAAAATTGGCATAACGGGTAAGTAAAAAGGGAAACGGCGGTAGTCCGCCTGAAATTCCACAGAACATAAATAAGGACCGATCGGGTGTCTGAAGCGACGCCTCGAAAGGTGAACAAATAAAAATAAGGAAAATGATGCCACAGTCGGGCATCTTAGCGACACCACATAAAGGGCTTTAAAAGAAATGCCACGGTCGGATGTCTGAGCGACATCGCAGAAAGGGCTTTAAAAGTAATGCCACAGTCGGACGTCTAAGCGACATCGCAGAAAGGGCTTTAAAAGAAATGCCACAGTCGGACGTCTGAGCGACATCGCAGAAAGGGCTTTAAATGAAATGCCACAGTCGGACGTCTGAGCGACATCGCAGAAAGGGCTTTAAATGAAATGCCACAGTCGGACGTCTGAGCGACATCGCAGAAAGGGCTTTAAATTCACCAGTAAACAATACTCATAATAAACATTCAATCCATGAGAATAAACGGGTTAGTCCATCCACAGGGATAATCATTCAATCGGACTTAGCACTCATGCGATTCACCGGAGTCTCTGTCATCAAAGCTGACAATTGATTAGGATAAGATGGAACAAAACTTGACATGGAAGAGATGATTTGGAGGAATATATGACTCTGCAGAGTTTGTACAAAATTTTTCCCACAGTCAACGGATTTCCGTAGTCACGAAGGACTAGTTCCGTTTATGGTATTTCGGAAGAAAACGCAGCTAACCGGTACACACCCATCCTACCTCTCGATGCTAGGAATCACCCTAGTCATCGTCCAAGAAAAACTTTTGAGACGGGGAGATCACAATCTCGACTAGCATGGGATCAAATTTATATACGCGCGCTCTAAGGGGTGCCCCCCTCTCGGTCCCAACCGGAAACACCCATGCCCCCTGACCAGATGACTGGCTTTAATCCAGGGCCATGGAACCATCATCACGGCCTCTCCTCTTTGGTGTGTACCATGAAAGTGGTTTGCAACTTACTAAACCATATTCCTTGCGGAAAACATGTGGTAGTACAAGGAAGGAAATGATAGGTACTGGACCGATATGGTTTGACACTGAAGTCACATAGTCTGGCATAAGACTGGCATGCTACAACACTGCCATCGTACCCATCCTCATGCCAACACATGGCCATTCATATTCACATTCATCCACGTATGGATCATTGAACTCACTCACCTTATTATCACATAAAATAACGTTCATCGGTATGCTTACCAACATGCCATGAAACTAACTAAATGCAAAACATGCCGAGACACTCATCATATCAAAAGTTCAAACATGCTTGCCTGGTTCAGAGTAGTCGGAGCCTAGCTCGGTGAAGTTCGCGGCTCCGTCACCTCCTTCGGTATCTACGGTTTAAAGAAAATATATGCGCTAACGTAAATACCAAGGAGAGCACAGAAGTTAAACCAAATATTTTTCAAATAAATCTGATAAAAAAACTAGACAAAATTTTAAAGAGAACAGAAAAAGAATCAATCAAAAATACTTTTCTGATTAAAAGTTATAAGGGTTTTTGTCCAGGGACTTATCTGTAATGAAACAGAAGATTTCCAGGGGCTAGTTTATAAAAACAGAAAACGCTTCGGTAGCGACTACGCCAGCCCGAAGAGAAAACGCATTTGGCAGTAGGCGTTTTCAGATAACGCTTCGTTTAGAAAGGACAAAGAGGCTGACAGCGGGTCCCACTTGTCATGTTTAAATTTTCAAATGGGAGGGACGAGGCTCGTCGGCGCCCGAGAGCTGCTGTGGTCGCCGGCGGCGATCCACGGCGAGGCATGGGGATCAGAGGTTACCAATGTGCTCACCGTGTCCTTCCGCAACTGTGGGTGGTGGTGTTGGTCGCCGGTGAGCACCACGTCGACGGCGGTCTCAACTCCGGCGGACGGTGGTTCGGGCGTGGATGGAGCTCGTCGGAGAGGGCTGCAAAGATTAAATTGAGGTGGGGGTTAGACTACTGGGTGCAAGAGAGGGCTACGAACGAGGTTTGGGCGCCGGAGGTGGCCTCACCAAAGTGAATCGAGCTGGAGGCCGAGGCGGATCGGGGTGGCCTGAGCTGGGGAAGGAGACCTCCTCGAGGTCCCCCTAGTGGCCTGGCGGGGCTTTGGTGAGGAGTGGTGATGCTGCGTGCACGAGGGTGAGCTTGGGGCCCTTTTTATAGGCGGCCCGAGGCGGTTGCCGTGAACGGAGATTTCCGGCGAGCGATTACGGTGGCGCAGTGCTCGGTCAGGATGGTTAGGGAGTCGAGCGTCATCACGGAGGTTCAATGGGTCCGTTTTAGTGCTAAACTGGCCGGGGTTTGGGTGTTTGGGTCGAGCTCGACGGAACGGGGTGGCGCGGGCCCGTCGGCGGCAGAGAGCGCGCTCCGTGCGTGCTGTGCCACGGCGACGGTGCCGCATGCGTGCGCTGGCACGGAGAAGGCCACGCGGAGCCACCAGAGGATTTGGGCGGTGCCGAACGGCGTTGCGCCGCCGTTCTCCTCCCTGTCAGCCGTTACGGGGAGCCGGCCGCCGCAAGACACGCCGGCGCAGGCGGGCCAGGGTGCCACCGACGCCAGGGTCGCGCCAAGTGCGCGTGTGAAGCTTCGGACAAGCAAGCGAGGCCGCGAGCAACGTGCCAAGTGCACTGTGGCCACGTGACTGAAACTGTCGAAACTGAAAACTGAATTTCTGAAAGTGTAAGGAAGACAGTGCATGCAAGGTGTTCGACAGAATGATCCAGGCATGTAGGGATTTTTCCTTGAGCTGATTTTTGGTGGAGTGGCTACTCATTGCTCAAATAGGCTGCCTAAATTTTGGTGGAATTTTTGGAGGAGTGTAGATATGAATTTCACCAAATTTGGCAAATCTGGTCCAAACTTGCAGAGACTGAATTTTGAAAATTTTGAAAAGAGGAGGAGTGGATCAAGATGGTTCTGGGTTATGGATGCTAAGGACAATCCAGGAGAATTGGTTTGAGATCGAAACTCAAATGCAATAGGGCACTTGCTTTGAAAATCTCTCAGGCTCCAAATAATTTTCAGAATTGAATTGAGGGGAAAAATAATTAGAATAAAAATCCAAAACCAGTTTGGATTAGTTGGGACAGAGAATTTAGGTTGATCACAAGTTGTAGGGGAGGTTTTGGAGGGGTTTTACCACATGGGCAAAAATGCCAAGTCATGGTGGTTCCAAGATATGAAAATCCCAAATTTTCATAGAGCTCCACTTAAAAAAAAATCTCTCCTCAAAACCACAAAGTTTTTGATAAAAACCAAATAAAAATTTTGGAGTGTCACACTTTTATTTCGAGTTACTAACACTTAGCAACCGAACCAGTATCTTAATACCCTGGCGCTACTAGGAGTACTAGTAAAGTAAACATTTAATACAATGTATATCCGATATACTTCTGTCAACCTTGCCAGCCTTCTCATCTACCAAGTATCTAGGGTAGTTATGCTTCAATGACCGTTCCCTCATTACAGAAGCACTTAGTCTCGGGTTTGGGTTCAACCCTGGGTTTCTTCACTAGAGCAGCAACTGATTTGTCGTCTCACGAAGTATCCCTTCTTGTCCTTGCCCTTCTTGAAACTAGTGGTTTTACTAACCATCAACAATTGATGCCTCGCGGTGTCAAACATCGCGAATTGCTCAAGGATCATCATGTCTATCCCTGATATGTTATAGTTCATCACAAAGCTCTAATAGCTTGGTGGCAGTGACTATGGAGAACCATCACTATCTCATCTGGAAGATTAACTCCCACTTGATTCAAGTGATTGTAGTACTCAGACAATCTGAGCACATGCTCAATGATTGAGCTTTTCTCCCTTAGTTTGCAGGTGAAGAAACTTGTCGGAGGTCTCATACCTCTTGACGTGGGCATGATTCTGAAATCCTAATTTCAGCTATTGGAACATCTCATATGTTCTGCGGCGTTTCAATGTCTTCGCTGCCTCAATTCTAAACCGTTTAACATTACGCACTGAACTATCACGTAGTCATCAAAACGTGTATGTCAGATGTTCGCAACATCCACAAACGACGCTCGAGGTTCAGCACACCGAGCAGTGCATTAAGGACACAAGCCTTTTGTGCAACAATGAGGAAAATCATCGGTATATCTTAAACAGTAGAACTAAAACGCAAGCTACGACATAATTTGCAAAGTCCTTTTGACTATGTTCATGAAATTAAGTCCATCCAATGAACTCCCACTCAAATAGACATCCCTTTAGTCATCTAAGTGATACATGATCCGAGTCAACTAGGCCGTGTCCGATCATCACGTGAGACGGACTAGTCATCATCGGTGAACATCTCCATGTTGATCGTATCTACTATACGACTCATGTTCGACCTTTCGGTCTCTTGTGTTCCGAGGCCATGTCTGTACATGCTAGGCTCGTCAAGTCAACCTAAGTGTTTTGCGTGTGTAAATCTGGCTTACACCCGTTGTATGTGAACGTTAGAATCTATCACACCCGATCATCACGTGGTGCTTTGAAACAACGAACTTTCGCAACAGTGCATAGTTAGGGGGAACACTTTCTTGAAATTCTAATGAGGGATCATCTTATTTATGCTACCGTCGTTCTAAGAAAATAAGATGTAAACATGACAAACATCACATGCAAATCATAAAGTGACATGATATGGCCAATATCATCTTGCGCCTTTGATCTCCATCTTGAGGCACGACATGATCACCTTCGTCACCGGCATGACACCATGAACTCCATCATCATGATCTCCATCATCGTGTCTTCATGAAGTTCTCTCGCCAACTATTACTTCTACTACTATGGCTAATGGTTTAGCAATAAAGTAAAGTAATTACATGGTGTTTTCAATGACACGCGGGTCATACAATAAATTAAGACAACTCCTATGGCTCCTGCCGGTTGTCATACTCATCGACATGCAAGTCCTGATTCCTATTACAAGAACATGATCAATCTCATACATCACATATATCATTCATCACATTCTTTTGGCCATATCACATCACATAGCATACCCTGCAAAAACAAGTTAGATGTCCTCTAATTGTTGTTGCATGTTTTACGTGGCTGCTATGGGTTTCTAGCAAGAACGTTTCTTACCTACGCAAAAGCCACAACGGTGATATGCCAATTTCTATATACCCTTCATAAGGACCCTTTTCATCGAATCCGATCTGACTAAAGTGGGAGAGACTAGCACCCGCTAGCCACCTTTATGCAACAAGTGCATGTCAGTCGGTGGAACCTATCTCACGTAAGCGTACGTGTAAGGTCGGTCCGGGCCGCTTCATCCCACGATGCCGTCGAATCAAGATAGGACTAGTAACGGTAAGCAAATTGAACAAACCAACGCCCACAACTACTTGTGTTCTACTCGTGCATAGAATCTACACAATAGACCTAGCTCATGATGCCACTATTGGGGAACGTAGCAGAAATTCAAAATTTTCTACGGATCACCAAGATCAATCTATGGAGAGACTACCAACGAGAGATAGGGGAGTGAATCTTCATACCCTTGAAGATCGTGATGAAGAAGCGTTGCAAGAACGCAGTCAGTGGAGTTGTTCACTAAGCGATTTAGATCGCGGCCAAATCCGATCTAAGCACCGAACAATGGTGCCTCCGCGTTCAACACACGTACAGCCCGGGGACCTCTACTCCTTCTTGATCCAGCAAGGGGAGAGGAGAAGTTGAGGGAGAGCTCCGGCAGCACGACGGCGTGGTGGTGGAGCTTGTAGTTCTCCGGCAGAGCTTCGCCAAGCACTACGGAGGAGGAGGAGGTGTTGGGGAGGGAGAGGGTTGTGCCAGGGGAAGTGTCAAGCTCCCATGCGCGTCCCCACTATATATAGGGGTGGAGGGGGCTGGTTTCTTGCCCTCCAAGTCCATTGGGGCATTGGCAAAGGTGGGAGGAAAGAAATACCATCATTTCCTTCCCCACCGATTGTTATCCCCTTTTTTAGGGATCTTGATCTTATCCCTTCGGGATATGATCTTATTCCTTCTAAGGGGGGATCTTGGTGCGCCTTGACCAGGGGTGTGGGGCCTTGCCCCCACTACCCACGTTCATGTGGGTCCCCCATGCAGGTGGGCCCCACTCCAGAACCTTCTAGAACCTTCCCGGTACAATACCGAAAAATCCCGAACATTTTTCGGTGGCCAAAATAGGACTTCCCATATATAAATCTTTACCTCCGGACCATTTCGGAACTCCTCGTGACGTCCGGGATCTCATCCGGGACTCCGAAAAACATTCGGTAACTGCACACTAATTCCCATAACAACTCTAGCGTCACCGAACCTTAAGTGTGTAGACCCTACGGGTTCGGGAATCATGCAGACATGACCGAGATAGCTCTCTGGCCAATAACCAACAGCAGGATCTGGATACCCATGTTGGCTCCCACATGTTCCACGATGATCTCATCGGATGAACCACGATGTCAAGGATTCAAGCAATCCCGTATACAATTCCCTTTGTCAATCGGTACGTTACTTGCCCGAGATTCGATCGTCGGTATCCCAATACCTTGTTCAATCTCGTTACGGCAAGTCACTTTACTCGTTCTGTAATGCATGATCTCGTGACTAACTACTTAGTCACATTGAGCTCAGTATGATGATGCATTACCGAGTGGGCCCAGAGATACCTCTCCGTCACACGGAGTGACAAATCCCAGTCTCGATTCGTGCCAACCCAACAGACACTTTCGGAGATACCCGTAGTGCACCTTTATAGCCACCCAGTTACGTTGTAATGTTTGGCACACCCAAAGCATTCCTATGGTATCTGGGAGTTGCACAATCTCATGGTCTAAGGAAATGATACTTGACATTAGAAAAGCTTTTAGCAAACGAACTACACGATCTTGTGCTATGCTTAGGATTGGGTCTTGTCCATCACATCATTCTCCTAATGATGTGATCCCGTTATCAATGACATCCAATGTCCATGGTCAGGAAACCATAACCATCGATTGATCAACGAGCTAGTCAACTAGAGGCTCACTAGGGACATGTTGTGGTCTATGTATTCACACATGTATTACGGTTTCCAATTAATACAATTATAGCATGAACAATAGACAATTATCATGAACAAGGAAATATAATAATAACCATTTTATTATTGCCTCTAGGGCATATTTCCAACATTAGAGCTATACGTAGGTACCTCACTATATAGAGCTACTAGCTAACTAAGAAGGTGATCGATATCCCTCTCGACACATAGGTAAGCAAAAAAAGTTGTGCAAGAATGGAAATATGTGTGTGTGCGATAGGACCGAAACTATATATGCGCGGTATGAATATACCGAATTGTGTGTGGCATGTGAGTTGCCTATATTGTGTATTTGTTGAAATGTGTGTGACATGAGTTGCCTATGTTTTGCCGAAATGTCGATTCAATTCCATTTCGGCGAACTTTGGGCAAACTCAATATGTCCTATGTTTAGGGAAGGTCATGCCGAATTTTTGTATGAATTTGATCCATGCATGCGTACGTGGTTATAATTCTTCTGCTCCACACGGGTGATCATGAAGGTCAATGGAAGGATGGTGGAAAGATACTAGCAATCCGCGGTGGATGACATGTACGAAAAAAGACTGACGGATGTTTTATGTTCGTGTCGAAAATGCAAAGGAGGAGTCAGGCTCGTCCTCTTTAAGGGTGGTAAATTCAAGGCGCGCCTGCTCATGCATGGTTTCATGGACGGCCATACTCATTGGATAAGTGAAGATGAGGATGATGCGGACATCGACGGGGCAGGGAATAACAACATGGGCCAGACGGAGAGATGACCGATTATGGGCCCGAAGAAGAAGATGACCTTGAAAATGGCGATGACGAAGAGGCAGTACAAGGAGGAGAAGACGTGGACACGCTGCAGCCTTCATCTCTACTAAGTTCAGCCATGTGGGACACGCATGTTCAAGACCTGCTTCGCAAGAAGACGACTAGCAACAACACTGCTTCTAGAGAGGAGTCCAAACTGGCGCAACTAGAAGTAGACTCGATGACTCCTTTGTATGATGGTTGCGATCCCGAGGTGACCCACTTGAGTTTCACGCTAAAACTTCTAAAGACGAAGGCAAAAAACAAATGGACAGATGCAAGCCTGGATGAGCTTCTAAAGTATCTAAAGAAGGTTCTTCTCGCGGGAAGCCTATGTCCTACTAGTGTCAAGGAGGCAAAGAAAATTGTGTGCCCTCTTGATCTTCCACACATTAGATATCGCGGATGCATCAACGATTGCATCATATATCAGAAAGATCACATGAAAAAAACCATCTGTCCAAAGTGTAATGCTTCACAATATAAGAAGGCCGGAAAGAAAGCTCCACAGAAAGTTGTATCGTACTTTTGGATCACTCCGCGTCTATAGCGGTATTTCGTAAATCCTAAGGAAGTAAAGCTTATGCGCTGGCACGCGGAGAGGGTGAAGCCAGATGAAGGAGATGATCCAAAACTGAGACACCTCGCAGATGTTAGCTAGTGGAGAGCATTACACGCTGAATTTAAATTTTTCATAGATGATGCAAGGAACATCGTGCTTGGCGCTAGTAGTGATAGCATGAATCCGTTTGGCAACCAGAACACCAATCATAGCACATGGCCCCCCTATAAGTGCATGAAGGAAAAAAATACATACATATGACTATGCTTATTCAAGGGCCAAGAGAACCGGCAAATGAAGAAATTTGTATCTCGGGTTAATGAAAGAGGAGCTGCAGACCTTATGGACAACGCTGGTCAAGACATGGGACGCAAGCAAAGGAGAGTATTTATACATGAGATCCGCCCTGATCATGATGGTGCAGGACTATCTCTGCTACAGCTTCTCTCCTGCCAGGTGTGCCATGGATATTGCGGATGCACCAGGTGCAAGGATGATACAACTTCTCAGCAGCTATCGAAAGATGGCGGGTCTTCAAAAATCATGTACATGGGGCATCAAAGATGGCTCGAGAAGGATGACATGTGGAGAAAGCATGGAGATCTATTCAATGGTAAGGCTGAGCATCGAGGTCCTCCACGTAAGCGTAGCGGTGCTAAAATATATGAGTTATTAAAGAACTGGGAAGAGTGCCTCTCACTAGGAAAGACGAAGAAAAAGGTGCCGGAGCCGCTCCTGAAGGTATGGAAGACAAGATATGTTTTCTGGGACTTGGAGTACTGGCCCAAACTCGACACGCCTCATAACCTTGATCAAATGCATATCACGAAGAATATCCTCGAGAGCTTACTTGGAACATTGATGAACATGCCGGAGAAGACCAAGGATGGGCCGAAGGCAAGAAAAGACTTGGAATTTTTGAATATCAGGAAAGATCTCCAAATGCTCGGTAAAAAGTCATCAGAGGAGACGGAGACAGAGACGGAAGATAGGGGCAAAAAAGTAAACAAGAAGGAAGAACGATATTGCCCCCCTCTTGCTTCACCTTAGATCCGAAGGAGGTTGATCAATTATTCAAGTGCCTTTCCGGAATCAAAGTTAGTTTCGGATACTGTGGGAAGATAAGCATATATCTGGACACTAAGAAAAAAAGGTTTAGCGGAATGAAGTCTCACGACTGTCACGTGATGATGACACAGTTACTCCCGGTTGCACTTAGAGGGATTATGGACACACACGTACGTGAGACGCTTACTGACCTATGCCACTTTTTTATGCTATCTCTCGAAACTCGATCAGTGTGAAGCAACTCCATAGGCTAAAGGAAGAGATCGTTGTCATATTAAATGAGCTAGATATGTACTTCCCGCCTGCATTCTTTGATGTCATGGTGCATCTATATGTCCACATTGTGGACGACATTATCGACCTAAGGCCGACATTCCTGCACAGCATGATGCCGTTCGAGAGGATGAATGGGGTCATCAAAGGATTCGTTCATAACATGTCCCGTCCGGATGGAAGCATAGCCCTGGGATATTTGACCAAAGAGTGCATATCATTCTGTGAGAGTTATCTAGGCACCAGAGACCCTGTTGTTGGTTTGACCGTCAACAAGCACTGTGGAAGTCTCGAAGGTGAAGGTCAGACCAATGGTCAGAGGGATGTGAATGTGGTCCACTCGGGCCGACAAAACGACTTTGACAGGGCAAACTTAGTAGTGCTACAACACCTAGATGTGCTAGAAGATTTCATGACACTGCACAAAGAGACCATCGCAAAGAACTGTCGTGATCGTGGGGTGCACAGGACGAACGCTGAAGTTATTAGAGAGCACAACTCCACTTTCTTGCATTGGTGCAAAGAGCGAGTACTGGATAATCCCCCGGAAGAGGGTTGTCCAGATGGAACGCCCATATAGGCCTTAGCACATGGACCGTCGGACAACCTCGCGACTTATCAAGCATATGATATCAACGGATACACGTTCTACACAGAGGCCAAAGATATAAACAGCGATAACCAGAACTCAGGGGTGACGATGGAAGCCATGACCAGGAACGTAATTGAAAGATATTATGGAAGGGTCGAAGATATCTGGAAGCTTGACTACTCTGGATTGCATAGAGCGGCGATGTTCCACGTCAGATGGGCTAAGAATGTACAAACAGAGAACCGACATTTCACTACCATGTGTATACCGACTCCGATAGCGGTACCGTCAACGCCGCCGGCAAAAATTAGCCATGGGTACATGTTATACATGTGACACAATGTTTCTTCATAACTGACCCGAGCAATCCTAGCCGTGGTGTCGTGGGGAGAGGCAAAAGGAGCATCATCGGAATGGATGGAGTCGCCAACGAGGAAAACTACGACCAGTATGGTGACTCGATAAGGGAAGATGATGCTGATGACGACGAAACATGTGGCAAAAGAACAAAGAATACTACATTACCTCTGAAAGATCGTAATTCCTGTAAAAGGAAAAGTCACAACCATGGGCTCAATTATTCGACAACGAACAAAAGAGGGAAGAAGAAGATCAGTCTGAAGCATCGTTGTTGCCCAAGCTGAGAAACTAACATATTTTGTGTGTATTTATTTTGTATACCGTACTTAACACCGTTAGCGGTCAAATGATGTAATATATATTATACACTAATTATTATCCAGAGGGTACGGTGTTATTGCTCAACCAGACCAAACCCTAGCTATACCCCTGCTACAACTTATTCAAATGCAAATGAAATATAAGAAAAAGAAAACTGCAAATGGAAGATAAAGAAAAATAAAAAAGAAAAGGAAAAATGCAAATGAAAGATCAGAAAAAGAATAATGAACATGAAAGATAAGAAATAGAAATAAAAAAATGAAAGATAAGAAATAGAAATAAAAAATTATTAGTAGCGCTTTTCGGGAGAACAAGCGCTACAACTAACTGGCCACATAATTTTAAAATAAAAAATATGTTAGTAGTAGCGCGTTTTTTACGCGGCCGCGCTATAGCTAACTTAGCTATAGCGCGTTCTGTCCAGCCATGCTATAGCTAAGTTGCCTACAGCCCCGGCCCTGTCGAGCCACACACTATCTCTTCCTCTCTCTCACTCTTTGTCGATCCCCTCTCTGAGCTCCCACACCACCGTCGACACCGCACCCGCCCACGTTGTCGTCGATGCCGCACCCGCCCACGTCCCCAACCCCGACGCCAGCCACTGGCCGCCCCGACACTCCCTCTCCCGTGCCACCTCCGGCCATAGGTCCACCCCCAGCCCTACCCCTACCCCGTGTCGCCCCACCCCCGAGCAGTCCCCTCCATCGGCCGACGTCATCTTTTCTCCATCGGCAGGTCTCTTTCTCTCTCTCTCTGTCTCTCTCTCTCTCTCTGACCAAATTTGGTCTCCGCAGATTGACTAGGCACAGATCGATGAAGAGCAGAAGGACGCCCTCTACCCCCTCAGTCCTGGCGACCCCGACCATGACGCCAACGTCCTCAACCCCGATGATGACCCCCTAAGCCCCGGTGAGCCACCCCTTCCTCCTCTTGATCCTCGGGATAGGTAGCTAATTTGATAGTCTAGGACATTAATTATGAAATATGGAGAGTCCAGGACATTACAAAATCTAATGTGGTTAATTATCGTGGTGCTTGCTCTGTTTGTCGTCTGATGAAATATTTTGCTTGTGGAATGTAATGTTCATTCTAAGATAATTTGGCTAGATTATTGTTGTGCTTGCTATGCTTCTTGCATGATGAAGTATTTGGCCGCAGATGAATCCTGGTATTTTGATGACTAGAGTTGTCGAGAACATTCTAATGACTAGAGTTGTCGAGAAAACTTAGCCTTTTGCATCCTGGTATTTTAACAATGAATTGTTACTCACGATGGAATGCTCTAGTGCTATTTGGAATAACTTGAATTCATCAGAAAGTTCAACTTATTGCATTCTGCTATTGAACAATGCATCACATAGTTATTGCATTCTGCTAGTGTTGGCATATGGTACTATTCGCACTACACTGTGATGAAAAGTACCACTTTTGCTATGGTAAATTGGTAGTGCAGATCGTAGTGAAATGCTACTTCAGCACATAGTGCTTATTGTCATTTGTAGGGAAAACGATTCCGAGTGACCTATGTTTTGCCGGAAATGTTGATTCATTTCCATTCCGACAAATTTCAGGTGCTTTATATGTGCACATTCTAGCATAGGTCATGCTGAAATTTTTCATGAATTTCGGCATGACTTGTGCTAGAAAGTTGGACATATCGAGTGCTCAAGATTTTCCATGACGGGAATGAAACGACATTCAGGCAAAACAAAGGTCACTTTTTTTTGTCATTGTTCACTTTATTATTTAAAGCTCGATAATTAAACGACTACGACATTGAACCCTAGGAAACATGACCAACAATGATGAGGCTGGAGGTTCTCACACCCAAAGGATGAGAACACCCGCCTTCCTCGACTTTCTGGAGGATCGGGAGAAACAAGGGTGTCAGGACCCCCTTGTCATGATGGACGAGGACAGTGGTGGAGTCGGCGCCGACACTGATGCCACCAATACCGGCACTGGGAGGGGCCCTAATGATTGCTAATGACAGCACAGAAGGTGGGACCTCCCAAGCCAGTGAAGGAAAGAAGGCAAAGAGGGAACGATGACAAAATGAGCTTAGCACCAGAAGACTGGTGGTCACCACGGTGCACCCCGACGAGTTCGAGCCAATAGAGCTGCGGGAAGTGGAAGCATGTTACGGCAACCAACTAGCATGCATCCTATGGGATACCACTAACATCAACACCACAAAAATACGGAAGAATGAACATTTGAAGTAGCTGCTCCTAACTATGTTGCACGCAAGATTCATGTTCCCCAGTCGGAATGACAATGTCGACCCATGGAAAGATGATGCCATGAAAAAATCAACAACAAAGCCCTAGGGAAGTTCAACAATGCATTGAACGCTTGGAAAACTAGGGTGAAAAAGGCGATTGAAGCAGACCATGAAACCTACGCCGAGATTGTAGCAGACAATCCAAAAAATATGCTAGAGGACTTTGAAAAGTTCAAGGAGACTTGCAATGAAGAAGCTACCAAGGCCAGGTCGGAGAGAGGCAAGCAGCTGTAGGCAAATAACATGGGGAACCACCGCCTTGGAAGTCGTGGTTACACAGGAAAGAGGCCCGTGTGGGCTAAGGAGGATGCGAAATGTGAACGTCTGGAGATCCCAGACCCCTTGGCTGAGTTCACCGACCAGAAGGAGCACGACTTCATCCGGGCCTGATTCTCGTGGGAGCCCCAAAAGAGAATTTTTTTTCATCGACGGGTCGACTAGAAAATTCATGAGATAACTAGTAATTATCCTTTTACCACCTTATATATTAGCTTTTGATCAATGAAGTCTACTACATTCTAGTCACATTTGTAAACGATTCATGCTCCATTTTGTAGAGAGAGCAACACAAGATTGTGGACGAAAGCGACTCATCGACTCTGTCGTCGGCAAAGTACAAGTGGGACACTCCTTTCAACCGGGCCATGAACATAATTATGGGACACTCGCCGGTCCAGAGGCCGCAATATGGATGTGTGCACGGCGCTGGAGATGGCGCCACGTGGAAGTACTATTATAACTAGGACCCCGGGCCCAAAAGACAAGAAAGAAGTTAAGTCAAGTGACTATCTACAAGAAGGTGCACGGGCGATCGAGAAAACAAGAGCTGATACCAAAGCTGAGGCAATCCGGGAAGCGATAGCTGCCTGCAGAAACGATATGGCAGCTGCCTTTACAAGCTTGATTCCAACTGTGGTCAGCTGGGTGCAACAAAATCCAAACGCGACACCAATTGATTTTCCCATGCCCAGCTTCACCTAGAGCAACTCGATGATCACCGTACCTGCTCCAGCACGTGCTCCCGCACTCAGCTCTCACGGCAGCTCTAGCTCTGTCTCTGGCTTGACTGTCGGGCCGTCAACATTGGCTGAGCTCGGTGCCCTCATGGTAAATATGCATCGCACCCTCATCAACACAACCAATTAATTAATCTTCAGTTGCTGTTCTTTTCGGATCTTTGACGCCGCACACGTACATGTCTTCGCATGCCAACTCACTCCGTGCACCCTCCTTTACCACCTGAAGGGCAGGTTGGTGGATGTGGGGAAGGGTACTATAGTGAAGCCAAAGGATCGATTGTTCCACCGCTGGCAGATGCTTGATAACGCCTTAAGGGTCTCTACGGCGAGTGTGAAAGTGGGCTACGAGTGTTTTACTCTTCCCATACAAATCGGTGGAGAGGATGAAGAGACCCCCACGCAGCTTGGCCAATGCAAAAATTGGCTGATCCCATGGCCGGAAAATCTTCTCCGTGTCAAGCTGGCTAGGAGCACACCAACGGGACCTCAGGAAGGTATGACCACAACCCCACCTACACAATTACAACCATCGTCTGTGTTGTTGGGTGAGATCGAGAGACACGAGGAAGGAGGGCCAACCGTTCTGGCGGATGATGACATCGGCCCCATGGAAGAGGATACGGATCATGACATGGAGAAGGATGACCCTATCTAGTATCTCAATACTGGCTTTGACAACAAAGTAACGATGAGTAAATCATATGTATATGAGATGCATGGTGTAACACAGCCGGTACATCGTCAGGGGTGCAAGAAGTCTTTGTTCATCCAATCCTTGCAGGACACGCCTCCAGATGTTGGTTCCACCTGAGCTCAACTAATTAGCTAGAGCCATTCAATGCTGAGCCCGACAACACTAGGGGCGGTGCTCAGGGAGGGTCTGACAGACCCACCAGCACCCGAGCCCACCAAGAAGAAGCAGAGGAAGAGACCAATGAGAAAATGCAATAAAGCTGCCAATGTTGCTTCTAGCAGCCAGCCGCCTCCGCAGACCAGGGTTGACAGTGTACCAATGAAACATGCGCCATTAATCCATGTCATGGGAAAGCCAATGGTACCGGCGGATGCGCTAGCTGCCGTAACATGGGATCTCAGGAGACTCCATGACCATGTGCTGTTGACAGAGAAAAGCCTCCTCGCCTCGGATGATCCAGGATACCCACTTTATACGGTTCATGTGTCGAGCAGTGGCAAGATCTACGTCCACACATGCCTAGCGGACCTCTTCTTCCTGCGATTTAATTACATCTTTCAGATGTTTCAAATGAAGACACTCGATTCTACGTCTGTCTGCCTGTATGCGCTGCACATGAACTACATTGTCAAGAGAGAGCAATTCACTGGTCTTGTGGTCGCGACCCATACTACATGCATGAGGGCTTCTAGTCAATCAACGAAGCCAACCATCAATATGCGAGGGAGTGCATCGAAGAATTCTTGGTTATCAATAAGGACAAAGAAACGAATCTCCAACATTATCATCCCGGTTAAGTCATCCGCGGATAGCCACCATAACACATACATCCTTTCGTGCATTTCAATAATTACTTTGCATGCATGGAGGCTAACTTGATCTTGTATTTTGCGCAGTGGGGGTGCCATGCTGTTCTCATCGTTCTTTACCCGCGTTTCTCCCACGTTCTATATTTGGACCCGTCGAAGAACATAGAGAAGAAAGGTTACACACACATAAAGTATGTTCTGGACAGAGCTCTCCTCGACTTCAGCATGTGGAGTGGCTATATACAAGGCAAAAAAACAAATCAGGCCGGGATGTGTTTCGGCCATAAGACTGACTATTGTTGTCTCCAGCGATCGGTAAGAAGTGATAATGATGGATTCTACGTCATCCATCAAATGATGGAGTACAGAAGGGATGTGCAATCAATTTGCATGAAATCTTCATCCGATACCCATACCCAGAGATGGGTCAAAGCCTTTGGAGCCATGCTGGATAATCGACTTCGAAATGATTTCTACCGGATCCAGCAGGAAATTGCGTCCATCATCATGAAAGACGTCCTTGAAGAGAATGGGATGTTCTACGGCGGCCCAATATCGCGAGCTGACGTCCGAACCCGCATATCCCTATGGCGTTAGGACATGATGCCTTTCACTAAGCTTGGTTGCATCCTGCCGGATATGGACAGATGGGAACAGTGCACTACTTGAAGACAATGTGTCTGTTTAGTTAGTTGTCACTTTCTGTATGAGGAAACTTTGAATGTCTCAGTACGACCAAACTATTAGATGTAAATGGTGCCGCGCTCTAGTTAATTAGTTTCGGTACGATGAATTTTGTTAACTATGTTTACTATATGTTACTTCTATTTCATAAGTGTTTCTCTCCACAGGCCGACGTATGTTATGTTGCATATTATCGTTGAATTCGCTTGATGATATATGTCCATCTCTGACAGGTATATAGATCAACGATGGTGAGGAAGTGGTATGCCGTGTATGTAGGGCATGTTCCGGGTGTGTATGGTGAGTGGCCAGAGTGTCAGGCCCAAGTGTACCGCTTCCCGAGCGGAAGCCAGAAAGGGTTTCATAGCAGAATCGAAGCCAAAGCTAGTTACTCGAGATTCATAGCGCAACAGAGGATTCAGAAGTAGTGCAACAAAAAGTACAACATAATCCCACTTTTGCTCATCGTGATCGCTCTTCTCTTCTATGCGGTCATATCATAATTTACATAGATAATGAAACATGGGTATGTGACCATGTAGTTGCATGTATTCGGAACTTCTAATAAATTGTAACGATATTTCGAGACATGTGTTCGACCATGATTGATGATGATGAGATACTGTAGTCGAGACTTCTAATAACTTTTGCTCATCAATGCCTCACCTGTTTTTCAATGAATATGCATGTTGTTATTGTATAAAAGATGTATCTATTTAAATATGTACAGTGCCAAAATGCAGAAAAAAAACTACAAATTTAGCAGTGGCGCGGGGGTAAATTTTATTGGCAGCAGTCAATTAACAGTGGCGCTTATTATCCACCCACGTTGCAGATAAGTACCAGTAGCACGGCACAAAAGAGCGCTACTGCTATCTTTAGTTACCAGTAGCGCTGGGACAAACAAGCGCTATTGCTAAAAAATATAGTTATAGCGCCGTAGCAGTAGCGCGTCTGCCAGCGCTACCGGTAGAAAAAAAACTAGCACTACTGGTAAGTTTTTTCCTAGTAGTGAGGAGTGTAGCGCCTTCTCCGCTGACCCGTACTAGGCTAGTTGATTGGTGGATGTACTGCGTGAGCTCTCATAATAAGTGTGACCTGTAATCACAATCCTCCATGCGGAAGTGATGGTGATAATGAAAAAGAAATGAATAATGAAATGGATTTACTTGGCAGAACCGATCAATCACTTTTTGCTTCGGACTCCCGTAATCCTTTTATGTTCCACATTTAAAACGTGTGATTCACAAAAACTCCCAAAATAGTCACCCCTGTATACATGTACAGGGCAGGGGAATACAAAATAAATCTTGAAACTCCAGGGGAATGCAATTTGGTCGTCAAGGAATCGTTAGACGCATGATGAGGGTGGATATAACCTATACACAGGGGCGGAGCTAGACTAATGCAACCCAATCTGTTTTGCGAAAAAAATTTAATATATAAGCTCCTATATGCCTATATATCACATATGGCAATCTTTTTGTACGTACAGAGGAGAGAAACGAAGAATAGAACGATTCCAACGCCACTTGGGCCAATATTGGGCTGCTACGTGTCTAGTTAGTGCTACTGGGCCTTATAGTTGAGGCTTAATTATGCGGCTGGCCGATTGACGAAGCTGAAGAGACAGCTCGACCTGGAACGTGTCGCCTTGATCCGTCGATTCAACCGCCGATGCGCTGCGCCTCCTCCGCCGTCTCTGGCGCACATCGTCGCACCGCATGCCCGCATCCGCCATCGGCAGCGTGACCGATCTGCCATCTTGGATCTAGCAGATAGATCTCCTCGCGCCTGTTTGCTGCTTCACCTCGAATTAAGAAACGGCGGCTGCGGCGGCAGCACCGGCGCACCCACATCAGGCACCGATTCCTGTGATTATCTTCTTCGAGTCAGTGAGTGTTCAATCTTGATTTCTCCGATTTTTTAGTTAAGACGAGATGATTATTTTCATATCCTAATTTTGTTTTGATTAACCTATTGTAGTATCCAGTCAATTTTGAGTGTGGATTTGCATTGGCTTGCTAGAAAACTTGTGAAGCAGTACAGGGAAAACAAGGTGAATCTCATGCACATAAATTTTTGAATTATGAATATTTGAATTTGCGAGACTGCCCACCACGCCAGTATGCCGCCATCACTATCTAACATGTTCTTTTTGTTAATATTATGAACTTCTCTATTTCTTACAATGTCGTGAAGCAATTTTTTTACTACGCATACCCATGTCGGAAATCCTGGCTCCGCCACGGCCTATACATGCAGTCAAGAGGGCAAGGGATGACTGGCTCTTCTAGACCTTTTGAGAGATAGCCCTAGCACTTCTGCAGGTCATGTCTGGCGGCCACCGGAACCTGGCTGGGTTAAAATCAATACGGATGGATCGATAGATGCTTTGATGCAGGTAGAAGCAGGAGGTGGTGCAGTGCTGCCTCCTCTCTCTGTTTTGGGCGTGTGGAGCAAGACCCTATCTGGTGTCATTGACCCTTTCATTGCCGAAGTGCTTGCTTTACACGAAGGAGTCATTTCTGCCCAACTGAGGGGGGTTTTGCACGTGGTGATGGAGGTCGACTATTTAGAGGTGGTGAACCTCTGGCTTTCGCATCATAATACAAGATCTATTGTGACACATATCTACGAGGAAATTAGGGAGAGAGCTACAAATTTTGCTTTTTTCGGTTCAACATGTTAGTAGGGATGGCAACGACACGGCAGATCTTTGTGCCAAACAAGCTACTTCTTTAGCGATATCCGAGTGTTGGATGGACGCTTGCCCATCTTTCATTGTAAGTAGTCTCAGGGCTGAGTGTAACCGAATTTCATTCATGCAATAAAACTGCTATGTTTTGCATCAAAAAGAAAAGAAAAAGGCTTTTATTTGCAGCACGAGAGCACATCACTATTTGGAATTATGGTCACGCATTTTCTTTTTCTTTTCAGTGCACCACATTTTTATTAAGGAATCTTTTTGGGACTTGAAAGTGCATGCTTTGAAATTTTCAACATAAATATCAGTAGAACTTACGCAAAAAAACTACTACATTCTATTGTGATTACAATAGTTTGGCCATCCAATGGAAAATGGTGTGTGAAAGCTTTCTTGGCCAAGTATCAGCATTGAATGACAAGACAAAAATTACGGCAAAATAATACAAGCAACAAATTTGTTGTAATATTGTATCTTATTGGTCACCTTTTTATTTGCATTGCAAATGTCCTAAGGTGACTTAAAATTCAAGACAATTGTGATGAAGTATTAAATTTTGACATAGTAATGATACACAACGTGCTATTGCTTATGATCTAACATATATTGGTGATTTTTTTACTACACTAGATGTATTATCTACTATACATGGAAAAAATATTATGCCACCACAACACACCCTAGTTGTGAAGGACCAAGGCACAATTTTTTGAAGTTATAAGTTTTGTGTTCACAATGTCATATTCTACATGACTGAATGGTGACAACTTTGTAGTGGATAAGTTTTGTGTTCACACTTTTTTAAGGGAATGCCATCATGGTGACTTTATTCACAAGGCATAAAAGTTACATCGTTTGCTAACCGTGGTAAGATAAAAACGGTAGATTCCTGCTGCCGCTGTTAGTAACAGAAACCTTAGAATTAGAAGTTAAAAGATGTGCAACTTGATTGGCTTCCCTGCAACAATGATCAAATTTGACATTTGCAAAACCTTGACATAGAAAGGAGCACTCTTCGTAAACTGCAGCTGCAACACCAATTGAATTACCTCCGTTCTTCATCGTGTCGGCAACATCCATGCAATCTGAATTCACTAGAATTTTGTTATACCCCACCTGTCCAGTGAGGACCAGGCCATTTCAGAGGGCGATTGCCTCCGCCATGGCAGCCGAGTCGACGTGAGTTACAACGCAATTGCTTGCCGCTATAAAATTGCCATGATTAGCACGAAGCACCGCACCTGAAGTGCCATTCTCCTCCAGGATGTTGAAGGCCGCATCAACATTAAGTTTTACATAGTCCTCCGGTGGTTTCTCTCAGCCTCCTCTGCGAGTTCCCACCTTTTTATTTTTTGCTCGGCTGTAGTTAAGACGTAGCGGTTGTTAAGTTTTACATAGTTTTGTATTGGCACTTAGTATAAGTATAATTGTACTTTTGTAGTATTGTTAATTTTATACTTGGAATCAGTTACAAAAAAAGTTTATACTTAGAACCAATTGCATGCTATGTGGCACAATACAACTATTGCCGAATTTTCTGCATGCATGATTTCACTTGGATTTCTTCCTAGTTTTTTTGGGGAATTCTTTCTTAGTTGATCTGTTTTGCCCATTGATGCATCCTCACCTCGGGCAAACAATTACAGTCTCAGTGGCTATGAATGATTTTTCTTAATACATGTTTCTCTTAGTTATGAGAGGAAGAAAGTAATATACACAAGTTTTTGCACAAAATCAAGTACGGGCAAGGAGATATTGGAGGATTGAGGACGTTTGTATTTTTTTTTCTTGTGGGGACGTCTGTGTTTGTTGTTGAGGTGGATTATGACAACCTACCTTTTGCCCGTTTTATTATTTGTTCAACATTTTATTTGCTTCCAAGACTATCAATTTTGTTGTTGATACAATAAATAAGGTTAACAAAGCATAATTTAGCAACCACAAAATGTGTATTAGGAGTGTACCTGGATTATGTTGGTCGGCGGGAGATGAAAGGGGTGTATTAATTAACTGAGACAGTGCAGCTTAATTTTTCATGTATGTTGTTAATACTGACAATAAACAAACAGCTAACTCGCGGTTACACAACCGCGATCTTCTATATCTACTATATCACTAAGAGCACCTTCAATAGAGGATGTGGATACAAAAATACCTAGCTTTTGCATCTCCGAGGGCCAAAAACACCTCTCCAACAGATGGTGTAGATGCAAACAAATTACATCTCCGCCTCCCGGAGATGTAAACTACAACACCTCGCAGTGCAAATTTGCATCTCCACCTACAGGAGACGTAAAAACGCGACCGCCTGCCAACTGCCCAACTGTCATTCCATTCTCTTCCTCGCGACCAGCTGCCGCCGGCCGAATCCGACCAAATCAACGTCGCCGCCGCCCGCCCGGTGGTAGCCGGGCCCGCAACGACTTTGTATCCCTGTGCAGCCGCTAATTCACTTTCAGCCGCCGCCGAATCAAAGCTTCTCCGGCGGCTGCGACTGGCCTAAACGCCTTCCCTGACGAGCTCTACGATGGGCTAAGCTTATTCCTAGCCTAGAACCCCCGCCGGAGTTAGGGGAGGCGCGCCACGCCGCCTGCCAGACGGCCGTGAGGCTCGGTCGTGCTGAGCTCCCGCCTTCTTCTTTGCCGACGTGCGGTCATCTCCTCTGTCGTGCACTCACCGCCACCCGCACCCGCCACCAACGAACGGCTGCCCAACCCGCAGCCGGCCGATTTCATCCACCCCGCAAGCAAGGTGTTCGACGAAATTCCCGAAGGTAAAAAACAATGAAACTTGACAGTTTTTTGTTGGAGTTGGAGAGTTAGTTTGACGTGATTTTCCGCATTGTAGATGATCTCGTGTGACTCCTATTTAGTGGACAATTCCTCGTCGGATGAGGAATTTTATTTGAACGAAGAAGAGGACTTTGCTATGCTAGTGGCGATGCACAGCGGGAAGAAGCCGAAGCACGGTGGTTCCATGTATGGTCGTGCGTTCATTCCGAGTGAACAGGTTGATGCGCACAAGAGATTGATGGGCAACTATTTCGGTTCACCGCCCGTTTTTTTCAGAGAGGTACTTACGACATCGGTTCAGAATGTCTAAAGACTTGTGCATCCACATTTGCAATTTCGTGAAGCAGCATGATCGATCCTTCGAGCAGAGAAGGAATTCTGCAGGGTTGCTTGGACATAATACTGAACAGAAGGTCACTGTCGCATTGCACATGATGGCCTACGACGTTCCGGCAGGCTACATTGATGACCACTTGGTGATGGAAGATAGCACTTCTATCTTCTGTGTCAAACAATTTGCAAAGACTATGGTAGAAGTGTTTGGTGCAGAGTACTTGAGAGCTCCCAGTGCTCATGACACTCAGAAGCTTTTGGAGATAAACAAAGCTCGTGGGTTTTCAAGTATGCTTGGGTTCATCGATTGCATGCATTGGAAGTGGAAAATTGCCCAAGAGCATGGCATGGACAGTTGAAGGGTCATGGGAAGGACACCACTATCATTTGTGGGGCCGTTGCCGATCAAGAAACATGGTTTTCGCATTCAAATTTTGGATGTCTGGATCTTGCCATGACATCGCCGTACTCGGCCGGTCACCTCTTTTTGCTAAGTTAGCAAATGGAGAACGCCACGGGTGGCCTTCGAAGCAAATGGTCGCACATATAACTGCGGGTACTATCTTGCGGATGGCATCTACCCGAGGTGGAGTACTTTTGTCAAGCCAATTGCAAACCCCAAGGGAAGAAAGAACTCATCTTTCAAAATGCACAAGCAGCGGCTAGGAAAGATGTTGAGAGAGCTTCTTGAATTTTGCAATCTCAATTTGCTATTGTGCGAGGACCATCTAGATTCTGGAACCAAAGTTCGTTGGTATATCACGACTGCTTGGGTGATCATTCATAACATGATCATTGAGAATGGGCGTGGACTAGGTTTAGATTACACCTTCTATCACTTGATGGGCATACGCGTTATGCCGATGAGAAGAGAGGAGCGAATCAAACGCTTCATGAAGGTGTACAATAGAGACTCCGATGCGCATGATCAACTTCAGAAGGATTTGTTGGAGGAGTATTGGAAATATCATGGCGAAAGAGGCACCTAGTTTCATTTATTTGTTTGTTGTATTATGCAAAACTATGTTAGATGTGTGTTGCATTTGATCTTGTGGATTTGATGAACTATGTAATAATTTGATATTGTGGACATGTGCAATTTTGAAGTTGACTATCGATATTTTATTTCAATTTGTGCGGCTGTACAGCAGCTATAGCGACCGCGCGGCCGGTGGCCGGTTTTGCATCTCTAGTTTGCATCTTCTACTGGAGTTGTTGTTTTACATCTCTGCTTTGCATGTCTGTTGGAGTTAGCCCTTTTCGAAGATGAAAAAACATTTTTTGAACATGTAAATTTTTACATCTCCTGTTTTACGTCTTCAAATTTGCATCTTCGCGCTAAGCTCCCTAGGTGCCGGGCGGTGAGAATCTTTTTTTCTAATGTTGGCAGTAGCTCTGCCAAATTCATTGATCAGTAGAGGAAAATAAAGTACATAGGTGACCCCAAGAGGCGGGTCAGCGCCAAACCCAAGCATAGGGTCTGAAACGGAAAGGAGAGAAATAGAAAACCAGCAAAAAAAAAAGACGAAGAAAACTCAGCCTGCGTCAAAAGGGATTCTAGCACCCGCCAGGTTCCATATCTTGATCTCATCCCTGATATGCCTAGTGAAACGGCTCAGGCCCCAGGCTTCTTGCTGAAAAATTCGCCTATTTCGTTCACGCCAAATCTCCCAAGCGGTCAGATGGATAAGCGAAATCAAGCCCTTCTTCTCCTTCGGAGTTTGCAAGTGGCAGCACTCGATCCAGCTCAAGAGGTGTGTTGTTTGTCTCCATGAATGCGGCTGCAGTGCCGGCATACAGGCCAAGGAGCCAATCGAGTCCCAAACGGAACGCGATCGATGATGAGGTGCATCGGTGTTTCCAGATTTCTCTCACACAGCGGGCAGAAGTAATTGTTGTCCCATCCTCGTCGCAGAAGCGTGTCCGCTGTTAGTAACTTCCCAAGCGCCGCAGTCCAGATAAAGAAGGGGCATTTGCCCGGCGCCCAAGCTGATCAAATTAGCCTGCTGTATTCCTGCATGTGCACTGAACCTTCAAATTGCAAAAGGTAGGCTGACTTGGTGCTATATTCCCGATCATCCGTGAACCTCCACGCAATGGTGTCAGGTTGATCATGTTCAGAATCGATTGACTCCAATGGATTTCGTGGCTGCCTACGATTTTGACTGGGTCAGCCTACGTGAGCTGGCCCCCTCCAATTGTAAAGCTGACAGAGCCGGACAACTGATTGCGTGGTGGCCCCCCTCGCTCGTCTCATCTCTCTTACTCGACACCTCGCCATTTCTCTTTGTTCGTTAGGGTTCCCAGCCGAAGGAAAGCGCCGCCGCACCAGAGCTCTCATGTCTCCCCTCGGATCCCAATGCTCTCCATTCTCGTGACGCCGGCTACTGTCGCTGCCGCTCTTTTCATCATCTCTCCTCCACAAATCTCGTACATCTGGCCGTGATTGATTCAAGAGGAAGAAGATCACATGTCCGCGTTGGTCTTTATGAAGGAGATGAAGATGGAGGATGTGTAGGGAAGCTGTGTGTTTGTTTCAGGTTGGGGAACACCTTGGGCAGGTAGTGGAGACGGTGACCTTGTTGCGGGGTGTACAAGGCGAAGCTGGCCAACATCGAGCTGTGGCTGCTGCGCGAGGGAAAGAACTACAAGACGCTGGGTCATGCAACCCTATCGTGCGGCACATCGGGGTTCAGAGGCGAGCGGCACTAGAATCGGTGCCTCTCCGAGCCTTCAATCAGGGTTGCGGAAAAGAGAAGATGGATGTACTACTTCATCCGCCGAACACTCCATTATTTGGTGAAAGCATTTGTGCTATTTCTTTGATCCGAATGGAAGACAACTTTTTTCAAGATTGTTGGTAACCTGCTCGTTTTGTCCATTATTTTCTACAAAGAATTTGTATGGGTTGGTGCTGGTGTTCATCCATTCCCTACAAATGTTTTTGATCCGAATGCTACAGGTGGAGACCTCATCATTTAGATGTAGCCTGGGAGAAATTTGTTTACAGCACCATCTTGACTAGATATATATATGGGATGATATGATTTTGAACAAAGTTCAGTATACTTTTCGTCTTTCAACTTTTGACAAAGTCTAGATTTAGTCCTTAAACTTCAAAACCAGACAACTTGCAACCCTAACTCTTAAAACCGGACAAGTTTAGTCCCTGATGTTTTTCCTATGCTGACTGAACCTGGTTTTGACCAGTCTCAAGTCAAACACAACGTCAACCTCGTCATCATCTTCTTACTGGTGCCAGGCATTTTATCGAACACTCCGTAGGCAGCTGATGCTCGTCATCTCGTCCATCCCAACGGTCATGCTGCTCTACCCCCGCATGTCCAGCAGCGCCGTCCGGAGACCCCATTGCTGGCAGCCAGGAGCATCCCGCGGGGGGCGGTGGCAACGGTTGGAAAGCTGGCTTGCACAGCATGGATACAGCGGTGGAACGGCGGGCCGGCCGCATACAGTAGCGTGAACCATGCCGTCGTCGCGGGCGCATCCAAACCGCCCATAGAAGCTTCCCGAGCAACGTGCTGGAGCTTGACGCCCGGGTGCCTCGACTCCGCGGCCTGGCCCTTGCCCCAGCGCGTGTGCACCAACGCGGTCCCGGATGCGAGCGCCACGAGCTTGAGGGCAAGCACCACCGGCGACGACGAACGCGTGGCTGCACGTCAGAAGTGGCGAGAGCGCGTTGTCCAGGCCCTCAGCGAGCATTCTGCAGACAACGTTGAGGAGGTACACCACAGGTCTATCAGTACACGCACGCCGCCGAGCTCGATGCGTCAGGAGTTTGAGTATCTCGTCGTCGACCAGGCGGCGCTGGTTTCCGGAAGGGGAGCTCCAAAACGGCAGGAACGTCAGCTTGGTCGCTTGCGTTTCCGGCGAGCTCCTGTGTCCTGTCTCGTGCTGGTGCGGCCCGTGGCAGTGCGCACAGAGGTTGGCAGGCAGCCGGGGATTGTGCCATGGCGAGGTGCACGGGGTCAGCAGGGCTGTTGCACGCAGCCATAGGTGAGAAGGCAGCGGCGGCTTGGAGCGACCAGTAGGCAGCCCACGATGCGGCCATGGTGACGTGTGGTGGCTAGCAGGACCACCAATGGTAGGCGCGCATCCTATGTTTGATGAAATGCTCAAACAGACATAGGAAGAAAGAAGAGATAGGGCCAGGTGGGAAAGAGAAATACTGCCACATAGACGAAAACCAGTCTAAATCACACGAATATGGCTATTACCAACTGGTTAGACGCGCAACCAGTATCCGAGCCGTCGCTGCACCTTGTGGATTGACGCTAGCCTGGCCCACATGGCCCTACCCGGATTCGGCTATTTCAGTTTTCTGAGCGCCATACAAAGTGAATACACGTCCTATCGTATCTGGCGTCCTACCTACGCTCGCGCCTAGTGTACTCGCCTACCTCCCCATCCACTACCCCGTGACCAGGCTGCCCCATCCACCCAAGCCGGATGCGATTCAAAATTCGACGCAGCTGCAGCTGCATCGACCGGCGGAACCACGTCCTCCCCATCGCCAGGCCTGGATCTCAAGATTTCTTCATGATTCACCAATGAATCTCGGTGGGGAGTCATCACGGATCTCCTGTTCAGGTTTCACAAGATCCTCTTGTTTCTTTCTCTGTCTTCGGCAAATTCTTCAAATCTGAATCTTGCCATGTCCATGAGGGCGTCTCAGATCTGGCATTGGTGAATCAAGGGGAGGAGGACGACGATTGTGGGGGTGGAGGGATGGCGTTACCGATTCTCCTTCACCGAGATTCTGCATCTCAAGTTCATGTCCCAGATATTGACTACACCGACAGTCACAGAGAACCCCCATCTGAATCGCAACACACTCCAACTCCGTGGCCTCAAAGGTACTAGCTCAATCGATCCCCCCCTCTGTGAATACAACTTTCAGTAAACTAGTCCTGTTTTTTCAGTAAAGTTGTTGGCTAGATGAAGATTTGAGGATTCTGGGCAGCCCGAAATTAGAACTGCCAGTGACGTGTTCAGTTTCTAGTTTTGGGATTAATGAATGTGGACATCTAGGCCCGTGTTGTACACGTAAAATAATTTTCTAGTTTTGGGAAGCATCACCAGTTCAGTCTTTATCATGGACATTGACATGAACAGGAGATTTTTTTTGATCATGTTCAGTTGATTGCAGTCAAAAGTTTGTTTATTTTGGAGCAGAATTTCTGTTATTGAGGAGTTGTCGGTTGATGTTACAAGACCTCTCGTTATGATCACTGATCAGCAATCATAAACATGTCTATTTGGGGTGCAGTATATGATACAATTTTCGATTTGTGTCAAGGAATCATAAACTCGGCTCTTGGTTACAGTACATTTTAGTCAGACTTTGCCACCTTTTTTGCAGGTTTTTATACTGTCAATATTGGCATCGGCATGTGCATTAAGACAATTTTATGAGCAGCATACCTATTGATGCTACACAGTTTTTTATTTTGGAGCATTGGTTGTTACATATATCTACGCATACGGTATTCAAAACACTGCAACTACTTCTGAATCAAAGTCAGAGTGATGAGCACATTTTAACTATATTAGAAAGATTTGTTTTCATTCCAGTTGCGGTTAACATGTCAAATATATGTAGGGTCCGACTTGGCAAGATACACGACCGCCGCGCCTCATTATCGGGAAGGAAAAGTGCTTTGGAGAAGGCCATGAGAAATTATACAGATCGGGTAAAGCCTACAATCTCTCGTGCGGTGTCTGTGGACAGTTTTTGTTCATAACCCTTGGAGTGTGTCCCAGATCGGAGATCGCCAGAGGAGGAAGACGGCGGCGAGTGTTCCTCCACGTCGCTTCTTCGTCCTCAAGCCAAGATGGAGAGAAATCTGCTAGTGACGCAGAATCTGAAGTTCTGGAGGCCATGCCAGACTTCTAGCCTTCCAACTCCGTGGCTGGGAAGGTATTATCTCTCTGTCGCACTCCTAAAATGATTGAACTGGGCGCGTGCTTGCAGTAAAATAGTGGTCTGGACCTGGATTTTATAAGCTTTCTCAGTTGGAAATTATAATGGGCATTGACTTGTACAGTAAACAACAATTGAGTGGAGGAATGATTCGACTAGGCAAGTGTTTTCAGTAAAATAGTAGTCTGAAGATTAATTCAGCATTTGTCAATTGAAATTGACCATGGGCATTGACATCTACAGCAAGGAAATTTGATATAGTGATCAGTTATTGCTGTCAAAAGTTTGATTCTTTGGAGCAGATTGTTGTTATTGCAGAGTAGTTTGATTCTTTCAAGACCATCGGCAGCAACATACGAATTTGTATAGCATGAGCCCATGATGTTACAAAATATGTCGCTTATCGGTGATCACAAATATTAATTGTACATAGTATGGGGTTGTCGAGGATGGCAAACAGTACATGATTCAAATTTCTAATTGTGCCCAGTAATCATTCAACGAGGTGTTTGTGTTCAGTCAAATATATAGTCGCTAGCAACTGCTTGTTTTCAGTCAAACTTACAGTCCAATTTTTTTTTAGCATTGTCGGTTACTAATTTTCATAATTGACATGTAAAGTAATACAATTTTCAGAGACATCAGTTATTTATGCTAAGAGGTTTATTCTTTGGAGAAAGCAAGTACTTCTGAACCCACATCAGAATTATGTGCACATTCTGACAATATTTTCCAGAATTATTTTTCTTTGCATTATTGTTAACAACTCCAAAATATGCAGGGACCTTGACTCATGAAATCTTATGTGTAGAAATTGTTATAGGAAACTTATTGGTGGCTGATGGTTGCAGGGTGGCTTGGGTTACAAGATCAGGCTGCAACTGAACTGCATGACCAAGATATGCCTGTCATACCAGGAGCAACTATTCTACCAAGCTCAATGAATGTAGTACCACGCAAGAGGGGTCTAAGTAGGCTAATGAACGCAAGAGCAAAGCTAGATTATGAGAATGTCAGCAAGGGAAGATCAAAGTTTTGTTCTATTTGCATAGGTAAGGGCCACATCACATCGTGATACCCCTCAAAGGGAGGTCTAACAAAGACACAAAGGAAAGTCCCAAAGTGTACTAAGTGCGGCCTTTCAGGCCATGAGAGAATTTCGTGCTCGATAAGAATGTTCATTTTGTTGTTGGAAGATGAAATTGGTGTTACGAAAGATGTTGTAAGCTTTCTTTTGTTGTGCTGTTTCGAAAGATGAAATTGGTGTTGTAGGTGTTCTTTTGTTGTCGGAAATTAGGTTCATTTTTGTGGCCAAGTAGTGAATATGTAATTTCGGAAATGTTATGAGGATGTGTAAAGTTAGCCGCGGTACTTATTTCAGTACAAGTGCAACTCAAATTGAACCTTTGATGTTCATTTCGGCAAAATCTACTTATGGTTGCTGTTTGTGCAGACTGAATCACATAATATACAGCAGCAGAAATAGACACACTGATGTCAAACAGCCGACATTATTCAGTTGAGCATCATGAAACAACAATAGTGGGCACGTTAGTAATTCAAGTATTTACACCAAGCACACTATCAAAAGCAATGCACTACTAACCACAACCTAGTAAGCAACAAGCTTGCTGGCTACAAATAGAAAAAAAATACTATCACAAGTACATTACAAAGCAACTAGACACTACGTCGCATACAACCGTTGATGCACACTTTATATCCTTGGTTGCGGTCATTTTATGGTCGAGTGCGAGGAACTATAGAGAAAGTAGCCATACGTACCCGAATACGGGCCTCTTGCACTTGACCATGAAGAACTTTAATGTTATATGGATCGGTAAGTTTTTTCATTCAGGGTCTTGGGAAACGAGCCCTATAATTATTTTTTATATTGTTATCAATAGACACTACTACGCATATAACCGTCGATGCACACCTCATATCCGTGGTAGCAGTCCTCTTATGGTCAAGCGCAAAGAACTTTTGAGATTGTAGCCATATGCACCCTGAATACGGGTCTTTTGCACTTGACCATGAAGAACTTTAATGTTATATAGATCGGTAAGTTTTTCATTCGGGCACCTGGGAAACAACCCCAATAATTATCGTGATATTGTCATCACTAGACACTATGTCACATACAACCATCGCATATAACCCTACAATTATTTTTGATATTGTTATCACTAGACACTACGTCGAATATAACAGCCAATGCACACTTTATATCCTTGGTAGCGGTCCTCTTATGGTCAAGCGCGAAAAACTTTAGAGATTGTAGCCATATGTACCCTGAATACGGGTCTCGTGCACTTGACCATGAAGAACTTTAATGTAATATGGATAGGTAAGTTTTTTCGTTCGGGGTCTTGGGATACAAACCCTATATTTATCGTCATATTGTCCTCACTAGACACTACGTTGCATGTAACGTCGATGCGCACTTTATATCCCATGTTGCGGTCCTCTTATGGTCGAGTACCAAGAACTTTAGATATAGTAGCCATATGTACCCAAATAGGGGTCTCTTGCACTTGATCATGAAGAACTTTAATGTTATATGGATCGGTAAGGTTTTTCATTCGGGCTCCTGGGATACCAACCCTATAATTATTGTGATATTGTCATCACCCTCTGTCCGGGTTTAGGTTTAAAGGGCCCTTAAGCCATAGCTCCGAGACCTGCTTGCATGCGCCCAATTAGGAGCAGCCTTTTCCTCTTCCATGCTTGCATGCACAATGCTAATACACATGGGGCCTTACAAATTAGGACGAGGTGTGCTGGCTCAAGGGCCTTTTAAACCTGGACGGAGGTAGTACGTCACATACAATAGTCGATGCGCACTTTATATTCATGGTTGCGGCCCTCTTACGGTCGAGCACGAAGAACTTTAGAGATTGTAGCCATATGTACCCCGAATACGGGTCTCTTGCACTTGGCCATGAAGAACTTTCATGTAATATGGATCGGTAAGTTTTTTCAGTTGGGGTCCTGGGATACGAACCATATAATTATCGATATTGTCATCACTAGATACTGCGTCACATATAGCCGTCAAGGCTCACTTTATTTCCTTGGTCGCGGTCATCTAAACCAATACTCAAGTCCAACACTACATCCCTTAGTTGATAATTGAACTAATGATTTATCAGTTGTTTATGGAAGAACCTATTATTTTTCCGTTGTATACCTCCCGCGGAGATAAGCGGTTTGCTTCAACATATGGACGATACTTGAATCCTCTAAACCAAAGTACTTTAGGAAGTCTTCTATGACTACGCCGTATTAGTTGCTAGGTAAATTAAGTTGTCAAAACCTAATGACCTTTACGAGTTAACCGCAACTACACATGAATATTGTGAAAGGAACAGGAGATAATCACTTTGTTTCAACGTGCCTAGTACTTAAGTCCTCTAAACCGAAGGACTTTAGGAGGTTTTGTCTCTTTCTTGTTCTAAGGTACACGGGATCCCAAAGATCAATCAAGGTGGAGGTAAAGTGCATAGATGAGTAGAAGGCGATGCCGAAAGCATGTGAAAGGAAGGACAGGTACGATAGCTGAAAGATATCCCCTGAGCGATGTCAATGGCCTTTGTTGGATAGTAGAATCACATATCTGGAAATCATTCGTAATCATGCTTGACTCAGAGAAACCATTCATAATCGAGGTAACTCTTCGCGACGGGTGGTCTATTGGGTTTTTTATGTAAGAGAAGTACATATTTAGATCTTCAACGTTCCAAAATTTCTAAGAATAAACCCTAAAATTTTATTTCATAGGTTTTTTAAAATCAGGGCTGAATATGTATTTTTCTTGTGTTTTTTAATATGTTCTGCAATGAAGTTTGAAACTTTCTTAGAATGAGCACCATGCTTAATGTTGATTTTATATAATTTTTTACACAATCAGTTTCATAACGTGGCATCTGACTAAGCGACCGCCTGGACGGTCAAACGGTCAAAACCACTGCAACACATCAAAAACTAGTTTGAGGAGAGGACATGGTTAAAACATGCCAGTTTTGATAGTTCAAAGTTGTAATAGGTAGTACCTCCGTTCCATAATATAAGAGCAGCATTTTTTACATTAGTGTAAAAAACGCTCTTATATTATGGAACGGAGGAGTATTTTTTTTATTAACGGATTGCAATATGGACCGATTCAAAACGAGCAACATTCGCAATATGATTCTTGACTCCTGTGAAATAATTAACTCTGAACACGCCGTAGTGGTATAGAAAAAATTCTCCTAATTTTTTGCCTTTGACCTAAGTTCATACTATATTTTTTCATTCCCATAATCACAGGTTTGCTTTCTTTCGCCTATTTGTTTATTTGCCTAATTTTTGGGTCAGTACGTGGAGTAGTGTGCGAAATGCACAGCGGTCGTAAGTCTGCTTTCTTTATCTATATATACTTACTAGCTAGTACCGGCCGGGAGTACGGCGCTCGTCAGGCTTGATTCTTTCAAAACGATTTGTCCATTGGGGGAAGTGAGGCAACCGGGCAAGCACCAACTGGGGGAGGCTGCATCTCTCCATCTCCTGTCGACCATATAAGCTTGGCCATGCAGAGAACTTTGGTTACGAATAGCACAGAACTGGATGGAGTCGAGCAGGAGAGGGTTGGCTGACAGGGACTGTGGAAAACGTTCCATCGCAGCACTTTATGTTTACGTGCGCAGTGATTTAGTATGGCAGTACGAAGAACTTTATATGGTTGAGTATTTGAAACGTGCAACTAATTAATTAAGAAAGCTTGGTAATGAAAAAACATCAACGTGAATAAAGTGTGGCAAATTGCGTACCTAACAGCTAGCTACAGTTAGCAGTCTCGGTGTGTCCAAAGGAACGCACCCGTGCATAGGTAGGCAAATGGAGGCAAGTGGATGGCATGTGCACAGGGGAATCTATAGACATGGACCCACTAGATGTCAGATCAGATGGAATACGGCTTTCATTTAAAAGAGTGAAATATTTGTTTAGCCGTTCCTATACAACGAATACACTAGAGGTCTGCAAGCACTGTGGGTCCTAGTGATTTGACCATGCGCTGGATATGCGGTCTGGATACGAGTTGTGGGCGCAATAGGTTAGGAAAAATCCGCACTGAGTGAGCAGCGATATCGGGTCAGTCAAAACGAAGGACTAAACTTGTCCGGTATTAAGATTTAGAGGTGCAACCTGTCCGGTTTTGAAGTTGAAGGACAAAATCTAGACTCCGCCAAAGTTAAGGGACGAAAAGTATATTTTTCTCTTTTATTAGAGGCCAAGGTGGTGCGCTGGTACTGGTTTCAGTTTCAAAACTTTTCAGGCTCTAATTTGATATATAATTGCTTCCTGTAACTGATATCTTGTATTACCCCTGGTTCTGTGCAAATGGAAATTCATGTATGTGTGATGTTTAATTATCATCAGTTTCTTAGTTTCTCAAAGCAGCGACATCAACAGGCGATGGCGCTTCTAGCACAGATTTACTATTCTAAATGGACAAGCAAGACAACAAATTTTATGTATGCTAATTTGTGCTTCTGTATATCTTTAAAAGATTGCAGGCTTTGGTTGTTCTGTTCATACCTTTATCCGAAGGACCAACCATGCGTCCTGAAATGGGCACTTTCTTTCCATTTACTTCAATGTCAGAACTGATTCGTGGTGAAATAGACTACCACAACTTGCACAAAACTGAAGTGAACATTTATGTTCGGGGAAGCAAAGAGCATCTTGCTGATAGAGGGGTAGTTCGAGAGGAAAAAGAGCAAGGATATAGAGATTGAAAGTAATTTGTTCGCATGCTTGAATTGATGGAATTAGCACTATAGAGAAATATGCAGTGCATGTCATCATGCTTGAATTGATAATATGTAGTAGTGCCACAAGTTGACTAGGGTTGACCTAGATAAGGCTTTCATTAGGCGGTTCACCCATAGGTAGTAACTGTAATCTCATCTCTCATGCATTGGGTTGGGATCACCAAATTGTTGCCTATCGGTTGCTAACCATTTGATTGGTAATTAATATCACTATTGTAGGCTCATGATAAACTTACATGATGCATCAAATAGAGAGATTTTTTTTAAGTAATTTTTGAAGAAGTGGGTGAAGACTCTTATCCAGAGTCACTTGCCATTGCCAATATGAATTATGGATATTGAGGAAGTGACTTGAAGGTATGTTTGGTCTTATTTTGGCCTCTTATAGATGATATCCTCCTAAAAATAACAAATTAATAAACGGAAGTTGTTTTTATACTTGCCAAACCAGTTTGGTTGTCAAAGTTTGCATCACATATTCACGACACATCCCCCGAAAATAAAATGTATGCAACTGTTGATGTGCCCTTGCTTGATTTCAACATAGTGTGGTAAATTAAGTGGTACTAACAAAGACATATGCATTGTCAGTTTTTTCTTCTGCCAAACGAAATTTAAGCCTTTGTGTAAACACACATGAGACAACTACAAACAACATCTCTGAAGAATTTAGCCAAATACATTGTAAACTATCTTGGGATATGTGCAAGGTCTGCTGGTATCTCCTTGCATGACGTGATAGTAAAGTAGCTTCTTGAATAAGATTTGAAAAATTCTCCTTGCTGGGTCAATAATTGTTTTTTTCTCTCTCTCAAGGAGTCCTCTCATTCCATTCTTTTAATTCATTATGCTCCCTAATTTTGGAGCTCTCCCATCCAATTGAAATATTCAATTTTAGATTTGGTTCACAATTTTGATCGGGTCGATGGTATCAATCCCGCGCATCCTCTCACCATAAAAAAAAAGAGTCAATATATGATATTGTAGCATTAATACATTACATGTAGCCACCGACATGGAAAACGTCCATGCATAAGTATGGTTGATTAATGAAAAACTCATAATCACACTACATTTTTATAAATAAAAAGAAAATACACTTCATCATCTTCCTCACACACCAAGCCAAATACTCCATCTGTTTCTTTGACCAAGTTCACAACCAAAAACATCAATATCCATAATACTAAATAAATAAAATATGAAAATTCGTTTCATGCTTAATCCAATGATATCGACTTGATATTATGGATATTTATGTATTTCTCTACAAATTTGATCAAACTTTAAAAGGTTTAACTTCTCAAAAAAAACTAATACACCTTATATTTTAAAACAGAGAGAGTAGTTTTTTTTTACCCAAACCCCAACTGCCCAGCAAAGCGCGCCCAACTCTTCTAGTCTAAATAACTAGCATCCACTAACACATTTCTCCCGACATGCAAGCACGTCACCTATGAAAATGCCCACCTCAATATGCAACCATGCATAGAAGAAAGCTCACCTCAGCATGCAAACATGCAGCATAATTTCCATTTTACTTGGCTATTTATGTTTGATAAATATTTCACAAATATACAATAATCAAAAACAATAAATTATATGTGTTTTTAGTTTTAGTTCTCATATCCAAATATACATGTTTCATACAACCAAATCTCATTTAAATATATTGTAAAATATTCCGGCAACAACTTGTGGGGTACATCTAGTTACAGTGGAATATTAGTGATGGCGTGAGCAAGCGATAAGGCCAACGAGAGAAGAAGTGCGTCGTCTATGGAGGCCAGGGAAAGACAATGGACATGCAAAGAGGTAGGGGCAGGGAAGAAACACTTGGAGATCATAGAAGAACATAAGAGGTTAAACATAGGAGGGCATAATGGACAATTAAATCTACATTAATTGAACTCATTTGGGAAGTAAACAAAATCCATATTCTGGTGTAAATCAAACTATTTGACGCGGATTTACTAAGATCCTATGTTAATTTTAGACATGACTGGCCAAAGGTTTCAGTTAGTTCATTTGTCACGGAAAGGTGTTTTCATAAGTCCAAAACTCTACCAACTTTTTTGCACGTCATAGCATAGATAGATGTTGTGAGTCATTGGATAGATATTGTGAGTCAGCATGGATTTGTGTTGCCTGGAAATCCAACTAAATGACAAGCAACAAAACCTGAAATGGGCTTTAGGAGAGATGGTTTATCAATTTACATGTTCCATGCAGGCTACCTTCCACTACTCGACATGGTTAGAAGTTTTGAGTGCCGCATATTTGCGGAAGCAATGGCACTACTCGACATGGTTAGAAGTTTTGAGTGCCGCATATTTGCGGAAGCAATGGCTAACAGATACATATTCTGCCAAACCCCAAGAAGGATAATCACTCCTCTTAGATAAAAAGAACAGACCAATGTACAAACATCCACACTTCTGCAAACAATACACCAGAACTAGGATTAAGCCCATTACGTGGCTTTAGCAGACCGTCCAAAAATCTGTTTTGCAAGCACCAATTGCTCCTTACTTATCCAGCTTCTTTTGTGTTGGCAAACTGCCCTTTTCCAACCGATTTTGTTCTTCTCACGCTTTCTTCATAGGCTAAACTAACCTCGGCGTGCACACAACCATGTCCTGAACCTTCACCTCGTCCCTATAAAAGCCCATCCAACCTTCACAATCTCATCATCACCCACAACACCGAGCACCCCAATCTACAGATCAATTCACTGACAGTTCACTGAGATGGCTAAGCGCCTGGTCCTCTTTGCGGCAGTAGTCGTCGCCCTCGTGGCTCTCACCGCCGCTGAAGGTGAGGCCTCTGGACAACTACAATGTGAGCGCGAGCTCGAGGCATGCCAACAGGTGGTGGACCAGCAACTCCGAGACGTTAGCCCCGGGTGCCGCCCCATCACCGTCAGCCCGGGCACGAGACAATACGAGCAGCAACCTGTGGTGCCGTCCAAGGCCGGATCCTTCTACCCCAGCGAGACTACGCCTTCGCAGCAACTCCAACAAATGATATTTTGGGGAATACCTGCACTACTAAGAAGGTATTACCCAAGTGTAACTTCTTCGCAGCAGGGGTCATACTATCCAGGCCAAGCTTCTCCGCAACAGTCAGGACAAGGACAGCAGCCAGGACAAGGACAGCAACCAGGACAAGGGCAACAAGATCAGCAGCCAGGACAAAGACAACAAGGATACTACCCAACTTCTCCGCAACAGCCAGGACAAGGGCAACAACTGGGACAAGGGCAACCAGGGTACTACCCAACTTCACAGCAGCCAGGACAAAAGCAGCAGGCAGGACAAGGGCAACAATCAGGACAAGGACAACAAGGATACTAC
>NC_041381.1:574876349-574903877 GCF_002162155.2 Triticum dicoccoides | reverse complement strand
AACCAGGACAAGGGCAACAAGGATACTACCCAACTTCTCCGCAGCAGTCAGGACAAGGGCAACAACCAGGACATGAGCAACAGCCAGGACAATGGCTGCAACCAGGACAAGGGCAACAAGGGTACTATCCAACTTCTTCACAGCAGTCAGGACAAGGGCAGCAATCAGGACAAGGGCAACAAGGGTACTACCCAACTTCTCTGTGGCAACCAGGACAAGGGCAACAACCAGGACAAGGGCAACAAGGCTACGACAACCCATACCATGTTAGCGCGGAGTACCAGGCGGCCCGCCTAAAGGTGGCAAAGGCGCAGCAGCTCGCGGCACAGCTGCCGGCAATGTGCCGGCTGGAGGGCAGCGACGCATTGTCGGCCAGGCAGTGATAGAACTCTCTGCAGCTTGCATGGTGCTTGGGCATGCATGCACCTTAGCTATACAATAAACGTGACGTGTGTTCACAGCTTTTCGTGTAACTAGAGTAAAGCCCAATAATAATGCAAGATGAAAAGCTTCTCCGACTAAAAAAAGAACAAAACTGGTGCTATATAGTATGTGTTGCATGTCTCAGTTCATTGTCAGCCACTGAATGCAAACATACTCCTATATTTTGCATGCGAAAAAAGAGGGTGTGGCAATATCCCTAGCTAAAACTAACAACAGTTAGAAGGAAAAAAGAACAGACCAAAAATGGCTTCTTGGTTTGAGACCTACCATCATCCAAGCAAGGGAAAGGGAAAACGCCGCATTCTTCGGGTGCAGACTAGGGATACGAGAGAACAATTGTGCGCTCACCTGTGCCTCCTGCCGCTCCTTCTAACCGCCGGTGAAAATTCTTATCCGGTGATCGTAATGATCGGCACGAGAGTGCTCGCCCACTCTCGCGTCGATCCAGCAATTCGATGGGGTGCTGCTGCTCATGGATTCGTGGTCATTGCACCGTGAAATGCAGCAGCATACGCCTCGGGTGCTGCTGCTCGTGGGTTCGTGGTCTTCGCACCGTGAAATGCAGAAGCATACGCCTCCTGAGCTGTGCTTGCTGTTATTCATGGATCCGTGGCTTGTGCGGCAGGAAGAAGAGGGAGGCTGGGCAAGAGACATCGACATCAGAGAGAAAGAAAACAAAGAGGAAGTGGAGGCGCAATTTCTGTGGCTGGACGTCACATGAAGCGAAGGAGCCATCAACATCAGAGACAAAGAAAACAAAGAGGAAGTGGGGCCGCAATTTCTGTGGCTGGACGTCACATGAAGCGGAGGAGCCATTGACATCAGAGACAAAGAAAACAAAGAGGAAGTGGGGCCGCAATTTCTGTGGCTGGACGTCACATGAAGCGGAGGAGCCATCGACATCAGAGACAAAGAAGAAGAGGAAGAACGGGGCGTCGAGCTCTGAGCCGGACAAGAAAAGGTGGTTCAAGACCAAGATTTGGAGAAAGAAGAAGGCCAAGAACAAACAGTTGGCAACCCTTGTGAAAGAGATTTCACTCCCAAGTAATGCCCTCCATCATCTTATTATCCATCTTTGCAGAGAAACTAAATTCAGCAATGCATGTCAATATCAAATTTATCAATGAATATTTGCCCAACACAGATATGTGACGAGCACTCAGGTACTTACATAGGAAATCTGGTGGTAAGAATGTTTAGTTCAAATACATTGCAACAACAAGTTAGTGATGTTCAGGATAGTTGTATGTGCATTGCCCTCTTCTTGGACCTACTTTCACCCTGAAATTTGTAATCCTGGATTAGTAATTCATGTTTGGGCGATTAAGTAAGCATTTCTGATTGAGAAGAAATCTTAAAATGCAGATAGTCCCAAGGCCAGGGCTGCGGCAGGGGAAATACTACGGATCGGCAACCACAACATTCCTAGCAGAGTGTTTACGTACAGTCAACTGTCAGACGCGACCAATTCTTTCAGCCAGGAGAATCTCCTGGGAGAAGGTGGCTTTGGAAGGGTGTACAAAGGATACATTCCAGAGACCATGGAAGTAATAAGCATTCCTTCTCCCAGCTTCCTGTTCTATGTTTCATTAAGTTGGCACCTCAAGATGCTATGCTACATACAGCAGCAACACCTTCCTGATGTAAATTATGTGCGTACGTAGGTCATAGCGGTTAAGCAGCTGGACAAGGATGGGTTGCAAGGAAATCGTGAGTTCCTTGTCGAGGTGCTGATGCTTAGCCTCCTTCATCACCCAAACCTTGTCACCTTGCTCGGTTACTGCACCGAATGTGACCAAAAGATTCTAGTGTATGAGTATATGCCACTCGGTTCTTTACAAGATCATCTCCTAGGTAATACAGAACAATAATGTTGTGGTTCTCGAACATATTCCGCAGAACTGAAAAATCTGAAATTATGATCGCACATTCGTATCGATGCTGATTTGGTACTTGAATTCTGCAGATCTCACTCCAAAATCTCAGCCGCTGTCCTGGCATATGCGGATGAAGATTGCAGTTGATGCTGCCAGAGGCCTCGAGTACTTGCATGAGGTAGCCAATCCACCGGTGGTATACCGTGATCTCAAGGCATCAAATATTCTCTTGGACGGGAACTTGAGTGCAAAGTTGGCAGATTTTGGCCTTGCAAAGCTTGGCCCAGTCGGCGACAAAACTCATGTCACCACAAGGGTGATGGGCACGTACGGATACTGCGCTCCCGAGTACGCCATGAGTGGCAAGTTAACAAAGATGTCAGACATATATTGCTTTGGTGTAGTTTTCTTGGAGCTCATCACTGGGAGGCGAGCAATCGACACCACGAAACCAACTCGCGAGCAAATTCTTGTCCACTGGGTAAGACTTATATCTACTTGACCAAGAAATACTATAGCCTTGAAATTTTCACTTGGTAGTCATATTGGATTGTAGTCCCTCTGTCCCAAAATAAGTGACTCAACTTTGTAGTAACTTTATATTTTGGGACGGAAGGAGTAATAACCAAGTAAAACAGCTCATACTTGAGATATACAGATTGCCCATACGGTTTGGCATTAAGATGCTGCTATATCTGCAGGCAGCGCCACTCTTCAAGGATAAGAAGAAGTTCACCAAGATGGCTGATCCAAAACTTGACAGCAAGTACCCCTTAAAAGGTCTATACCATGCACTTGCAATTTCATCAATGTGCCTACAAGAAGAAGCAAGCAGTCGTCCACTAATCAGTGATGTGGTGACGGCCCTTACATTTCTTGCTGATCCAAACTATGACCCTCCAGATGACATTGAACCTCTACCTATAACAGTTCCCGATTTCGACAGAGGAATTAGCCTAGGCGAACCTGAAGAGGTCAAAGAAAAGTTTGAGGGAAAACAAGTAGAGGATAGCTAAAATGGCTCGTGAGACGAACAGATGGTGAATCAAGCCAGCAAAGTTTGTAGGGGTGCAGATGGAGGCGCCACAGGCCTTGTATGATATCTCTGTTTGTAATGTACAGCACATATAGGAAGGATGTAACAGCATATGACGTTCTTGAATGAGATTGACTTGGGTTCTTCGATTAGGCATAACCAAATTTTCAGCAGCAAGATATTCTGGCTGGTGCGAAAACTGAGCCAGTGATTGATGGCAAACTCACTAAATTGTGATCAGCGACATTTACTTTAATGCTTTTATTAGTTGCATGAAGAAGACTAAAATTAAGATATAACTAGTGTCAAACGGCTGCACATCTGACTTGGTAGAAATAAGATGAAATGGTGTATGAAGCACTAGTCACAATATACCAAACAATGTTTAATTTATTTCTTTAATTGCAAAAAACAAACAATGGTAGTTGTGGTACAAAATTTTCCCCACTTCTCATAGAAACAGTATTTGTTTGGTTTTATTGTTAACAATATATATAATCAACGGATATGCAACGATAAACAGTCCCAAATATTAGCCTTTCTAGTACTATTTAAGAGTAAAGCAGCTCGAGATAAACAGTACTCCCTACAAAATGTGTGCCTCTTCAGATGTGTCGTCAAGAGGGTGCTCAGAGCAGAAACTAACCGCGCCATCCGAGTAAATCGGCGGCCGTATTGCAGTCCAAAACAATGGACTGTGACAAGCAATACTCAGGAACTACTCCAGGCAATGCCTGGTTTCCACTTTCCACGCCAGTTAAAGTTGGCACCGAAGCTAGTACTGCTTTCTCCTGATGCCAAACCCATATATACCAGCACCGTCAGTACAGTACAGTACAGTGCAGTGCAGTGCAGCACCACGGGAGAAATCTGAGCGCACCTGCCGGGCCCGTGAAGCAGCGAGGAACAAGTACAGCCACGGCGGCGCCGGCGCCGGCGAGCGGCCGCGCACGGGCACGGGCATGGTTTGCCACCGGACACACGACGCCGTGCCGGGAGGGAGAGAATGCGAACGTAGCGGCGTAAGCTAGCGACGTGGGCAGGACAAATACCTTGCGCTGCCTGCCACTAGTCGGGCGGCGAGCGGGGAGCGGACGGGAAGCTGCGCCGCGGTCTTCTGCCGGCGGGGCCGCGTCGCCGACGAGAGGGCGGAGGGGGTAGCGCCGGACCGGCCGTGCGGTGGTTGGGCCTGACAGACGGGGGCCTGCGCTGCCGAAAATATCAAGATGGGCCAGCTAGTTCCGGGCTTTGCTTTGAGGCCGGGAAGCCGAGATTAAACTGGCCCGGCCATGAGCGATAGATATCTTTGTCTCAAAAAGTGAGCGATTAAACTAAAAAAAAAGTGAGCGATTCATCATTGAACTCGATTCTGAAAGAAAAGATATTTCACCTAAAAAAGAGAGCGACAGATATTTCTGCTGTTGCTGCTGCTGGTTTCTCTCGCCGTTTTTCTCATGCACGGTCAGCAGAAAAAGACAGACTTTATCGAGAGAAATTAAAAAGAGAGCGAAAAATAGAGGCGGAAAACTACGTGGCAGCTGCACAAAGAAGGACGTTTCACCGTAGCTGTCACCAAAGCTGGAGCACGAAGCCCACACACAGAGAGGTCGCCCTCGCCTCGCGGCCTCGTGCAAGCCATTACATACAGCAGCTGTATTTCTGTCTCTGTTTTTTCTTCTGAATAAAATATCTCCAACGCCTTTCGATATTTTCAGTGGAATGAAACGGCCCAGGGTTTTGAACTGAGCCACGGCGTGAAATACGTATCTCCTTCATTGAATCAGTATAGATACAGTGATGGCGATCACAAAATATCCTCCTCCGGGAGAGTTGCATCGGATCCTCCCTGCGTGCGTGTTTCCTCGTGCGATCGTGTCCTTGCAGCGCCCATTAAACTGTACAATTCGAGTAGTAAATTGGGTAGTTAATGCGGCTAATTACGCACTTCACATGTTGGTTCATGCGTCGCGCGCACAACCACCGGCCGGCCGGCCTCTGTGCATGAATGAATGAATAGTCTTTGGGAACCAGTGACGGTCAATGCCGATGCCGTGCTTAATTGGAGGCCGGCCGGTTTGCTCCTCATGTGATGGCATGGCATGGCATGCCACCCACTGACTGGACTTGGTAAGCTGGAGCACATGGCCACCGGCTTTAGTTTAGCGGATGCGATCAGTACTCTAATCCACCTAATCTAGCCATCGAATTAAGAGAGATGTCGAAGAAGATTACAATATTGTTGGTCGACATGGGTTGCCACTTGCAGTTCAAGTGGTGATGAAATGAACCCCTGTGACTACCTCTCTTTTTTCCCTTTTTGATTGAAAGCAGGGAGGGAGTCTGCGATTAATAATTATCGTCTGTGGAAGGATATTCTGCAGATCTTTGCAGTATACGTATTCTCTGCTAATGATAACCCATTTACTCTGCTGGTCGATCAAGCTGGCCAGGTCTGGGGAATCTGGTGAGGGCATCTCCAGCCGTTCGGCCCCCCAGGGCGCCTAAATAGAGCGGCCTGGGGGCGTGCCGGCGCTAGTTCGGCCTCTGGGGACGATCTAGCTCCCAGTCACGCCCCCACGCGCCGGCCCCAGGATGCGGGAAATTCAAACTTGGTCGTTCCCGCTCTCAAAAGACGCCGTAAATCCGGCGATCGGACGTAGTTTGGCGTTACAAAAAACAGAGGGCCGCTGTGCGCAACAATTCACTCGGCTTGGTCGGCTCCAGGCGTTGGCGGAGTCGGCGTGCGCGGGCTCGTCGGTGTCGGACCTGCTTCGTCGCAGGGCTGCGTCGGCGCGGCTTCGGCACTGCTGGGCGGCGATGTAGAGGCGCCGTCTGGGCTTGGCGTCCGTGTGATCGTGGGCGTCATCGGCGTCGTCGGCGTTGCCGTCGGCAGCTCGTTCAGGATAAGGCCGCGTTGCACCAGGTACCACGCCTTGAACTTCTCGTCATTGCTCTGGAGCATGTCCGTCCCGCTCATCAGAAAAGCCATGTTGGTGTTCCTCTTCTTCGCGGCGACGTTCGTCCGGAGCAGGTCGAGCTTGATGGCGTTGTTCTTCATAAGCGACGACCACCGCGCCTCGGTCTTCTCTTCGCGTAGGACGGCCCGGGCCTGGGCGTCGGCGAGGCAATGCTCGATGGACTCCTGCACTCGCGTGGTTGCCGTGTCGGCGCTTTTCCCCTTCTTTGCCAACTTGTGGCCGTCCGGCCGTCCCTCTGACGCGCCCGGAGTCGTCGCGTATGGCTTGTATGTCTCCTTGGCCTTGTCGAGGGCACGCCGGACTTCCGCCCACTTCTCGCACTTGTCAATGCGCTTGTAGACGTGGAGGTGCTTGAAGTCGGCGTCTTGGTTGTCGCCCCGATACATGGCGAACATACGCAGCAGCTGCGCAGAGAGACAAACAGTTGGCGGGCGGCGGGCGTAGGGGACGAAGATATGCTGGCGAACGGCGTGCGTACCTGATCCTCAATGCTGGCGCCGCTCTCCGGGCAAGCCGCGACCTCCTCGACGATTCCATGCCATTTGTTGCACGCCAACTGGATACGCCCCCAATGGTTCTCCATCGCCTTGGAGCCGCGCTGCATGTACACGCCTTTGAAGTAGGGGTCGACGAGCTTCCGCTCGTCGAACTCGGCCTTGATGCGGTCCCGGTACGTGTCCAAGCTCTGGTTCGCGCCGGTGGTCGGGTCGAGGCAGACGACTTTCCATGCTTCGGCGAGGCATTCCTCCTCCTTGGACGTCCACTTGATGCGCGGTTCGCCTGACCTAGCCGCCCGCTTCTTCTTCTTCTGGCGCCCCTTCGTCGGAACAGGAGCCGGTTCCTCCTCCTCCTCCTCCTCCTCGTCCTCCTCCTCCTCGGGTTCCTGCGCGTCGTCGCCGTAGACGTAGCCAAGCTCGGCCTCCATGTCGCCGCTGAGGTCCACTACCTCGTCCTGGGTGGCGAACCCGGGAGACTCAGCGGCCGCGGCCGATCCTGCCGCGATGATGTCGTCCATGTCGGCTCCCGTGTCGTCGGCGTCGCCGAGGTGCGAGAAGGGTAGCGGTCCGCGGTAGAGATGGGGCGTCGGTGTGGACGCGTAGGAGGCGGGCGGCGAGTAGTTGTATGGAGGATACTGCACGCCGACGAAGGCGGGCGAGGGCGTGCGCGTAGCGGGGTGACCATGAGGGAAGGTCACGTTTGGGTTGAACCCGCCGTGCGCGTCGCCGTCGGCGTAGCCGGGCGACGATGAACCCCATGGAGATCCGGCGCCTTGATGTCCCGAGGGCGCGTACTGGGCGTGGCTGACGACGGGTGGATTCATTCTCGCCTGGTCGACCGATGAGGAAGACGCCGCCGCGCGCGCCGCGTTGTCGCGGGCCTTCTTGGCTATGGCCCCGTTCCGCCTGTCGGCGGTGACCGCTTCGCGCCGCTGAACTTCCACCCTCCACTCGGCGTTCGACAGGCCCGATGGCTTCGATGGCGGCGCCCTCAGCTTCCTCTGCTTCGGCTGGACCACGGCGCCAGTCGCGGTTGCCGCCGCGCGCGGCATGGCGTACTTCTTCGGCGGCATGGCGTGCTTCTTCGCGGCGAGCGGGAGGGGGTTTGGCGGGAGAAAGGGATAGAATGGCGGGAGGAAGGCGAGCGAGCGGGAGAGATGCGAGGGAAAAGCGTCAAGAAACGACGGGAAAAGACCCTCGGGTCGCTTCCAGGGCGGGCCCACGTGCCTTTTTCGCTTGCGCCGGCTCCCCAAACGCCCCCCAGGGTGCCGGGTTCGGCCTGGGTCCGCCGGCACCAGTTTTGGCCCGAGCCGGCGAAAAACGGGCTTCTGGGGGCGCGACTGTGGCCTTTTTTGGCGCCGGCGCGGCAAAAAGTCTGGGAAGGGCCTGTTGGGGGCGCGGCTGGAGATGCCCTGAGGTTGGCACGATGCCAAGCTCGATTCGAAATTCAAAACCCAAGCAGTAGAAAAACAATTAAAAAGAATAAGTAGTGTACTGGTTCTATTGCCACACAGGGGGCGGGGAGGAGAGCAGGCCCATGTGCCCATTTGTCACCACCCGCTGACAGACGGAATGTGCGAGCGGCCGTGGCCGTGCGTGCGGCGCCTTGCCGCCCCACTGCCACCTTCCCGTTGCTCCATGCGACTCGTAGAGGTACGAGCCTAGCTCATCCCTGCCCCCCGAACACGGCGCATCGCGCGAGACCACGCACATGTGCTGGGCATAGGAGCTCGGTGTGGACGGTAGCTGGAGAGAGAAACCGACTCTTGGATCCCCATGAGCTGGCGTAGTAGTAGTACTTACGTGTATAATATTTTCACAAGTTTGTACTGCTGTTTTCATTCAAATTCGAAATATGGTTTGGCAGGACTGGCCTACTTGGGAGCCACTGGTACAAGTAGTTTTATATACATGCATGCACATATGCTGTCGTTGAATTTGAGAACGGCGAGAAGGCGCTCGCTCTTTAGTGACAGTTGTGTGCGTGTGTGTGTGGCTAGAGTGCGTTGCAACAAAAGCGCAAAGTGGAGGGATATGTGCTGCCGGAAAGCCCGGGGCAGTGTGGTTGGGAGGTGGATGGATGGATGGATATATACGAATGACGAACTTGCCTTTCATGCGTTTCTTTGCTAACCCACTGGACTGGGTGCTGACCTGGAGTAGTTACGAGCCATGCATGTCTCACCAACTTTACACACCTTTGTTTTCTGAATAATCTTAGGCAAACTCCAACGCGCCGACCCATTTTGTCTATCCGGAACAAACATATGTCCGTTTTCTAGTATGTTTGGACCCAGTTACTGCCCAGACTTGGATCGGGCTTGCGTCCGCGCGGACCACAGCGGTCGTCCGCAGCGTCCTCCCATGTCCTTCCCCTGGCACGCCCGTTTATGCCACAACGGCCATGCTCCCCTCCAGTTTACACACACACACCACTTCGGCCTCGTCACCCTCACAGTTGGGAGGTGGATGGATGGATATGCACGAATGACGAACTTGGCTTTCATGCGCTTCTTTGCTAACCCACTCGACTGGTGCTGACCTGGAGTAGTTACTAGCCATGCATGTCTCACCAACTTTACACACATTTGATTCTCAAAGAAAAAAAAAACTTCACACACTTTTTTTTCTGAATAATCTTAGGTCAACTCAAACACGCACGACCCATTTTTCTGCCTGCATCCGTTTGGGTCCAGACGGACAGAAAACGCGACCAACGCACGACACACATAGATGGATGTCCATTTTATTTTCTGTTTGGACTCATTTTTGGCCCAAATTTGGGTCAGGTTTGCGTCCGTGCTAACACACAGCGGACGCCCGCAGTGTCCTCCCATATCCTTCCCCCGGCCTGCCCGTCTGTGGCACAACGGCCATGCTCCCCCCTCCATTGTACACACACACCACCCTGGCCTCGCCGCCGCCACCTAGTTATGCCCGCTTCGTCACTGCCCCACCGCCACTGCATCCACTGTCGCCGACTTTTGTCGGCGTTTGTGGCCTACCCAGAGTCACCGGCACCTCCGCGTCCACCGCTCCACGGTCAATGCTGGAGGGCGCGTGCTTCAACAGGCCTGCTGCATGTACAGGGAGATGGTGTTTCTCTTCACCGACCATGATTCGACCCGCCCGCCTCCGTTGTCCCCCTCAAGGTGTTCGGGCGTTTGCCCACAAGGTACCATGGTGGAAAACTCGGATGAATTATTTTACAACAAGTTCATATGTTCATCGATGAATCCAACGATGAGGATTTTGTGGTTGCTGCTTTGGTTGTTAACAAGCACATTGATAGTCAGGAGCCTAGTTTTAGGGGATCGATCCTGGGCCATGCTCCGGGGTTTAATCGTAATAGAGAGTGCGGCCATTTCCTACTCTACAACGATTATTTCAAGTTCATTGACCCACTATTCCCTCCCAAACTTTTCCGGCGACGACTTCCAGATGGCAACACATGTGTTCAACCATATTCGAGAGGGAGTGGTGGCGTGTGATGATTACTTCAAGTGCAAGCATAATGCCTTGAAAATGTTAGTTTCTCTTCTTATCAGAAATGTGTTGCAGCTATTCCGCTACTAGGGAAATGCTTATAGGTAGGACATCACTAGTAGCGCTTGAAAATAGCAAGTGTTGCTGCTAACTAGCAGTAGCTGTTCTAGACAAGCGCTACCAGTAACTCTTTAGCAGTAGCGCTGGAAAATAAAAAAAACGCTACCACTAAGTGGGACCCAACGAGCCCACTGACGCTAGCTGTAGTAGTAGCGTTGTTCAAAATTCAACGCTACTACTAACATTTTAATAGTAGCGCTTTTCCTTGGAAAGTGCTACTACTAAGGACCATAGCATCAGCGTTTTCTGGGAAACCGCGCTACTGCTACGGGGCTTATCCACATCCCGGTCCGCGCGCGTCCTCACTCTCCCCATCACACTTTCACTCGCTCTCCGCCGCGCGCCGTCACCCACCAGCGCCCCCAAGGTATCTGCCTCCCTCCCTCCCTCCTCCTCACTCCGCCCTCCTCTCTCCTCCCTCTGGTGGCCCTCGTCTCTTCACCCACGTCCGACCGTCGGCGACCCTCCTCCCTCCTCCCTCGTCCGACCGCCCTGCTCCCTGCTCCCTCCTCCCACTGTCCTCCTCTCTCCTCCCTCCCACAGCCGCCCGAAGCCCTCACTCCTCCCTCCTCCTCCTCCTCCCAGCTCTCTTTGTATAAAAATTTAGGTATAGATTTTTTTAGTAAAAAATTTTAGTAATAGAATTTTTTAGGTACAGAAATGTATTATGCTTTATGAGATTTTTTTAGTAAATGTATTATGCTATATGAGAATTTAGTAATAATAATTTTCTAAGTTATGTGAAATTAGGGCATTTTTCTACGATTCAAGAAGTAGACAGTAGTTAAAAAATCAGGGTATTTTCTAGGATTTATGAGGATATATAGATAGATGGATGGATGGACAGATGTTAGGGCTAGAACTAGGGTGTTTTTAGTAAATGTATGGGTATTTTCAATTTTTAGGGTTAGAACAAGTTAGTTTTAGTAAATGGTAGGGCTAGAAGTAGGATGTTTTAGACATAGGGTTTCACTAAGTCCTAAGATGAGGATAATAATGTTTTTGTTTATATTTTTTTTTGCAGAAATCAAGGAGCCCCTGCATCATCCCCGCCACCGTCCCCGTCACCGACCACCTCCGACCTCGAGGTGAGAAAGAGCGCTATCCCCATGTCGATGATGATGTAAATGTTTTGATTGTTGTAGTAGAGTAGTAGCTACATGAGTGGCCTATGTTTGCAGGGAACACCTGATCATAGTGGCCTATGTTTTGCCGGAGTGTTGATTAATTTCTATTCCGACAAATTTCAGGTGCTCGATATATGTCCTTTTTAGCAAAGGTCATGCCAGATTTTTCCATGAATTTTGGCATGACTTCTGCTAGAATATGTAGGAAATATCAAGTCGCCCGGATTTTGTAGAAAGATAATTAAACGATATTTCGGGTCGACTTTAAGTCCGTCGGGGCTTCATACATCATAATCAACCTGTGATGAATAATAATGACCTAATTTAGTTTTTGTTAGTACATGTATTTAATTTTAGAAGTTTAATCTTTTATGAACATAAGAAATGTCGTCGGACGATGAAAGTCTCCCGGAGTGCGACTGGTGCGGCGACAAATGGGGTCTGTGCGACAGGCATCACCTGGTAGAAGGTCGGCCCTTCAGCATTAAGCTCTAGGAGACTTTCGATGTTGAAACGGTATGCAATGACGACAAGTGTTTTTCGTAATTAAGCAAGAGTTCTGCTTCTTCAACGTGTAATTTTCGTCTTTCACAATTCGGCTAGCTTATCCCATGCCATGCAAGACGCTATGTCTTGGAGAGGATGGATTTTGAAGATCATGAAAGTATGGAAACAAAGTTAGTTCATCTAAGGACCCATCATGGTATAGATTTTGTTGTAAATCTATACTCCCTCCGTCCTGAAATACTTGTCGGAGAAATGCATAAAAATGGATGTATCTAGAACTAAAATACGTCTAGGTACATCCATTCCTCCGACAAGTATTTCCGGACGGAGGGAGTACAATTCTGAGAGTGTATCCCATTTTGGTTGCCTGAATTGGGAAGCACTTTGCAAGATGTATGATTTTCATGAGGGTATGCTTGTCACCTTGGATCTTGGTGATCCTGACATCGACCAAGATAATACGGACATTTGGGTCCTTATTGATACGCTTCCAATTATTTCGCTGTGTGAGTTTCTCAAACATAGTTATTAAGTAACTTATATTGTTTATTTCAAAATAGTTGACAGCTTATTTCCATTGATAGCTTATTTTCATTCTTCAAAGAATGTACGGAAGATGGTAGACAGAACCTACTACACGGATGGCGCGGAATTAACTTATCAGGAGAAAGATCATCTTATCTCATTTATTATTGATGTTGAGAATTACAATAGCAATTATCAAACTCCTGCACATTATGGTCAATACGTGCCACTAGTGCACATGCTGACCTACTGTAACATCCATGGGGATGACATGGTAAGATTTTTTACTATTACGACATCCGTTTATATTTTGCATATATTCTTCTAAAGCTAAACTACATTGCTAACTATGATTTTATTATTATGTTTTCAACAGAAAATCCCGAAGGATTGTGTGCCTAATTTGATGTTTTTGAAAGGTGGGCCTAATGTTGTTAGCTTACGACCATATCTACCTAGGCTTCACAACTGTTCATACCGGATTTTTAAAACCGATCAAGACATGACAATCAAAGAATGGAAAAATGTATGAACAATCATAGGGAGCTACTTGGAAGTAACATTGTGCGAAGCGCAAGAATGGGAGACAGGATAGTCTCCATTCTCCATAATGAAGAGTCGGGGCCTATTTTGTTTTATACTATTTTACCTTAAAGAGGGTAGTAGGTCCTATGAGAGAGGAGTAGGCTGTAGGTACAATGTGTTATCATGTGCTACAATGTGTTAGAGTCGATGATGATGAGAAGAAGGAGTTGTGATTATGACTAGTGACCAAGTTGTTATATGATGTCTCATGGACGAAAATGATGACCAAGTTATTATGATGATGCATGATGCTAAGTTGTTATATGAGCATGATGAGTTATTATATATATCAGTGGGTGAAATGAACATGGATTAGATTCAAGTGGAGGCAACATGTGGTGCACATCGGAAGTACTACCAATCCAAACTAGATCAAGTTTGGATTGGTAGTACTTTCGACATGCACCACATGTTGCTTCCACTTCAATCTAATCCACATTCATTTCACCCACTGTTATATATAATAACTAATCATGGTCATACAATCATATGATGAAAGTATTATATATAAAACCTATACAAATACAGCGACAATAATTAAGCTGCATTTTCAAAAATACAGGAAAATTTAGCAGTACCGCTTTTCAAAAGAAACACTGCTGCTACTTACTATTATCAGTAGCGCTTTTCCCTACCAAACGCTACTGCTAACTAGGTATAGCAGTAGCGCTGGAAAACCAGCGCTACTGCTACCAGTTAGTTGTAGCGCCTTACTGGTAGCGTTTGTACAAGCGCTACTGATAGCTATAAAACAAGCGCTACTACTAGGGTTATCCCTAGTAGTGTTCGAATGCTTGCATATGGAATTTACAGTGATCTTGTGGATGAGTATGTTTGCATGAGTGATTCCATATGCCTAGAGTCATTGTACAAGTTCTTCAAAGTTGTGGTTGCAGTGTTTGGCCCGGAGTACTTGAGAGAACCAAATGTTGCGAATGCATCCCGATTGTTGGCGATTAATGAATCTAGAGGCTTTCTAGGAATGCTTGGTAGCATAGATTGTATGCACCACGTGTGGAAGAACTGTCCATTTTCTTGGCAAAGGCAACATAAGGGGCATGCTAAAGCTTACATGATCATAATTGAAGTTGTGGCACCACAAGATCTTTAGATTTGACACTCTTTTTTTCTGCATGGTAGGTTCTCACAATGACTTCAACATGCTTCGGCTCTCAACGGTGTTTGGTGTTCGCAAGGCTTTCAGGAGGCAACTCCCCAGAGGTCAACTTTGAGGTCAATAGTCACCAATACAATAGGAGATACTACCTAGCTGATGGTATCTATCCTCCATGGTTAACTATATATTGTGAAGACAATCTCCAAGCCCGTGGGAGAGAAGAGAGCTAGGTTTGCCTAAGAACAAGAGAGTACCAAGAAGGACGTTGTCGGGGGAATTACCCGCGGCTAGACCTGGCTTTGAGGTTAAGTCATCTCTGGAGTTAAGTCATTTCTGGAGTTAAGTCATCTCTGGAGTTAAGTCGACCGGCTACAATCTTGACCCTGTTACAATCTTGACCCAACCTATTACAAGATAAGTTTTCTGACTCTGAAGATAAGCCAGCTCATGGATGAGCAGGCTCATGGTTAAGTAGGCTCATAGAGTTAAGAGGCCTCACGGAGATGAGCAGGCTCATGGAGATGAGCGGGATCATTGATAAGCAGGCTCATGGAGATGAGTCGGCTCATGGTTAAGCAGGCTCATGGAGATGAGCAGGCTCATGGAGATGAGCCGACTCATGGATAAGCAGGCTCACGGAGTTAAGTGGCCTCACAGAGATAAGCATGCTCTGGAGATAAGCCGGCTTATGGAGATGAGCCGACTCTGGAGACGAGGCCTAGCTTGAGGATGAGTCCCAACCTGGAGAGACAAGTTCAGGTTTCTAGGAGTCCAAATACAAGGTGAAGAACCCTGGCTTGGATGACATGGAGGACTTAGAGGACTTAGAGTAGGACTTTGACAACGGGCATAAGCTGGAACCTCTTGTAACCCCAGGGACTCAACTATTATATAAAGGGAGTCTTTGGGTCATCGGAAGGATGTTTTTTAGACAGAGAAGTCAGGACAGACAGACAAGTCTTAGACAAGATCAAAGTAGATGCTCTCGAGATGGGAGGTAGCGAAATAGCACCCTGTAATCGAGATCAACATCAGCATCAACAACAATCAAGCAGGATGTAGGCTTTTACCTCCACCGTGAGGGGTTGAACCTGTTGGGGAACGTTGCATGGAAAACAAAAAAAATCTATGCACATGAAATGATCTATCCATGGAGATGCATAGTGATACGTCTCCAACGTATCTATAATTTTGATTGTTCCATGTTGTTATATTTTCATTCTTAGATGTTTTACAATCATTTTATAGCAACTTTATATCATTTTTTGGGACTAACCTATTGACATAGTGCCCAGTACCAGTTGCTGGTTTTTGCTTGTTTTTTACATCGTAGAAAATCAATATCAAACAGAGTACAAATACGACGAAACTTTTTGGAGATTTTTTTGGGACCAGAAGACATCCAGTGGGACAAATAAGCACCTGGGGGGTGCCCCGAGGGGGGTACAACCCACCAGGGCGCGTGGGGGGCCAGGCGCGCCCAGGTGGGTTGTGCCCATCTCGGTGGCCTCCTGCACCGCCTCTTCGCTCTATAAATGCCCAAATATTCGAAAAACCCTAGGGGAGTCGACGAAATTTTGTTCCAGCCGCTGCCAGTTCGAGGACCACGAGATCCAATCTAGAGCCCTTCCCCGGCACTCCGCCGGAGGGGGGAATCATCACTGGTGGCCATCTTCATTATCCTTGCGGCTACCATGATGAGGAGGGAGTAATCCACCCTCGGGGCTGAGGGTTTGTACCAGTAGCTATGTGTTTAATCTCTCTCTCTCAATCTCTCTTGTGTTCTTGAGATGTCACGATGTTGATGTATCACGGGTTTTGTTTGTATAGTCAGATCATATGGTGTTTTCCCCTCTCTATCTTGTGATGAATTGAGTTTTCCCTTTGAGATTTCGTTTTATCGTATTGAATACTTTTATGGATTTGAGAACACTTGATGTATTTCTTGCTATGAATACCCATGGTGACAATGGGGTATCGTATTGATTCACTTGATATATGTTTTGGCACTCAACTCGCAGATTCCTGAGGTGACATTGGGGTAATCTATGCGTAGGGGTTGATGCACGTTCTTGCCTTTGTTTCTCCGGTAGAAATCTTGGGGCACTCCTTGAGGTTCTTTATGTTGGATTGAGTATTATGAATCTAAATTTGCTTTGGTGTTAATTTAGTACGAACTCCTGGATAGATCGATCGGAAAGAATAGCTTTGAGGTGGTTTCGTACCCTACAAACATTTTCTTCTTATGTTCTCCACTAGATAGGAACTTTGGAGTGATTCTTCATCGCACATTGAGGGGTAGCTATATGATCCAATTATATTAGCATTGTTGAGATGTCAGGACCCCGATCCTAAGTCACACCGATCTAGCATGTAACACATCATATCACTTTGCGGCCTCACGCACGGTATTCCCGTGGGTGCCACCTTACCTGGCCCGGGACCGTTTGCGCATTTTGGCTCACGTATATGATAGTGCCGCTAGCATCCATATGACAAAGAATCTGGGCTGACATGGCTAGTCGTGAACCCAAAGTGGCACTAACTTACAGGGACAGGCATACATGACCCAACAACGAATGTGTCGGTCATCAGCGAGTGAATCCGGGCTGTAGCAACTGGGCTAGCAGGACTCCGGTAAACCGGGCTGTAGCAGGCTAACAGGACTCCGGTAGACACCGCGTGACATTTCCCCGAAGGTACAGACACAGGATCGAAGGACACATGCCGGCCAGCCTAAGTGTTCTGGAGCAGTAGCAAGCTACCATGGCTCAGTGGAAGCACTAGGAGACATTTCCCGGTAAGAGAGGCTACCAAGGATAAACAACTAGGTTGTCAGATCCCACACATACCAAGCATTTCAATAACATACACCCAATATGCTCGATATGTGCAAATACAACATGGCATCACAACATGACTCTACGACTCAAGTATTTTATTCAATAGGCTCCGAGGAGCAAGATATTACAATCATGGGTCTCATGACCCAACAATCAGAGCATACAAGTCAAAGCACATGCGGAAGCTTAACATGTCTGAGTACAGACATCTACAAATGAAAAAGGCTGAGAAGCCTGACTATCTACCAGATCCTGCCGAGGGCACAAGATCATAGCTGAGGTAACAAGTTAAACGTCGAAGTCCATGTTGAACTACTAGTGAGACTGAAGTCTCTCTGCAAAAACATAAAATAGGCAAACGTGAGTACAAATGTACCCAGCAAGACTTACATCAGAACTATCAACATATGCATCATTATCAACAAAGGGGATGGTGGAGTTTAACTGCAGCAAGCCAGCTTTGACTCAGTGGCTATCCTGAACTATGACTGCAAGCGACTCTTTGAGGTGGCGCACACGAGTCCACATATTCACCAACCAATACACCACTATGGATCCGCTCCCGTCTCCCTACGAGAACGCCATCCATAGCACTCACGCTTATCTTGCGCATTTTAAAGTATCCACTTTCACTTGTCTATGAACTGTTATAGGCAACCCAGAAGTCCTTTACCGCGGACACGGCTATTCGAATAGATGATGTTAACCCTGCAGGGGTGTACTTCTTCATGCATGTTTCCACCACTTAGCGTCTGCACACGACATGTGCTCGTCAGACTTCAAGCGAAAGCCGACGTGGGTGTAGACCACGACCTACCTAAACACTCAAGTCTCTAGTCTAGGTTTATCGCCTATTCAGGTTCCATCCGCAGGGAGTCCGGCCGAGGTTTCCACATACGACCCCGAATGATGTGTACAGGGTTCCGTGACACCAAACGGGCGCCCGGTATACCCGGCCACGTGACTACCGCATCACAGCCCACCCCTCGGGTCAGCGCTGCCCACGGCCTCCAGCATACTACAAACACCATAAACTACTTGCAACTCCTGGACTGAGGACAAGGGTGATTAAGAAGTCGAGCGGGGTCATATTTCAGGGCCCAATGCATGGTAGTAGCTGAATCATGGATCACAAACACAGAACTCAGTTCCCGAGGACGGCTTCAATGAGACAACCCACCATGTACTCCTACATGGCCTCTCACCACTACCTTTACCAAATCGTGTTCACACACTTAGCTCACACACAATAGGACATGTTCACACACCTCTGATTCATCCCCGATGAATCAGACCTGACTCAACTCTAAGCAGTAGCAGGCATGACAAACAAACATGAATGAGTAGGCACAACAGGGCTCAAACAACTCCTACTCATGCTAGTGGGTTTCATCTATTTACTGTGGCAATGACAGGTCATGCAGAGGATAAAGGGGTTCAACTACCGCAGCAAGTAACAGATGAATCGTTGTTGTCCTAATGCAATAAAAGAGAGCAGGAGCGAGAGAGTAGGATTATATCGGAATGAATAAGGGGTTTTTGCTTGCCTGGCACTTCTGAAGATAGCATTGAGTCTTCATCAGTGTCAACGATCACAACGTCGATACAACGTCTACCGAGGGGGAACAACACCGACAAACAGAGAAGAAACACGATCAATGCAATGCACAATATGATGCATGCTATGACATGGCAATAAGAATGTGTTTTGGCTAATGCAAGCTAGAACAGATTGAGATGAGTCCATTTGAACCAAAGATTCAAATGCAAACCCATTTTAAGAGGTTATAATAGTGCATTAACTTGTTTCACCTAAACAGCAAGGTTAATGTGTTCTAACATGCATGAAACCATTGCAGATGGATAGATTGGATTTTTCTGATCATTTTTCATATATAAATTATTTGATTTGGAGCTACGGTTGATTTTATATGATTTTTAGAAGTTTAGGACATTTTCTGGAATTTCTTGAATAAGAATAATTCCAATAATTGAATTAATGCGTCAGCATTGCGTCAGGGTGACATCAGCAAGTCAAAGGCGCCAGCCCAGGTCAAACCTGACGGCTAGGACCCACATGTCAGTGTAACAACTAACTAACAGAGTTAGTTAGCGTTAGGTTAGCACTAACCTAGGTTAATTAGAGCCTGGGCCCACTTGTCAGTGTGTCAATTAATTAACTAAGTTAATTAGTGCTAATTAAACTCACACCTAAACTAAATAGGGGCATGGCCCACGCGTCAGTGACCCTGGGGGGGGGTCAAACTGGGGTCAAACCGAGTCAAACGAGGTCAAACCCGCCGGCGACTCGACGCCGGCGAGGCCCGAGACGGCAGCGCGGCTCGGAAATCGCCCACGGTCGACCAAATCGACCACGGTTTGGTCCTACACGTAGCTAGGGCTCACGCGCATCTAGTAGGCCAAGCGGGAGGAGCTGGGGTGGTCTGAGTCGACGGCGGCGAGCACGAATGCGGCGGCCGGAGTTCGGGTCTCGGTGGTTTCGGTGTTGCGAAGCATGGCAGGAGCAGCTGGAGGGGGTTTTGGCTTCTGGCGTTGCGCTGAGCATGGCTATGTGCTCGGTTGCAGCTCTATGTGACAGTAGCCACGGCGGCGACATGGCCGGCGGAGCCGAGCTCTCGGGCTTGTTGGGAACGGCGGCTAGAGAGGGAATTAGAGCACGGGGAGAAAGGGGAGAGGCGGCGAAGCTCACGTGGATTCCAATGGAGGGATCAGCAGGCTCGGGGAGGCACCATGGACGACGGATGGGCGCCGGCGATCTCGGTTGCCCGAGGTAGAAGACGACCGCGGTGACGACGTTCAGGGGCGTCCGGTGCCGCGTGGCTCGGCTGAGAGGACGAAGGCGACTAGGCGGAGCTCTTGAGCCAGTCAGGGAAGCGAGGGGGCGGCGGTGGCCGCGGTGGTGCACGCCGGCGGCGGCGGGTGTGTTCGGGTGGTGCGAGGGAGAGAGACAGAGGAGGGGAGGAGGTCCAGCGAGAGAGGGAGAGGTGTAGAGGGTCGAGGGGGGGTGCGTGGCGTCATCGGGGCGTCCAGGGGAAGGAGGAGGCAGCCATGCAGGGAGGAGCTGGCCTCCTCGGCCGCGCGCGTGCGAGCACGCAGCTGCTCCTACTGGCAGGAGGAAGACGACAGGGAAGGAGGCGGTGGTGGGCTGGGCCAGTTGGCTGGGCTGCCAGCTGGGCCGGCCAGGTTGGCTGCACAGTAGGTAGGTCCAGGTAAGTCTCTCTCTCTCTACCTTTTATTTCTGTTTTCTATTTCTATTATTCTGTAGTCTTTAGGGCTTTATTAAAAATGCCAGGGCATTTCCAAAAATCACCAAACTGCTCATGCCCACTGTTTGGAATATAACCAACATGGAACATTTCAGTTTAGGATTATTTGGACATTTAAAATATTTTATAGAAGTTAAATGTCCAAATTCAAATAGAGTATGATTTAATTCAGGGCCCAAATATTTCCTGGAAAAATATGCATCACCTCCGGCTACTGTTTACAGTATTTTCCAGAAATGATGAACATTTTTGAAAGTCATTTGGATTCACTGAGAATATTTTAGTTGAAACTAGTGGATTCCTTAGATGCTAGGGCTTAGGCAATCCGCATTTCAAGTTTTCTGTAAAAGTAAACATGATGCATCACCAAAGACTAGCACTAGTGCATTGCTAGAAGCTAGGGATGTGACAACTCACTCCCACTAAACAAGAATCTCGTCCCGAGATTGAAGACGTGAGGTAGGAAGGCAAAGGGGACACTAAGCATCACAAACTTCATGATCCAACTGTCTTCTCGAGGTTGTTGATTTGTCGACTCAAATTGATCTTGACGTCCTTGCTTTCGAGATCTTCAACCAGCACGAGGACAAAACAGGGAAACATGTCCACATGGATGGATCATCTTAATGATCACAAGATCAACTCCCGAAATGAGACGTAGAAACATCTCTCGAGCTGAGACGCGAAGCACACATCTAGAGGAATGGAGTGAAGCAAATGACGAAGGTTCACTAGGTAGACAACAAAATCACGCTTAAGAAGGTGGTGAACGGTTGTCAACGTAGCGAGGAGTTGGGTTGCCATGATACCATAACGAGACATCTTGGAGGAGGGTGACTCGTAGAAATATCCCCTTAAGTGGCAAAAAGAATTACCTTTGACTCCGAGATCATTGAAATTCTTTATACCAGCTTAAGGCAAATCAAAATCGATCATTTGGAGGAGTTCGGTGGAATGACATACCCGGACCAGTATGGATGATGTGGATTACCTTGTTGAAGACAACACAAGGGTTGATTTTGCTTATCATCGAAAATGGATGAGACCCATATTAGAATGACGCAATGATGATGCAAGTTGGGGATAAAATGCAAATGTTGGGAATGATTCTAGTAACTGGGGAGAAAACCCAACAGTAGAGAATGATTCCATTGTTTGGAAGGGTTATAGCATAACCGAGGAAACTGAGAGCACTATGCAATTAATGCTTACGATAAAACCTAGCACTTGCGTGTGCTCTCAAGAGCTTGAGCATTTCCATATTCATCAGGGTTCTGCCAATATCCGTGACAAGGATCCTGGCAACACAACATGCTACCATGATGAATGGTGATGGACGATGCAGATGCAAAAGGAGATAACACTTTCTCAGATTTCACCTTAGCGAAGCCAAGGAAACAAAATCTGGATGATCGACCGAGAGACATTTAGCACTCCGCTTCTAATGCTCTCCTTGATGTGCTAGCGTAATCCATTCATAGATATGGTTTGATATCTAGAACATCAAGTAAAGGTCGGACTTCGGGATCTCAAAAATCATAAAGCACAACTAGGGAGTAAATCCTACGAAGTCTTTATGGGGAGGTGGCCAACTTCTTTAGTCAAGTTACTACAATAATAGGTCTTCCGGCTGGGTGTGTTGACCATGACATCCACTTTACCGGGTTACACCGAGACCAATATTATAGTTCTTGGGAAACGTTCCAACCATCATATCTGCCTGAGATTCAGATCTGGTTGGTGTCAGAATAATCTAGACTCATCGAGTCTAGAAGATAAATGAAAGTTTGCAACACAAACCAATGAGATGGCGTCGCGAGATTCTCGAGAAATGGACTATGGTAGTAAGCTCCAAAATATGAGCCGGTTCTGCTACAAACTTGTGAACACGTTGTCCGAGACAAACGGGACCACATGGTAGTCTTATAATAAGATACTACCAAGTTCAGGTTGGGAACCATCATCGAGGATAACGAAGTCCTAACATAAGTCATGACTAGTTGTTATGAAGGAACTCCTTCTCCTTGAACAAATCAATCAATGGCTTGGTGTGCTAGGAAACACATATGGAGTGGAGGCGGCCAAACTATCAAACCATAGGGCACTTCGCACGTGCATGACTAACTTGGGACGATTCCAGAGGAAGTAACATTGTCTTTCTCGAATCCACGGCGGCAACTTGCATCAAATGCACATGAACTGGAGGAAGTCACTTCTTACATCCGAACATATGCTTCATGAACTAGCATGAAGAAATGCTTTCAAAAGTTTCCAACACTAGCTTAATGTTCAACAAAATCATGGAGAAGATAACAATGTTGCTGATGGGCTCAACAACAATTCATCCAGGCTTCCATATAAATGGGATTCCATAATTATGAGAACAAGTGATAGCATTGGTCAGACCCAAGAGATATAATGGTGTATGCTCGAGGGATCGACCACGAGTAAGACAACATTAAGAATATCGTTGGTTCTGATTTGATTTGAGGATATCCCATACTCAAACCAAAGTTTGATGAGACAATAGGCCCAACAACGGATCACAAGGATCAATCAATGAAGATATTATCTTTCTTCAACACACACACACAAGGATATCCCTTGGAGATGAACTAAGTCAGGTGAGCTTTTATCCTCCAACTCTCCAAGTTGTTGTTTAGCTCAACCAACTAGCTCAGGGTATCCAACACAGATTCTTGGAGAAGGGGTGGTTTACAGGAATAAACCTACTTGATCACGAACTCAACATAGCGGTCAGATGACAACCTGGTGATACTTCCAAGAAGATATTTGGAAAATCACGAACCACCAATATGTTACTAAGCTCGAGAACAATCTTGCTTTTTAGGGCAAGACGGTATGACCAAATGAGTGAGGACTTAACAAAATCCTAACTCATCAATCGAGGAGTGCACCGGAAAAATGGACTAGGTAGCACGATCAACCTTAGGGTGACGATTCAATAATCAACTCGCTAAGGATGAGATTATTGTCCATTTAACTACCAAGCAACGGAGTTGCTAGCAGTATTGATTTCACACACCACGATTCACTTGTCGGCATTCCGGTTACAATAACACGGAAACCGAGGGATGAACAATGATGGCAAGAAGTATCACTGTACCAAGAGTTCATAGGATGGTGTGCAATTCCTATAATAATCCCGATAGAAAAGATGGTAATACTCCAAGGTAGAACAGAACAAAAGCTGGGTTGGCATTTTGATCTGCGAGATACAACTACTTTGACCCAATCCTGGATGTGGATGAGGTACTGGAGTTTGTTTCTCCTAGTCATTCCGGGATAGAATGGCTTGACGGACCACAAGAGTAATAGGCATCGATGAATGAATGCACGCATACTCTTGACTATCAACTGATAGACAAAGGTCAGAATACAACTAAAGGGGGACAACTCAAAGAAACATATGATTTTCTGAGTTGTGGATGCATAAATTAGTATGTCGAACCAAGCTCAACAAATTTCTTCCGGATAATCCATGCGGAGAGGTTGAGCTGGCAGAGTCACAATATAAAATCGAGAACTCGTCAAGAGCACTCTTATTGTGATCTTTTGGTCAAGATCTTCTTCCGTAAGCAGTTCATGGCATTTGGAAGAAGGATACACGACAAACCTCGAGGACTATCGCAAAGGTTACTAATATCCTAAAGGTACGAGCAACACTATCAACATGAGGTAAGTAGAGTGAATCTTGGGTCAAGAACCCAAGAGTAGAATACCTACTACTAAATGGCATCACGGGATGCTTTTGAGAATGGTAGCCATAATCATCACACTGGGAACACAAACATGGCTAGATTACTAGGTGATACTCTAGACACCTAGGGTCATAATAATAGCTCCAACATAAATGTCAAGGCAACACAGTACCTCAACTCACCGATTAGTGTGGTTAATCTGGCCCAAAGGGACATCAAAATGGGAGGAAGGGATTTTGCAAATGCTTCAGACTATTTAGAAACCTGGGATGACTCGGACAACATAACGTCTGTAAATGCTCAGAAAGATTTAAGACATGCTACAAAAATGGTGGCATAACCACTCAGAAGCACAATATCAAGGTTTCGAGATCAATAGTTAACATACAGAGGTAGAAACTGAACTGAGGCTTAAATCCAACAATCTTATAAGCCTACGGATTAGTAACACGTGATCCTGATAAAAAGAAGAGAAAACCTAGTTCCTTAAACACGCAGGAAAGATAAGATGACTTAGCATGAGGTATAAGGAGTAAAAAGAGCCTTACGTTCCATCCCACAATCAATTCCCCTACATAACTAAAGAATTTCTAGACTCAACTTCGACCAGTTTGGCTTGGTAATCCTACAGGCAGTCAGGCTCTGATACCAAAGCTGTTAGGACCCCGATCCTAAGTCACACCGATCTAGCATGTAACACATCATATCACTTTGCGGCCTCACGCACGGTATTCCCACGGGTGCCACCTTACCTGGCCTGGGACCGTTTGCGCATTTTGGCTCATGTATATGATATTGCCGCTAGCATCCATATGAAAAAGAATCCAGGCTGACATGGCTAGTCGTGAACCCAAAGTGGCACTAACTTATAGGGACAGGCATACATGACCCAACAACGAACATGTCGGTCATCAGCGAGTGAATCCGGGCTGTAGCAACTGGGCTGTAGCAGGCTAACAGGACTCCGGTAGACACCGCATGACATTTCCCTGAAGGGCAGACACAGGATCGAAGAAGGACACATGCCGGCCAGCCTAAGTGTTCTGGAGCAGTAGCAAGCTACCATGGCTCAGTGGAAGCACTAGGAGACATTTCCTGGTAAGAGAGGCTACCAAGGATAAACAACTAGGTTGTCAGATCCCACACATACCAAGCATTTCAATAACATACACCCAATATGCTCGATATGTGCAAATACAACATGGCATCACAACATGACTCTACGACTCAAGTATTTTATTCAATAGGCTCCGAGGAGCGAGATATTACAATCATGGGTCTCATGACCGAACAATCAAAGCATACAATTCAAAGCACATGCGGAAGCTTAACATGTCTGAGTACAGACATCTACAAATGAAAAAGGCTAAGAAGCCTGACTATCTACCAGATCCTGCCGAGGGCACAAGATCGTAGCTGAGGTAACAAGTTAAACATCGAAGTCCACGTTGAACTACTAGTGAGACTGAAGTCTCTCTGCAAAAACATAAAATAGGCAAACGTGAGTACAAATGTACCCAGCAAGACTTACATCAGAACTATCTACATATGCATCATTATCAACAAAGGGGATGGTGGAGTTTAACTGCAGCAAGCCAGCTTTGACTCAGTGGCTATCCTGAACTATGACTGCAAGCGACTCTTTGAGGTGGCGCACACGAGTCCACATATTCACCAACCAATACACCACTATGGATCCGCTCTCGTCTCCCTACGAGAACGCCATCCATAGCACTCACGCTTATCTTGCGCATTTTAAAGTATCCACTTTCACTTGTCTATGAACTGTTATAGGCAACCCAGAAGTCCTTTACCGCGGACACGGCTATTCGAATAGATGATGTTAACCCTGCAGGGGTGTACTTCTTCATGCATGTTTCCACCACTTAGCGTCTGCACACGACATGTGCTCGGCAGACTTCAAGCGGAAGCCGACGTGGGTGTAGACCATGACCTACCTAAACACTCAAGTCTCTAGTCCAGGTTTATCGCCTATTCAGGTTCCATCCGTAGGGAGTCCGGCCGAGGTTTCCACATACGGCCCCGAATGATGTGTACAGGGTTCCGTGACACCAAACGGGCGCCCGTTATACCCGGCCACGTGCCTACCGCATCACAGCCCACCCCTCGGGTCAGCGCTGCCCACGGCCTCCAGCGTACTACAAACACCATAAACTACTTGCAACTCCTGGACAGAGGACAAGGGTGATTAAGAAGTCGAGCGGGGTCATATTTTAGGGCCCAATGCATGGTAGTAGCTGTATCATGGATCACAAACACAGAACTCAGTTCCCGAGGACGGCTTCAATGAGACAACCCACCATGTACTCCTACATGGCCTCTCACCACTACCTTTACCAAATCGTGTTCACACACTTAGCTCACACACAATAGGACATGTTCACACACCTCTGATTCATCCCCGATGAATCAGACCTGACTCAACTCTAAGCAGTAGCAGGCATGACAAACAAACATGAATGAGTAGGCACAACAGGGCTCAAACAACTCCTACTCATGCTAGTGGGTTTCATCTATTTACTGTGGCAATGACAGGTCATGCAGAGGATAAAGGGGTTCAACTACCGCAGCAAGTAACAGATGAATCGTTGTTGTCCTAATGCAATAAAAGAGAGCAGGAGCGAGAGAGTAGGATTATATCGGAATGAACAAGGGGTTTTTGCTTGCCTAGCACTTCTGAAGATAGCATTGAGTCTTCATCAGTGTCAACGATCACAACGTCGATACAACGTCTACCGAGGGGTAACAACACCGACAAACAGAGAAGAAACACGATCAATGCAATGCACAATATGATGCATGCTATGACATGTCAATAAGAATGTGTTTTGGCTAATGCAAGCTAGAACAGATTGAGATGAGTCCATTTGAACCAAAGATTCAAATGCAAACCCATTTTAAGAGGTTATAATAGTGCATTAACTTGTTTCACCTAAACAGCAAGGTTAATGTGTTCTAACATGCATGAAACCAGTGCAGATGGATAGATTGGATTTTTCCGATCATTTTTCATATATAAATTATTTGATTTGGAGCTACGGTTGATTTTATATGATTTTTAGAAGTTTGGGACATTTTCTGGAATTTCCTGAATAAGAATAATTCCAATAATTGAATTAATGCGTCAGCATTGCGTCAGGGTGACATCAGCAAGTCAAAGGCGCCAGCCCAGGTCAAACCTGACGGCTAGGACCCACATGTCAGTGTAACAACTAACTAACAGAGTTAGTTAGTGTTAGGTTAGCACTAACCTAGGTTAATTAGAGCCTGGGCCCACTTGTCAGTGTGTCAATTAATTAACTAAGTTAATTAGTGCTAATTAAACTCACACCTAAACTAAATAGGGGCATGGCCCA
>NC_041381.1:574823787-574876179 GCF_002162155.2 Triticum dicoccoides | reverse complement strand
TGGCCCACGCGTCAGTGACCCTGTGGGGGGGGGGGGTGGTCAAACTGGGGTCAAACCGAGTCAAACGAGGTCAAACCCGCCGGCGACTCGACGCCGGCGAGGCCCGAGACGGCGGCGCGGCTCGGAAATCGCCCACGGTCGACCAAATCGACCGCGGTTTGGTCCTACCCGTAGCTGGGGCTCGCGCGCATCTAGTAGGCCAAGCGGGAGGAGCTGGGGTGGTCTGAGTCGACGGCGGCGAGCACGAATGCGGCGGCCGGAGTTTGGGTCTCGGCGGTTTCGGTGTTGCGAAGCATGGCAGGAGCAGCTGGAGGGGGTTTTGGCTTCTGGCGTTGCGCTGAGCACGGCTATGTGCTCGGTTGCAGCTCTATGTGATAGTGGCCACGGCGGCGACATGGCCGGCGGAGCCGAGCTCTCGGGCTTGTTGGGAACGGCGGCTAGAGAGGGAATTAGAGCACGGGGAGAAAGGGGAGAGGCGGCGAAGCTCACGTGGATTCCAATGGAGGGATCAGCAGGCTCGGGGAGGCACCATGGACGACGGATGGGCGCCGGTGATCTTGGTTGCCCGAGGTAGAAGACGACCGCGGTGACGATGTTCGGGGGCGTCCGGTGCCACGTGGCTCGGCTAAGAGGACGAGGGCGACTAGGCGGAGCTCTTGAGCCAGTCAGGGAAGCGAGGGGGAGGCGGTGGCCACGGTGGTGCACGTCGGCGGCGGCGGGTGTGTTTGAGTGGTGCGAGGGGGAGAGACAGAGGAGGGGAGGAGGTCCAGCGAGAGAGGGGAGAGGTGCGGAGGGTCGAGGGGGGTGCGTGGCGTCGTGGGGGCATCCAGGGGGAGGAGGAGCCAGCCAGGCAGGGAGGAGCTGGCCTCCTCGGCCGTGCGCGTGCGAGCACGCAGCTGCTCCTACTGGCAGGAGGAAGACGACAGGGAAGGAGGCGGTGGTGGGCTGGGCCAGTTGGCTGGGCTGCCAGCTGGGCCGGCCAGGTGGGCTGCACAGTAGGTAGGTCCAGGTAAGTCTCTCTCTCTCTCTACCTTTTATTTCTGTTTTCTATTTCTATTATTCTGTAGTCTTTAGGGCTTTATTAAAAATGCCAGGGCATTTCCAAAAATCACCAAACTACTCATGCCCACTGTTTGGAATATAACCAACATGGAACATTTCAGTTTAGGATTATTTGGACATTTAAAATATTTTGTAGAAGTTAAATGTCCAAATTCAAATAGAGTATGATTTAATTCAGAGCCCAAATATTTCATAGAAAAATGTGCATCACCTCCGGCTACTGTTTACAGTATTTTCCAGAAATGATGAACATTTTTGAAAGTCATTTGGATTCACTGAGAATATTTTAGTTGAAACTAGTGGATTCCTTAGATGCTAGGGTTTAGGCAATCCCCATTTCAAGTTTTCTGTAAAAGTAAACATGATGCAACACCAAAGACTAGCACTAGTGCATTGTCAGAAGCTAAGGATGTGACATGAGAGTTTGCACTAGCGAAAGTACGGACCCTAGGCCTCATTTTCAAGCATTGCAATACCGTTTTTGCTCCGTTTTATCAATTGCTACCTTGCTGTTTTTTATTGTTCTTACTACAAAAACCAATATCTACTATCCATATTACACTTGTATCACCATCTCTTTGCCGAACTAGTGCACCTATACAAATTACCATTGTATTTGGTGTGTTGGGGACACAAGAGACTTTTTATTATTTAGTTGCAGGGGTTATTTGAGAGAGACCATCTTCATCCTACCCCTCCCACGGATTGATAAACCTTAGGTCATCCACTTGAGGAAAAATTGCTACTCTCCTACAAACTCTATGCTTGGAGGCCCAACACGTGTCTACAAGAATAAAGTTGCATAGTAGACATCAAGCTATTTTCTGGCACCGTTGTCGGGGAGGTGAGTGATTGAAGGTATATCTTTAGATCTTACAATTGAATCTTTTAGTTTCTTGTTTTATCACTAGTTTTTTATAAAAGAAAACTACAAAAATTGGAATTGAGGTTGCATCATATTATTCATCTTTATAATGTCTTCCGTGAAAATGATGGACCGGAAAATTGTGCTCAATTGATAAAAGAAGAATTCTATAAAATGTTTGACAAAACATCTTTGAATGATGGGCATGATTACAATGTTGCTAGTATAAATTCTTTGAATATCAATGATTCTAGTTATATGCAACGCCATAAGCTTGGGGATGCTATGTTTGATGAAGATGATATTTTTATTCCCCAAAGTTTTGATGTGCAAATTTGTTATAATGGTAGCATGCCTCCTATTTATGATGATTACAATGATGAATGTGGGTTTGGAAGAGTGTCAACTCTAGGTAATGATCCCACTATTTTTGAGGGTGTTGAATCTTTTCACAATATTGATGAATGTGGATTTGGAGAGGTCATGGCTTTATTCAGTAATGAATCCACTATTTTGGATGAGGTTTCAATTGACTATGATAAAAAAGTTGCTAGCTATGATGATTATGGTGATGACATGTATGCTATAAAGAATAATGATAACCATGAAACTTGTCATCGTGATTTTAATTTTCACTCTCATGATGGTTATTTTGTTGAGTTTGCTCGCACTACTATTGATGAGAACAAATTTTCTTATGTGGAGAGTAATAAGTTTTCTATGCTTATGTATCATGAAAGGAATGCTTTATGTGATGGCTATATTGTTTACTTCATTCATGATGCTACTAAAAATTATTATGAGGGAGTAACTTATGCTTGTAAGAATTGCAATAATATCAAGTTTCCTCTCTATGTGTTAAAAATCTTGAAGTGTTGCTTGTTTTGCCTTCGTATGCTAGTTGATTCTTCTTCCCATAAATTGTTTGCTCACAAAATACCTATGCATAGGAAGTGGGTTAGACTTAAATTTTCTTGCATGTGTTTCATGATGCTCTTGTTATGTTTCAATTCTTATCATTTATGCGAGCATCATTGAAATCATCATGCCCAGCTAAAAGGCATTAAAGAAAAGCGCTTGTTGGGAGACAACCCAACACTTTTACCTATTGTTTTGGTGTGTTCATATGATTATGCTACTGTAGTAATCATGTTTTGTTGCTTTTGTTTCAATAAAGTGCCAAGTAAAGCCTTTGGGATACTGTGGATGATAGTTGACTTGATTCTGTGCTAAAACAGAAAATTTTGCGCCCAGTACAGGAATTTCTAAAATTCACTGGAACATGCTTTTGATCTGAATTTTTTACAGGTGATAGATATACAAATTCCCTACGTTGTCCTAATGTTTCATAATTTTTGGAGTAGCAGAAGTATGGTTGGAGTACAGATTACTTCACACTGTTATGTTTTTGACAGATTCTGTTTTCAATGCATAGTTTGCTTGTTTCCTAGTTTCTATGGTTTATATTGCTCAATATAATTTTGGAATGATATGCTATAGTAGGCATTGTTTAGAAACAATTATGAATCTTGTCTTTGACAGTACCAAAGTGAAATGGTTTGCTCTTTATCATACTAACCTATCTCATGAAGTTCCGTTAAGTTTTGTGTGATTGAAGTTTTCAAGTTTTGGGTGAGATGTCGATATGAGGAGAATAATGAGTGACAAGACCCTAAGCTTGGGGATGCCCAAGGCACCCCAAGTTAATATAATATCCTAGCAACTAAGCTTGAGGATGCCCCGAAAGGCATCCCCTCTTTCGTCTCCAACACTATCGGTAACCTCACTTGGAGCCATGTTTTCATTCGTCACATGATATGTGTTTTACTTGGAGCGTCAATTCATTTTGCTAGGATTTTCTTGCTGTTATTTAAAATAATGTTTTTCATCTTTTACTTCAATAAAAGTGTCAAGGATAGCTTTCCACATGCTTATTTTGCAAGTATATGAGTTGTTATTTCAAAACAGAAAGTTTATCGTTGTTGCAAAAATTCCCGAGAAAAGTCAGAATGTGATAAAATATTGAAACTTTTTGCATAGTGAGCTATAATAAATTTTCTACATGTGGTAATTTTTCAGAATTTTTGGATTTAGGGAAGTATGATAATCTTGCATTCTTTACACACTGTACTGTTTTGGTAGATTGATGTTATGGTTGCATTGTTTGCATATGTTTGCTTGTTTAATGACTCTATTTGAGGATGGGAGTATTAAAAATGCAGAGGCATTTAGTATGCAATGTTAAATTAAAATTTTAGTGATTTGCTACAGTAGAGAATGATAAGGTTTTGCATTGATTTGTACTAACTTATCTCACGAGTTCTTGTTGAGTTTTGTGTGGATGAAGTTTTTGAGATTTAGGGAAACCGTGGTATGAGAGGAATGAAGAAGACACAAGAGCTCAAGCATGGGGATGCCCAAGGCATCCCAAGTTAATATTCCAAGAAGTCTCAAGCATCTAAGCTTGGGGATGCCCCGGTAGGCATCCCACTTTTGTTCTTCAACAATTATCGGTTAGTATCGGTGTGGGAGTCCTGGACTAGGGGGTCCTCGGGTGTCCGGTCTATTGGATGCGGGCCAGATTGATGGGCCGTCGAGATACAAGATAGTATATCACCTCTCGTGTCTGGAAGGGACTCCTGTATGCGTGGATGGCAAGTATAGGTGTTCGGATATGTTGTTCCTTTTTGTAAAACCGTCTTTGTTACAACCCTAAGCCCCTCTGGTGTCTATATAAACCGGAGGGTATATCGGAGGCAGGATCACAACATTGCTAGGCTAGCTGATCTAGGGTTAGCCGAATCGATCTCGAGGTAGATCAACTCTTGTAACCCCTATACCCTTGAATATAATCAAGCAGGAGTAGGGTCTTACCTCCATTAAGAAGGCCCAAACCTGGGTAAAACACGGTGTCCTTTGTTCATAGTTACCTTCGGTCCTTAGACATACAGCTTAGGGCCCCTACCCGAGATCTGCCGGTTTTGACATCGACATTGATGCTTTCATTGAGAGCTCCGCTGTATCGTCGACAAAAGGATTGATGGCTCGCCTCTTCATTAATAATGATGCTATGTCCAAGGAAATTTTTCTCCCTCGGCTTGTGTTTGGTGGCTTTGTGCTTCGTGCCAACTCGATCGGCCGCCTCGAGCAGGTCAATAGTTATGCCCCCGGCCACCAGATCAGGTTTGGAAACCTGAACTACGTTGCTAACGTCCGAGGAGACCTAGTCTTCGACGGGTTCACGGCCTCGGCCTATTGGGGAACGTAGCAGAATTTCAAAATTTTCTATGCATCACCAAGATCAATCTATGGAGATTCTGTCAACAAGAGAGAGATGGAGTGCATCTTCATACCCTTCAAGATTGCTAAGCGAAAGCGTTACAAGAACGCGGTTGATGGAGTCGTACTCACGACGATTCAAATCACGGAAGATCCGATCTAGCGCCGAACGGACAGCGCCTCTGCGTTCAACACGGGTACAGCCCGGGGACGTCTCCTCCTTCTTGATCCAGCAAGGGGAGAGGAGAAGATGAGGGAGAACTCCGACAGCACGACGGCATGGTGATGGTAGAGCTCGTGGTTCTCCAGCAGGGCTTCGCCAAGCACTACGGAGGAGGAGCAGGTGTTGGAGGAGGGAGAGGGCTGCACCAGGGGAAGGGTTGCGGCTGCACTCTCTCTCCCTTACTATATATAGGGGGAAGGGGGGAGGTGGAGGTTCCCTAGGGTTTCCCTAGGGGAGGGGCTGCGGCCACAGGGGAAACCCTAGATGGGTTTGGGCGCTCACACCCCTAGGAAACTTGCCCCCCAAGCCAGGAGGGGCTGCTGCCCTAGGGGAGTTGCCCCCACCTCTCCAAGTACATGAGATGGGGTGGGAGGGGCGCTCAGCCCTTTAGTGGGCTGATGTGCCCCCTCCCCTTGGCCCATAAGGCCCCCAAACGCTTGCCGGGGCCTCCGAAACCCCTGTCGGACACACTGGTCATCACCTGGTACCCCCGGAACAATTCCGGACTCCAATACTTTTCGTCCAATATACCGATCTTAACCTCCAGACCATTTCGGAGCTCCTTGTCACGTCCGAGATCTTATCAGGGACTCCGAACAACCTTCGGTAACCACATACTATTCCCATTACAACTCTAGCGTCACCAAACCTTAAGTGTGTAGACTCTACGGGTTCGGGAACCACGCAGACATGACCGAGATACCTCTTCGACCAATAACCAATAGCGGGATCTAGATACCCATATTGGCTCCCACATGTTCCATGATGATCTCATCGGATGAACCACGATGTCGGGGATTCAATCAATCCCGTATGCAATTCCCTTTGTCAATCGGTATGTTACTTGCCCGAGATTCGATCGTCGGTATCCCAATACCTCGTTCAATCTCGTTACCGGCAAGTCACTTTACACGTTCCATAATGCATGATCCCGTGACTAACTACTTAGTCACATTGGGCTCATTATGATGATGCATCATCGAGTGGGCCCAGAGATACCTCTCCGTCATACGGAGTGACAAATCCCAGTCTCGATTCATGCCAACCCAACAGACACTTTCGGAGATACCTGTAGTGCACCTTTATAGCTACCCAGTTATGTTGTGACGTTTGGTACACCCAAAGCAGTCCTACGGTATCCGGGAGTTGCACAATATCATGGTCTAAGGAAATGATAATTGACATTAGAAAAGCTCTTAGCAAATGAACTACACAATCTTGTGCTATGCTTAGGATTGGGTCTTGTCCATCACATCATTCTCCTAATGATGTGATCCTGTTATCAATGACATCTAATGTCCATGGTCAGGAAACCATAACCATCTATTGATCAACGAGCTAGTCAACTAGAGGCTCACTTTGGACATGTTGTGGTCTATGTATTCACACATGTATTACGGTTTCCAGTTAATACAATTATAGCATGAACAATAGACAATTATCGTGAACAAGGAAATACAATAATAACCATTTTATTAGTGCCTCTAGGGCATATTTCCAACAGTCTCCCACTTGCACTAGAGTCAATAATCTAGTTCACATCACTATGTGATTGTAATGAATCCAACACCCATGGGGTTTGATCATATCTCGCTTGTGAGAGAGGTTATTAGTCAATGGGTCTGAACCTTTCAGATCCGTGTGTGCTTTACAAATCTCTATGTCATCTTCCTGATGCAGCTACCACACGCTACTTGGAGCTATTCCAAAAAAAACTGCTCTACTATACAAATCCAGTTTACTACCCAGAGTCATCCGGATTAGTGTTAAAGTTTGCATCGACGTAACCCTTTACGACGAACTCTTTTACCACCTCCATAATCGAGAAAGTTCCTTAGTCCACTAGTTACTAAGGATAAGTTTGACCGCTATCATGTGATCCATTCTTGGATCACTCTTGTACCCCTTGATTGACTCATGGAAAGGCACACTTCAGGTGCGGTACACAACATAGCATATTGTAGAGTCTACGTCTAAAGCATAGGGGACGACCTTCGTCCTTTCTCTCTCTTCTGCCGCGGTTAGGTCTTGAGTCTTACTCAATACTCACATCTTATAACACAACCAAGAACTCCTTCTTTGCGGATCTATTTTGAACTCCTTCAAAATCTTGTCACGGTATGTGTTCATTTGAAAGTACTATTAAGCGTTTTGATCTATCCTTGCTCAATGTTCAGGTAGCTTAATCTAGGTTTCCATTGAAAAACATTTTTCAAATAACCCTATATGCTTTCCAGAAATTCTACATCATTTCCGATCAACAATATGTCAACAACATATACTCATCAGAAATTCTATAGTGCTCCCACTCACTTCTTTGGAAATACAAGTTTTTCATAAACTTTGTATAAACCCAAAATCTTTGATCATCTCATCAAAGTGTATATTCCAACTCCAAGATGCTTACTCCAGTCCTTAGAAGGATTGCTAGAGCTTTGCATACTTGTTAGCATATTTTAGGATTGACAAAACCTTCTGGTTGTATCACATAGAACCTTTCCTCAAGAAAATCGTCGAGGAAACAATGTTTTGACATCCTATCTGCAAGATTTCGTAAATAATGCAGTAACTGCTAATATAATTCCAACAGACTCTTAGCATCACTACGAGTGAGAAAATCTCATCGTAGTCAACTCCTTGAACTTGTCGGAAAAACATCTTAGAGACAAGTCGAGCTTTCTTAATGGTGACACTTACCATCATTGTCTGTCTTCCTTTTGAAATCCATCTGTACCCAACAGCCTTACGACCATTAATAGTTTTTCCAAAGTCTACACTTTGTTTTCATACATGGATCCTCTCTCAGATTTTGTGGCCTCGAGTTGAAATCCAGGCCCACCATCGCTTCTTCATACCTCATAGGTTCATTATTGTCTAGCAACATGACTTCCAAGACAGAATTACCGTACCACTCTGAAGTAGTACACATCCTTGTCGACCTACGAGGTTTGGTAGTGAATTGATCCGAAGTTTCATGATCACTATCATCAGCTTCTACTTCAATTGGTGTATGCTCCATAGGAACAATTTCATGTGCCCTCCTACACACTAGTTGAAGTGACAGTTCAATAACCTTAGCAAGTCTCCACCATCCTCCCACTCAATTCTTTTGAGAGAAACTATTCCTCGAGAAAGGACCTGTTTCTAGAAACAATCATTTTTGCTTCCGGATCTGAATTAGGAGGTATACCCAACTGTTTTGGGTGTCCTATGAAGATGCATTTATCCGCTTTGGGTTCGAGCTTAAAAAACTTTTCACATAAACTTCGTAGCCCAAACTCTTAAGAAACAACAGCTTAGGTTTCTCTAAACCATAGTTCACACGGTGTCATCTCAACGGAATTACGTGGTGCCCTATTAAAGTGAATGTGGTTGTCTCTAATGCCTAACCCATAAACGATAGTGGTAACTCGATAAGAGACATCATGGCATGCACCATATCCAATAGGGTGCAGTTATGACGTTCGGACACACCATCACACTATGGTGTTCTAGGCGGCATTAGTTGTGAAACAATTTCCACAATGTCTTAATTGTGTACCAAACACGTAACTCGGATATTCATCTCTATGATCATATCATAGGTATTTCATCCTCTTGTCACGAGGATCTTCAACTTCACTCTGAAATTACTTGAACCTTTCAACAATTCAGACATGTGTTTCATTAAGTAAATATACTTAGCATCTACTCAAATCATCTGTGAAGTAAGAACATAACGATATCCACTGCGTGCCTCAGCACTCATTGACTGCACACATCAAGATGTATTACTTCCAACAAGTTGCTTTCTTGTTCCATCTTATTGAAAACGAGGCTTTCAGTCATCTTGCCCATGTGGTATGATTTGCATGTCTCAAGTGATTCAAAATCAAGTGAGTTCAAATGATCCATCTGTATGGAGTTTCTTTATGCGTACATACCAATAGACATGGTTCGCATGTCTCAAAATTTTCAAAAATCGAGTGAGTCCAAAGATCCATCAACATGGAGCTTCTTCATGCGTTTTATACCAATATGACTCAAATGTCAGTGCCACAAGTAGGTGGTACTATCATTACTATCTTATATCTTTTGGCATGAACATGTGTATCATTACGATCGAGATTCAATAAACCATTCATTTTAGGTGCAAGACCATTGAAGGTATTATTCAAATAAACAGAGTAACCATTATTCTCGTTAAATGAATAACCGTATTGCGATAAACATAATCCAATCAAGTTTTTGCTCAACGCAAACACCAAATAACAATTATTTAGGTTTGACACCAATCTCGATGGTAGAGGGAGCGTGTGATGTTTGATCACATCAACCTTGGAAACACTTCCAACACTATCGTCACCTCGCCTTTAGCTAGTCTCCGTTTATTACGTAGCCCTTTTATTTCGAGTTACTAACACTTAGCAACCGAACCGGTATCTATTACCCTGGTGCAAATAGGAGTACTAGTAAAGTACACATTAATCAAATGTATATCCAATATACTTCTGTCGACCTTGCCAACCTTCTCATCTACCAAGTATCTAGGGTAGTTCTGCTTCAGTGACTGTTCCCCTCATTACAGAAGCACTTAGTCTCGGGTTTGGGTTCAGCCTTGGGTTTCTTCATTATAGCAGCAACTGATTTGTTGTTTCATGAAGTATCCTTTCTTGCCCTTGCCCTTCTGGAAACTAGTGGTTTCACTAACCATCAACAATTGATGCTCCTTCTTGATTTCTACTTTCACGGTGTCAAACATCGCGAATAGCTCAAGGATCATCATATCTATCCCTGATATGTTATAGTTCATCACGAAGCTCTAGTAGCTTGGTGGTAGTGACTTTGGAGAACCATCACTATCTCATCTGGAAGATTAACTCCCACTCGATTCAAGTGATTGTTGTACTCAGACAATATGAGCACAAGCTTAACGATTTAGCTTTTCTCCCTTAGTTTGTAGGCTAAGAAGCTCGTCGGAGGTCTTATACTTGTTGACGTGGGCACGAGCGTGAAATCCCAATTTCAGCCCTTGGAACATCTCATATGTTCCGCGACGTTTGTAAAACATCTTCAGCGCCTCAATTCTAAACCCTTTAACATTACTGAACTATCACGTAGTCATCAAAACGTGTATGTCAGATGTTCGCAACATCAACAGACGACGTTCGAGGTTCAGCACACCGAGTGGTGCATTAAGGACATAAGCCTTCTACGCAGCAATGAGGACAATCCTCAGTTTACGGACCCAGTCCGCATAATTGCTACTATCAACTTTCAACTAAATTTTCTCTAGGGACATATCTAAAACAGTAGAACTAAAACGCGAGCTACGACATAATTTGCAAAGACCTTTTGACTATGTTCAGGATAATAAAGTTCATCTAATAAACTCCCACTCAGATAGACATCCCTCTAGTCATCTAAGTGATACATGATCGGAGTCAACTAGGCCGTGTCCGATCATCACGTGAGACGGACTAGTCATCATCGGTGAACATCTTCATGTTGATCGTATCTACTATACGACTCATGTTCGACCTTTCGGTCTCTTGTGTTCCGAGGCCATGTCTGTACATGCTAGGCTCGTCAAGTCAACCTAAGTGTTTTGCATGTGTAAATCTGGCTTACACCCGTTGTATGTGAATGTTAGAATCTATCACACCCGATCATCACGTGGTGCTTCGAAACAATGAACTCGCAACGGTGCACAGTTAGGGGGAACACTTCCTTGAAATTTTAGTGAGGGATCATCTTATTTATGCTATCGTCGTTCTAAGCAAATAAGATGTAAACTTGATAAACATCACATGCAAATCATAAAGTGACATGATATGGCCATTATCATCTTGCGCCTTTGATCTCCATCTTTGAAGCGTGGCATGATCACCTTCATCACCGGCATGACACCATGATATCCATCATCGTGTCTCCATGAAGTTGTCTTGCCAACTATTACTTCTACTACTACGGCTAATGGTTAGCAATAAAGTAAAGTAACTACATGGCGTTGTTCAATGACACGCAGGTCATACAATAAATTAAGACAACTCCTATGGCTCCTGCCGGTTGTCATACTCATCGACATGCAAGTCGTGATTCCTATTACAAGAACATGATCAATCTCATACATCACATATATCATTCATCACATCCTTTTGGCCATATCACATCACACAACATATGCTGCAAAAACAAGTTAGACGTCCTCTAATTGTTGTTGCAAGTTTTTACGTGGCTGCTATAGGTTTCTAGCAAGAACGTTTCTTACCTACGCCAAAACCACAACGTGATATGCCAATTTATATTTACCCTTCATAAGGACCCTTTTCATCGAATCTGATCCGATTAAAGTGGGAGAGACTGGCACCCGCTAGCCACCTTATGCAACAAGTGCATGTCAGTCGGTGGAACCTGTCTCACGTAAGTGTATGTGTAAGGTCGGTCCGGGCCGCTTCATCCCACAATACCGCCGAAACAAGATAGGACTAGTAACAGTAAGCAAATTGAACAAACCAATGCCCACAACTACTTGTGTTCTACTCGTGCATAGAATCTACACAATAGACCTAGCTCATGATGCCACTGTTGGGGAACGTAGCAGAAATTCAAAATTTTCTACGCATCACCAAGATCAATCTATGGAGATTCTAGCAACAAGAGAAAGAGGGAGTGCATCTTCATACCCCTGAAGATCGCTAAGCAGAAGTGTTACAAGAATGCGGTTGATGGAGTCGTACTCGCGGTGATTCAAATTGCGGAAGATCCGATCTAGTGCCAAACGGATGACGCCTCCGCGTTCAACACACGTACAGCCCGGGGATGTCTCCTCCTTCTTGATCCAGCAAGGGGAGAGGAGAAGATGAGGGAGAACTCCGACAACACGACGACATGGTGATGCTGGAGCTCGTGGTTCTCCAGCAGGTCTTCGCCAAGCACTACGGAGGAGGAGGAGGTGTTGGAGGAGGGAGAGGGCTGCGCCAGGGGAAGGGTTGCAGCTGCCCTCTCTCTCCCTCACTATATATAGGGGGAAGGGGGGAGGTGGAGGCGCCCTAGGGTTTCCCTAGGGGAGGGGCGGCGGCCACAGGGGAAACCCTAGATGGGTTTGGGCGCCCACACCCCTAGGAAACTTGCCCCCCAAGCCGGGAGGGGCTGCTGCCCTAGGGGAGTCGCCCCCACCTCTCCAAGGTACGTGAGATTTTTTGGAGGCAAAGTTACATGAGATGGGGTGGGAGGGGCGCTCAGCCCCTTAGTGGGCTGATTTTCCCCCTCCCCTTGGCCCATAAGGCCCCCAAATGCTTGCCGGGGCCTCCGAAACCCCTGTTGGACACGCTGGTCATCACCTGGTACCCCCGGAACAATTCCGGACTCCAATACTTTTTGTCCAATATACCAATCTTAACCTTCAGACCATTTCGGAGCTCCTCGTCACGTCCGAGATCTCATCCGGGACTCCGAACAACCTTCGGTAACCACATACTATTCCCATTACAACTCTAGCGCCACCGAACCTTAAGTGTGTAGACTCTACGGGTTCGGGGACCATGCAGACATGACCGAGATACCTCTTCGGCCAATAACCAATAGCGGGATCTAGATACCCATATTGGCTCCTACATATTCCATGATGATCTCATCGGATGAACCATGATGTCGGGGATTCAATCAATCCCGTATGCAATTCCCTTTGTCAATCGGTATGTTACTTGCCCGAGATTCGATCGTCGGTATCCCAATACCTCGTTCAATCTCGTTACCGGCAAGTCACTTTACACGTTCCGTAATGCATGATCCCGTGACTAACTACTTAGTCACATTGGGCTCATTATGATGATGCATCATCGAGTGGGCCCAGAGATACCTCTCCGTCATACGGAGTGACAAATCCCAGTCTCGATTCGTGCCAACCCAACAGACACTTTCGAAGATACCTGTAGTGCACCTTTATAGCCACCCAGTTATGTTGTGACGTTTGGTACACCCAAAGCATTCCTACGGTATCCGGGAGTTGCACAATATCATGGTCTAAGGAAATGATAATTGACATTAGAAAAGCTCTTAGCAAACGAACTACACGATCTTGTGCTATGCTTAGGATTGGGTCTTGTCCATCACATCATTCTCCTAATGATGTGATCCCGTTATCAATGACATCTAATGTCCATGGTCAGGAAACCATAACCATCTATTGATCAACGAGCTAGTCAACTAGAGGCTCACTTTGGACATGTTGTGGTCTATGTATTCACACATGTATTATGCTTTCCAGTTAATACAATTATAGCATGAACAATAGACAATTATCATGAACAAGGAAATACAATAATAACCATTTTATTATTGCCTCTAGGGCATATTTCCAACAGTCTCCCACTTGCACTAGAGTCAATAATCTAGTTCACATCACTATGTGATTGTAATGAATCCAACACCCATGGGGTTTGATCATATCTCGCTTGTGAGAGAGGTTATTAGTCAATGGGTCTGAACCTTTCAGATCCGTGTGTGCTTTACAAATCTATATGTCATCTTCCTGATGCAGCTACCACGCGCTACTTGGAGCTATTCCAAAAAAAACTGCTCTACTATACGAATCCAGTTTACTGCTCAGAGTCATCCGGATTAGTGTTAAAGTTTGCATCGAAGTAACCCTTTACGACGAACTCTTTTACCACCTCCATAATCGAGAAAGTTCCTTAGTCCACTAGTTACTAAGGATAAGTTTGACTGCTATCATGTGATCCATTCCTGGATCACTCTTGTACCCCTTGATTGACTCATGGCAAGGCACACTTCAGGTGCGGTACACATCATAGCATATTGTAGAGTCTACGTCTAAAGCATAGGGGACGACCTTCGTCCTTTCTCTCTCTTCTGTCGTGGTTAGGTCTTGAGTCTTACTCAATACTCACATCTTATAACACAGCCAAGAACTCCTTCTTTGCTGATCTATTTTGAACTCCTTCGAAATCTTGTCATGGTATGTGTTCATTTGAAAGTACTATTAAGCGTTTTGATCTATCCTTGCTCAATGTTCAAGTAGCTTAATCCAGGTTTCCATTGAAAAACATTTTTCAAATAACCCTATATGCTTTCCAGAAATTCTACATCATTTCCGATCAACAATATGTCAACAACATATACTCATCAGAAATTCTATAGTGCTCCCACTCACTTCTATGGAAATACAAGTTTTTCATAAACTTTGTATAAACCCAAAATCTTTGATCATCTCATCAAAGCATATATTCCAACACCGAGATGCTTACTCCAGTCCTTGGAAGGATTGCTAGAGCTTTGCATACTAGTTAGCATATTTTAGGATTGACAAAACCTTCTGGTTGTATCACATACAACCTTTCCTCAAGAAAATCGTCGAGGAAACAATGTTTTGACATCCTATCTGCAAGATTTCGTAAATAATGCAGTAACTGCTGATATAATTCCAATAGACTCTTCGCATCACTACGAGTGGGAAAATCTCATCGTAGTCAACTCCTTGAACTTGTCGGAAAAACATCTTAGAGACAAGTCGAGCTTTCTTAATGGTGACACTTACCATCATTGTCTGTCTTCCTTTTAAAATCCATCTGTACCCAACAGCCTTACGACCATTAATAGTTTTTCCAAAGTCTACACTTTGTTTTCATACATGGATCCACTCTCAGATTTTGTGGCCTCGAGCCATTTGTTGAAATCCGGGCCCACCATTGCTTCTTCATAGCTCGTAGGTTCATTGTTGTCTAGCAACATGACTTCCAAGACAGAATTACCGTACCACTCTGAAGTAGTACACATCCTTGTCGACCTACGCGGTTTGGTAGTGACTTGATCCGAAGTTTCATGATCACTATCATCAGCTTCTACTTCAATTGGTGTATGCGCCACAGGAACAACTTCATGTGCTCTCCTACACACTAGTTGAAGTGACAGTTCAATAACCTTAGCAAGTCTCCACCATCCTCCCACTCAATTCTTTCGAGAGAAACTATTCCTCGAGAAAGGACATGTTTCTAGAAACAATCATTTTTGCTTCCGGATCTGAATTAGGAGGTATACCCAAATGTTTTGGGTGTCCTATGAAGATGCATTTATCCGCTTTGGGTTCGAGCTTAAAAAACTTTCCACATAAACTTCATAGCCCAAACTCTTAAGAAACAACAGCTTAGGTTTCTCTAAACCATAGTTCACACGGTGTCATCTCAACGGAATTACGTGGTGCCCTATTAAAGTGAATGTGGTTGTCTCTAATGCCTAACCCATAAACGATAGTGGTAACTCGATAAGAGACATCATGGCATGCACCATATCCAATAGGGTGCAGTTATGACGTTCGGACACACCATCACACTATGGTGTTCTAGGCGGCATTAGTTGTGAAACAATTTCCACAATGTCTTAATTGTGTACCAAACACGTAACTCGGATATTCATCTCTATGATCATATCATAGGTATTTCATCCTCTTGTCACGAGGATCTTCAACTTCACTCTGAAATTACTTGAACCTTTCAACAATTCAGACATGTGTTTCATCAAGTAAATATACTTAGCATCTACTCAAATCATCTGTGAAGTAAGAACATAACGATATCCACTGCGTGCCTCAGCACTCATTGACTGCACACATCAAGATGTATTACTTCCAACAAGTTGCTTTCTTGTTCCATCTTATTGAAAACGAGGCTTTCAGTCATCTTGCCCATGTGGTATGATTTGCATGTCTCAAGTGATTCAAAATCAAGTGAGTTCAAATGATCCATCTGTATGGAGTTTCTTTATGCGTACATACCAATAGACATGGTTCGCATGTCTCAAAATTTTCAAAAATCGAGTGAGTCCAAAGATCCATCAACATGGAGCTTCTTCATGCGTTTTATACCAATATGACTCAAATGTCAGTGCCACAAGTAGGTGGTACTATCATTACTATCTTATATCTTTTGGCATGAACATGTGTATCATTACGATCGAGATTCAATAAACCATTCATTTTAGGTGCAAGACCATTGAAGGTATTATTCAAATAAACAGAGTAACCATTATTCTCGTTAAATGAATAACCGTATTGCGATAAACATAATCCAATCAAGTTTATGCTCAACGCAAACACCAAATAACAATTATTTAGGTTTGACACCAATCTCGATGGTAGAGGGAGCGTGTGATGTTTGATCACATCAACCTTGGAAACACTTCCAACACTATCGTCACCTCGCCTTTAGCTAGTCTCCGTTTATTACGTAGCCCTTTTATTTCGAGTTACTAACACTTAGCAACCGAACCGGTATCTATTACCCTGGTGCAAATAGGAGTACTAGTAAAGTACACATTAATCAAATGTATATCCAATATACTTCTGTCGACCTTGCCAACCTTCTCATCTACCAAGTATCTAGGGTAGTTCTGCTTCAGTGACTGTTCCCCTCATTACAGAAGCACTTAGTCTCGGGTTTGGGTTCAGCCTTGGGTTTCTTCATTATAGCAGCAACTGATTTGTTGTTTCATGAAGTATCCTTTCTTGCCCTTGCCCTTCTGGAAACTAGTGGTTTCACTAACCATCAACAATTGATGCTCCTTCTTGATTTCTACTTTCACGGTGTCAAACATCGCGAATAGCTCAAGGATCATCATATCTATCCCTGATATGTTATAGTTCATCACGAAGCTCTAGTAGCTTGGTGGTAGTGACTTTGGAGAACCATCACTATCTCATCTGGAAGATTAACTCCCACTCGATTCAAGTGATTGTTGTACTCAGACAATCTAAGCACAAGCTTAATGATTGAGCTTTTCTCCCTTAGTTTGTAGGCTAAGAAGCTCGTCGGAGGTCTTATACCTGTTGACGTGGGCACGAGCCTGAAATCCCAATTTCAGCCCTTGGAACATCTCATATGTTCCGCGACGTTTCTAAAACGTCTTCAGCGCCTCAATTCTAAACCCTTTAACATTACTGAACTATCACGTAGTCATCAAAACGTGTATGTGAGATGTTCGCAACGTCAACAGACGACGTTCGAGGTTCAGCACACCGAGTGGTGCATTAAGGACATAAGCCTTCTACGCAGCAATGAGGACAATCCTCAGTTTACGGACCCAGTCCGCATAATTGCTACTATCAACTCTCAACTAAATTTTCTCTAGGAACATATCTAAAACAGTAGAACTAAAACGCGAGCTACGACATAATTTGCAAAGACCTTTTGACTATGTTCAGGATAATTAAGTTCATCTAATAAACTCCCACTCAGATAGACATCCCTCTAGTCATCTAAGTGATACATGATCAGAGTCAACTAGGCCGTGTCCGATCATCACGTGAGACGGACTAGTCATCATCGGTGAACATCTTCATGTTGATCGTATCTACTATACGACTCATGTTCGACCTTTCGGTCTCTTGTGTTCCGAGGCCATGTCTGTACATGCTAGGCTCGTCAAGTCAACTTAAGTGTTTTGCATGTGTAAATCTGGCTTACACCCGTTGTATGTGAATGTTAGAATCTATCACACCCGATCATCACGTGGTGCTTTGAAACAACGAACTTTCACAATGGTGCATAGTTAGGGGGAACACTTTCTTAAAATTTTAGTGAGGGATCATCTTATTTATGCTACCGTAGTTCTAAGCAAATAAGATGTAAACTTGATAAACATCACATGCAAATCATAAAGTGACATGATATGGCCATTATCATCTTGCGACTTTGATCTCCATCTTTGAAGCGTGGCATGATCACCTTCATCACCGGCAAGACACCATGATATCCATCATCGTGTCTTCATGAAGTTGTCTCGCCAACTATTACTTCTACTACTATGGCTAATGGTTAGCAATAAAGTAAAGTAATTACATGGCATTGTTCAATGACACGCAGGTCATACAATAAATTAAGACAACTCCTATGGCTCCTGCCGGTTGTCATACTCACTGACATGCAAGTCGTGATTGCTATTACAAGAACATGATCAATCTCATACATCACATATATCATTCATCACATCCTTTTGGCCATATCACATCTAGGACATATGCTATAAAAACAAGTTAGACGTCCTCTAATTGTTGTTGCAAGTTTTTACGTGGCTGCTATAGGTTTCTAGCAAGAACGTTTCTTACCTACGCCAAAACCACAACGTGATATGCCAGTTTATATTTACCCTTCATAAGGACCCTTTTCATCGAATCTGATCTGACTAAAGTGGGAGAGACTGGCACCCGCTAGCCACCTTATGCAACAAGTGCATGTCAGTCGGTGGAACCTGTCTCACGTAAGTGTATGTGTAAGGTCGGTCCGGGCCGCTTCATCCCACAATACCGCCGAAACAAGATAGGACTAGTAATGGTAAGCAAATTGAACAAACCAATGCCCACAACTACTTGTGTTCTACTCGTGCATAGAATCTACACAATAGACCTAGCTCATGATGCCACTGTTGGGGAACGTAGCAGAAATTCAAAATTTTCTACGCATCACCAAGATCAATCTATGGAGATTCTAGCAACAAGAGAAAGAGGGAGTGCATCTTCATACCCTTGAAGATCGCTAAGCAGAAGTGTTACAAGAATGCGGTTGATGGAGTCGTACTCGCGGCGATTCAAATCGCGGAAGATCCAATCTAGTGCCAAACGGACGACGCCTCCGCATTCAACACACGTACAGCCCGGGGATGTCTCCTCCTTCTTGATCCAGCAAGGGGAGAGGAGAAGTTGAGGGAGAACTCCGACAGCACGACGACATGGTGATGGTGGAGCTCGTGGTTCTCCAGCAGGTCTTCGCCAAGCACTACAGAGGAGGAGGAGGTGTTGGAGGAGGGAGAGGGCTGCGCCAGAGGAAGGGTTGCGGCTACCCTCTCTCTCCCTCACTATATATAGGGGGAAGGGGGGAGGTGGAGGCGCCCTAGGGTTTCCCTAGGGGAGGGGCGGCAGCCACAGGGGAAACCCTAGATGGGTTTGGGCGCCCACACCCCTAGGAAACTTGCCCCCCCAAGCCGGGAGGGGCTGCTGCCCTAGGGGAGTCACCCCCACCTCTCCAAGTTACGTGAGATTTTTTTTGAGGCAAAGTTACGTGAGATGGGGTGGGAGGGGCGCTCAGCCCCTTAGTGGGCTGATGTGCCCCCTCCCCTTGGCCCATAAGGCCCCCAAATGCTTGCCGGGGCCTCCGAAACCCCTGTCGGACACGCTGGTCATCACCTGGTACCCCCGGAACAATTCCGGACTCCAATACTTTTCGTCCAATATACCGATCTTCACCTTCGGACCATTTCGGAACTCCTCGTCACGTCCGAGATCTCATCCGGAACTCCGAACAACCTTTGGTAACCACATACTATTCCCATTACAACTCTAGCGTCACCGAACCTTAAGTGTGTAGACCCTACGGGTTCGGGAACCATGCAGACATGACCGAGACACCTCTTCGGCCAATAACCAATAGCGGGATCTGGATACCCATATTGGCTCCCCTATGTACCACGATGATCTCATCGGATGAACCACGATGTCGGGGATTCAATCAATCCCGTATGCGATTCCCTTTGTCAATCGGTATGTTACTTGCCCGAGATTCGATCATCGGTATCCCAATACCTTGTTCAATCTCGTTACCGGCAAGTCACTTTACACGTTCCATAATGCATGATCCTGTGACTAACTACTTAGTCACATTGAGCTCATTATGATGATGCATCACCGAGTGGGCCCAGAGATACCTCTCCGTCATACGGAGTGATAAATCCCAATCTCGATTCATGCCAGCCCAACAGACACTTTCGGAGATACCTATAGTGCACCTTTATAGCCACCCAGTTACGTTGTGACGTTTGGTACACCCAAAGCATTCCTTCGGTATTCGGGAGTTGCACAATCTCATGGTCTAAGGAAATGATACTTGACATTAGAAAAGCTCTTAGCAAACGAACTACACGATCTTGTGCTATGCTTAGGATTGGGTCTTGTCCATCACATCATTCTCCTAATGATGTGATCCCGTTATCAATGACATCTAATGTCCATGGTCAGGAAACCATAACCATCTATTGATTAACGAGCTAGTCTACTAGGGGCTCACTAGGGACATCTTGTGGTCTATGTATTCACACATGTATTACGGTTTCCAGTTAATACAATTATAGCATGAACAATAGACAATTATCATGAACAAGGAAATACAATAATAACCATTTTATTATTGCCTCTAGGGCATATTTCCAACACGGCCGCCACTCTCTGTCCCCACCAAGAAGACTCCTTGGATCCCTTGTTAGATCTCGTCCAAGGGTCAACACCCATACCCGCCTCGGCCTTAGACCCGGGGCGGTTCTCATTGTCCGAAGACGGGAGCGTAAGCCCTGCTAGACTTCTTCCCTTTGTGGAACTCCCGACCAAAGACCCAGATGCAATCTTAGACTTGGCGCTGGGCAACCATCCCGAATTGCCGAGGTCTGCACTCCATGGGCCCGATCAGGTGTCCCATGCCGAACTCAGCACAACAAATCCAGTCCCACTTCCGCTCTTAGATGAAGCATTGGGTTTGATGCAGTCTCTCGCCATCACGGAGGCCTTACCTCTGAATTGTACCTAGCTTGGGCCGGGGGATGAGAGTGGGGAATTTTACGCCCCACCCACCACCCACTTCATAGCCACTTTTGAAGACTTAACCAACATGCTAGACTACGTGTCCGAATACAGTGGCGACATAGACGATGATGCTGACGCCGAACCAAGCCAAGTCCCACCCGTCACGGGGCGTTGGACGACCACCTCAACCTATGATGTGTACATGGTGGACACTCCGGATAAAAAGAACGACGAGGATAATCCGAGCCCCGATGAGGACAAACCCGTCGATAAACCACCAAAGCGCCGATGTCAGCGGCGCCACTCACAATCGCGTCTGGTGAAGGACAGTAACACCGACACCGGAGATAATGGGACTCCGGATGATGCCGAAGACCCCGAATACCCCGTCGAGCCCACACCCGAACAGGACGAAAGGGAAGAGGGTGAAATATAGTCCCGGACACACCGATCACGAAGATTCGAAGGATAGCAACTATATGCCTGAATCCAAAGAGGAGGTCAGCCTCGGCGACAAAGATTTTATCATCCCAGAGGAACCCCTCAATCAGGAATGCTTCAAGCGACAACTTATTGCTACAGCCTGGAGCCTGAAAAAGAAGCTGCAACAGCTAAAAGCCGAACAAGATACGCTTAATGAAAGGTGGACTAAGGTCCTGGCCACTGAGGAATACGGCCATGAGCGACCTGTTAAAAGTTACCCTAAGCGTAAGTTGCTGCCGTAGTTTGATGACGAAACCCTTGAGCCAATACCATCAAAATACAATCAGGCCGACCAACCAGACCGACCACCATGTGGACGGGATAAAACGGCATATCAGGCCGAACACCAACCCGCACCTCCTCGCCGAAGAGGCAGGGAGACAACAGCTTCGGGATACACATTTTACTTACAACGTGACCTAGCCAATAAAGCTGGTCAGACTAGATCAATCTACCGATCAAGGGTCCATGCCTTGGCACGAGATAACGGCTATGAAGCCCGGCGTGACGACTATTACTATAATCGGGATCAGAACCGAACTCAGATGTCAGCATATCTCCGCCGTGAAATTGCACGATATAGAGGGGCCACACACCCCTTATGCTTCACCAATGAGGTCATGGAACACCAATTTCTAGAAGGGTTTAACCCGTAAATATCGAACAGTACGATGGAAAGACGGATCCGGCCGTCTGGATTGAAGATTTCCTTCTCCACATCCACCTGGCTCGAGGATATGACCTTCACGCCATCAAATATCTTCCTCTAAAGCTGAAAGGACCAGCACGGCACTGGCTGAACAGCCTCCCAGAAAACTCCATTGGAACTTGGGAAGACTTGGAAGATGCTTTTCCGGCCAACTTTCAGGGCACTTATGTCCGACCACCAGATGCTCATGACTTGAGTCACATAATCCACCAGCTAGGCGAATCAGCCCACAAGCTTTGGAATCAGTTCTTAACTAAAAAGAACCAGATCGTAGACTGTCCGGACGCCGAAGACTTAGCGGCCTTTAAACACAGCGTCCGTGACGAATGGATCGCCCGACACCTTGGGCAGGAAAGGTCGAAGACCATGGCAGCCTGAACGGCACTCATGACCCGCTTCTGCAAAGACAGCTGGTTGTCTCATAGAAGCAACAGCTCGGGTGACCCCGGCACCTCTGAGGTGCGGGACGGCAATGGTAAACCTTGCCACAATAAAAACAAACATCAGAACAACAACGACGACACAGACGATACGACAGTTAATGCCGGATTCAGCGGTCCTAAGTCTGGTCAGCGGAAGAAGCCTTTCAAAGGCAACAAGGACGGGCCATCCAGCTTGGATAAAATCCTCGAGAGGCCCTATCAGATTCATGGTACGCACGATAAGCATGCGAACCACACCAACAGGATTTGTTGGATTTTCAAACAGGCTGGTAAAATAAATACCGAACACAAGGGAAAAGGGCCTCCAAGCGAAGACGATGACGAGCCCCGTCAGCCGAACAACGGGGGTCAGAAGCAGTTTCCCCCCGAAGTGAAGGCAGTGAACATGATATATGCCACTCATATCCCCAAAAGGGAGCGCAAACATGCACTACGGGACGTCTATGCCGTAGAACCTGTCGCCCCCAAGTTTAACCCATGGTCAGCCTGTCTGATCACCTTTGATCGCAGGGACCATCCAACCAGTATCCGTCACGGGGATTCGGCCGCCCTGGTTCTTGATCCAATTATTGACGGATACCATCTCACTAGAGTCCTTATGGACGGAGGAGGTAGTCTCCACTTGATTTATCAAGATACTGTCCGTAAGATGGGGATCGAGCCATCACAAATCAAGCCCAGTAACACTACCTTTAAAGGTGTGATACCAGGAGTGGAGGCCGGTTGTACGGGATCAATTACACTAGAGGTAGTATCCGGCTCCCTAGATAACTTTCGCAGCGAGGAACTAATCTTCAACATTGCCCCTTTCTGCAGTGTCTACCATGCACTGCTCGGACGAACTACTTTTGCCCGCTTCAATGCAGTCCCGCACTATGCTTACTTGAAGCTTAAAATGCCTGGACCTCGTGGCGTTATTACAGTCAATGGTAATATGGAACGCTCCCTCTGTACTGAAGAGCACACCAAGGCCCTTGCAGCCGAAGTATATGGCGACCTTATCAAGCCAAATAGTTCACCATCCAATAAAGCCAACGACATGTCCAAACGAGTCCGGTCCATGATTAATAGCGATAAATCAACGGATCCGGACCTTGATTAGCAGTTCAGCCTCCGCCGATCGCCCTACTAGATTGCGGCTTGTGTACCGCGCGTACATAATTACACAATAAAAATACCTTGGGTGGCACTGGAGGCACACTGCAGAAGAGGTCCATTGTATGGCTTGACCCTACCTGGACCGCATATATCTTTTTCTCTTACTACAGGTTGATCAAGAACCCTACTTGCTAGATGGTTGTTGCAGGAGATCCTCTTAAAGATAGTGTTTCCCAACCATCAAACACTCCTCTCAAAGGAATTATTACTAAGGAGAAAAGGCGCAGACGTGCGACAGGGCATCACTGGAATTTTCTTTTTTTTCAAACTATGATCTTTAGGCCCTGTGTTAGACTTTCCCTTGTGTAAAACCTTTTCTTTTTTGGGGGGCATGTAATATGACCTTAATATTGAACGGCACTGTCTGTCGTTGGCGTATTAATAAAGATATAAAGGAAGCAGATGATTATCACCTTAATGGTTGGGTCCTGTTATTACCTTGTCATCTGTGTTTCCCCCTTACGCTCGATTGACATACATGGATAGACACGGCCTTCAAACAGGGGCTGTATTCGGCCCCGCAAAATTATTAAGTCCGAACACCTATAGGGAACTCATCGGCGTCCCGGATATGGCATTATATGCATTGTCTCCGAATCATGTCTTTGGTCTATAGTTGGGTTGCCCGGCTCATGTATTTGCCACCTTACGTTCCGCAAGTTCGGCTAAGGTATTAAAGGGAGAACTACTACGATTGTACTTCTGGTTTGTCTGGTTAAGTACCTCAGTAGAGAAAGCCAAAAACTGACTATCATGATGAGCGAGAGCGGGTCAGCGATCTAGTGAATTAGTGTTATACTATGAATCGTTCGCGATTTATGCCGTGTTATACGAGGGGTTGGGTTTTTGACCAGCCGTGTTGCAAAGGCACCGCACTCCGGATTGCCGATCATGCAACGAGGGGCTAGTACTTAGCGCCGCCAATGGACTCTTATGGCTAAGTGAAAGTACTAAAGCCGCATAGTCTGATTTCCTAGTTCACTCCGCAAAACGCCTCCTACATCAGACCAATATGTTGGATTAAGTGCTGTCATGCGTTCCTGAACACCCCTGTAATATTTACATGGGGGCTAAAGCCGACGACTGGTAAACTTTCAGACATATAAACGTCCAAATAGGAGGATAAACTAATCATAAAAGGCATAACCATTTTTTACATCATGTCATTACATGACTCTTACAAACCAGACACAACTACTCAAATATGATGTCCTTGGAGCACTGGCCCTCTACAACAGGGGCTCCCTCGAGGACCTCCTCAAAGTACCTCTCTGGTCGCCGGTGCTCCTTGCCCTCAGGTGGCCCTGTGGTGGCAATCTCGGTGGCATTCATCTTCACCCACTGCACCTTGACACGGGCGAAGGCCATCCGAGCACCTTCTATGCAGGACGAACGCTTAAGAGCATCGATCCGAGGAAGCGCCTCCACCAGCCTCTTCACGAGTCCGAAGTGGCTGCTAGGTATGGCCTCGGTCGGCCATAGACGGACTATTCCGTCCTTCATGGCTAGTCCGGCCACCCTGTGCATCTCGGATAGCTGTTTCAGCTGGTCACTCAGGGGCACTGGAAGCTCTGGCGCAAGGTACTGCGACCAGAACAACTTCTCCGTTGAGCTCCCCTCTTCGGCTCGAAAGAATGCGGCAGCATCCGCAATAGTCCTCGGCAGATCTGCAAAGGCACCGGGAGAACTCCAAACTAGGGTCAGTAAAATATATCTCTTACTAGTATATCTACTCTGCATGATAAAGGCCTTGCCAGCCGCAATCTGCCTCGCCTCTTGGATCTCCTGGCGAGCGCCCTGGGCATTGATGACCCACAAGTATATGGGGTCAATTGTAGCCTTTTTGATAAGTAGGAGTTTCAAACCCAAAAAGGAGCAGAAGGAAATGACAAGTGGTTTTCAGCAAGGTATTGTCTGCAAGTGCTAAAATTGTAAGTAGCGGAGTAGTTTGATAGCAAGATAATTTGTAACGAGCAAGTAAAAAGAGTAGTAACAAAAGTGCAGCAAGGTAGCCCAATCCTTTGGAGGCAAAGGACAGGCCAAAACGGTTTCTTATGATAAGCAAAGTGTTCTTGAGGGTACACAAGAATTTCATCTAGTCACTTTCATCATGTTGGCTTAATTCGTGTTCGGTACTTTGATACTTTGATATGTGGGTGGACCGGTGCTTAGGTGGTGTTCCTACTTGAACAAACCTCCTACTTATTATTAACCCTCTTGTAAGCATCCTCAACTACGAGAAAAGTATTAAGAATAAATTCTAACCATAGCATTAAACTTTTGGATCCAATCGGTCCCTTACGGAATAGCGCATAAACTAGGGTTTAAGCTTCTGTCACGCTCGCAACCCACCATCTAATAACTACTCCACAATGCATTCCTTAGGCCCAAATATGGTGAAGTGTCATGTAGTCGACATTCACATGACACCACTAGGAGAATGGAAACATACATACCATCAAAATATCGAACACATATCAAGTTCACATGATTACTTGCAACATGATTTCTCCCGTGACCTCAAGAATGAAAGTAACTACTCACAAATGATAAACATGCTCAAGATCAGAGGGGTATTGAATAGCATAATGGATCTGAACATATAATTGTCCACCAAATAAACCATATAGTAATCAACTACAAGATGTAATCAACACTACTAGTCACACACATGCACCAATCTATAGTTTTGATACAAAGATTGAACGCAAGAGATGAATTAGGGTTTGAGAGGACTTGTCGCTGTGAAGATGATGATGAAGATGGCCCTTCCCAAGATGGGAGAGTTGTTGGTGATGATGATGACGATGATTTCCCCCTACGGGAGGGAAGTTCCCCCCGGCAGAATCGCTCCACCGGAGAGCAAAAGTGCTCCTACCCAAGTTCCGCCTCGAGGCGGCGGCGCTTCGTCCCGAATGTCCTCTTATTTTTTTTCTAGGTCAAAATGACTTATATACCAGAAGATGGGCACTGGAGGTGGGTCGAGGAGGGCACAACCCACCAGGGCGCACCTGGGCTCCCTGGCGTGCCCAGGTGGGTTATGCCCAACTAGTGGGCCCCCTATGGTAGTTATTTGCTCCAATATTCCTTAAATATTCCATAAAACTTCCTCGTGAAGGCTTAGCTTGTTTGGAGTTGTGCGGAATAGGTAGCCTGGCGTAGCTTTTCCAGGTCCAGATTTCCAGCTGCCAGAATTCTCCTTTGGTGGTGAAGAAGCTTCTTCCTCCTCCTTTGGTGGTGAAGAAGCTTCTTCCTCCTCCTCGGCCAGCAGTGCTTGTGCTGCCACCGGGGATGGAGTTACGGTAGCTTCCTTGCTTGATAAAACTGACCAGGAATAGCAAGAAAAGAGAACAGAAGATTTCTTCACGATACGGTGGTTAACAGGTTCGGGGAGTATATATAAATTTTTTATCTTGCAGGACAAGTATACAGAAGAAAAAAAGAGTCCGGAAGGTGCCCCAGGTGGGTACAACCTGGTGCGCCCTGGTGTCTTATGCCCACCAGGGGACGTTTCCTGGGAGTTTCTTTATTTCCAAAATTCTAAAATATTCCAAAACTAACAAAAAATATTTTTCCGGATTTTTCGGAGACCGGTTACTTACTGTATCACATACCTCCTTATTTTGACGATTCTGGGGTGTTCTGGAAGGACTCTTTTATGTGTTCTTCTGGTGTCAAAGTGTGGATAATATTACTTTCAACATTGATAGGCGTACCTAAGATGTAATGCTTTATTCGTTGCCTGTTAACAACCTTCGGGTTAGTGCCTTCGAAATTATTTATTTTGATGGCTCCAGACCGGTAAACCTCCTCGATGACATATGGGCCTTCCCATTTCGAGAGGAGTTTTCCTGCAAAAAATCTAAAATGAGAGTTGTACAAAAGAACATGTTCTCCGACTTTGAACTCACACTTTTGGATTCTTTTGTCATGCCATCTTTTAACTTTCTCATTGAATAATTTTGCATGTTCATAAACCTGGGTTCTCCATTCATCTAAAGAGCTAATATCAAATAACCTCTTTTCACCGGAAAGTTTGAAATCATAGTTGAGTTCTTTAACTGGCCATTATGCTTTATGTTCTAACTCAAGAGGCAAATGACAAGCTTTTCCATGAACCATTTTATAAGGAGACATACCCATAGGATTTGTATATGCTGTTCTATAAGCCCAAAGTGCATCATCTAATTTCTTAGACCAATTCTTCGTGGACCTATTGACAGTCTTTTAGAAAATTAATTTTATTTCCCTATTGCTAAATTCAACTTGACCACTAGACTAGGGATGATAAGGTGATGCAATTCTATGATTAACATCATATTTGGCAAGCATTTTACAAAAAGCATCATGAATAAAGTGTGAACCACCGTCAGTCATTAAATATCTAGGGACTCCAAACCTTGGGAAAATAACTTCCTTGAGCATTTTAATCGAGGTGTTGTGATCGGCACTACTAGTTGGAATAGCTTCTACCCATTTAGTAACATAATCAACAACAACCAAAATATGTGTATACCCATTAGAGGAAGGAAAAGGTCCCATGTAATCAAATCCCAAACATTAAATGGTTCAACAGCAAGTGAATAATTCATAGACATTTCTTGACGCTTACCAATATTACCTATTCTTTGGCATTCATCACAAGATGAGACAAACTTACGGGCATCCTTGAAGAGAGTAGGCCAATAAAATCCATATTGCAATACCTTGTGAGCAGTTCTATCTCCAGCATGATGTCCTCCATAAGCCTCGGAGTGACATTTCCGTAGGATTTGTCCCTGTTCATGCTCAGGTACACAACGTCTAATAATACCATCTACTCCTTCTTTATAAATATGTGGGTCATCCCAAAAGTAATGTCTTAAATCATAGAAGATTTTTTTTCTTTTGTTGGTATGTAAAGCTAGGAGGTAAATATTTAGCCACAATGTAATTATCATAATCATCATACCAAGGAGTATTATTAGCAACATTTATTGCTGCTAATTGCTCATCAGGAAAACTATCATCAATAGGTAGTGGGTCATCAAGCACATTTTCAAGCCTAGACAAGTTATCTGCTACAGGGTTCTCAGCTCCTTTTCTATCGATAATATGTAAATCAAATTCTTGTAACAAGAGAACCCAACGAATAAGTCTAGGTTTAGCATATTTCTTTTCCATAAGATATTTAATAACAGCATGGTCTGTGTGAACAGTTACTTTGGAATCAACAATATAAGGTCTAAATTTATCACAAGCAAACACCACTGCTAAAAGTTCTTTTTCAGTAGTAGCATAATTTCTTTGAGCACCGTCTAGAGTTTTACTAGCATAATGAATAACATTCAATTTCTTATCAACTCTTTGTCCTAGAATAGCACCAACAACATAATCACTAGCATCATACATAATTTTAAAAGGGAAGTTTCAATCAGGTGGTTGAACAATAGGTGCAGAAATTAAGGCTTTCTTGAGTATTTCAAAGGCTTCTAAACAATCATCATCAAAAACAAAAGGAACATCCTTTTGCAAAAGGCTATCGAGAGGCCTAGAAATTTTAGAGAAGTCTTTAATAAATCTCCTATAGAAACCAGCATGACCTAGGAAACTACGAATACCTTTGATGTCCTTAGGACATGGCATTTTCTCAATTGCATCAACCTTAGCTTGGTCCACTTCAATACCTCTTTCAGAAATTTTATGACCCAAGACAATGCCCTCATTAACTATAAAGTGGCATTTCTCCCAATTCAAGACAAGATTTGTTTGTTCACATCTCTGCAAAGCTCGCTCAAGATTACTTAAACAATCATCAAAGGACTTCCCATAAATAGAAAAGTCATCCATGAAAACCTCGACAATCTTTTCACAAAAGTTAGAGAATATAGTAGTCATACATCTTTGAAAGGTAGCAGGTGCATTACATAAACCGAAAGGCATACGTCTATAAGCAAATGTTCTAAAAGTGGTCTTTTCTTGATCAGATTGTAAAACAAGTATTTGTGAAAAGCTAGAGTATCCATCAAGGAAGCAAAAATGTGTGTGCTTAGATAGTCTTTCTAACATTTGATCAATAAAAGGCAGAGGGTAATGATCTTTTCTAGTAGCTTTATTTAATTTCCTATAATCAATTACCATTCTATAGCCCGTGAGAATTCTTTGTGGAATAAGCTCATTCTTATCATTAGGAACAACAGTAATACCTCCCTTCTTAGGGACACAATGAACATGACTTACTCATTTACTATCAGCTATATGATAGATTATACCTGCTTCCAGAAGTTTTAGTATTTCCGTTCTTACCACTTCTTTCATCTTCGGATTTAACCGACGTTGATGATCAACAACTGGCTTAGCATCAGGTTCCATATTAATTTTGTGCTGACATAGAGTGGAACTAATGCCCTTTAAATCATCAAGACTATATCCAATAGCAGCTCAGTGCTTCCTTAGAACTCTCAATAATGTTTCTTCTTCATGTTCTGAAAGGTTAGCACTATAATAACATGATATATCTTCTTTTCATCAAGATAAGCATATTTCAAAGTGTTTGGCAATTGTTTTAATTCAAACATAGGGTCACCCTTAGGTGGAGGAGGACTTCCAAGAGTTTCAATAGGCAAATTGTGTTTAAGCATAGGACGTTGTTCAAAGAAGATCTTATCTATTTCATTTCTTTCATGCATATGTAAATCATTCTCGTGGTCTAGCAAGTATTGTTCTAAAGGATCAGTAGGTGGCACAACAATAGAAGCAAGACCAATTAATTCATCCTTACTAGGCAATTCTTTTTCATGATGATTTCTACTAAACTTGGAAAAATCAAACTCATGAGACTCATCACCAAAGCTAACACCCACAATTAGTTTCTCGCAATCTATCTTGGCATTGACTGTGTTCAAGAAAGGTCTACCAAATATAATGGGACAAAATTTATCTTGTGGGGTGGTAAGAACAAGAAAATCAGTAGGGTATTTTATCTTCCCACACAAGACTTCGACATCTCTAAGAATCCCAATTGGTGATATAGTATCTCTATTAGCAAGTTTAATAGTAACATCTATGTCTTCTATTTCAGCAGGTGCTATTTCATCTCTAATTTCTTCATATAAGGAATGGGGAATAGCACTCCCACTAGCACCTACGTCACATAACCCATTATAACAGTGATCTCCTATCTTAACTGAAATAACAGGCATGCCAACAACAGGTCTATGTTTATCTCTTCCATCAGGTTTAGCAATTCTAGCAGCTTCTTCACAGAAGTAAAAAACATGCACATCCATATCTTCTTCCAAGAGATCTTTAACCAGAGCAATGTTAGGTTCTACTTTAATTTGTTCATCAGGTTTAGGTGTTCTAACATAGCTTTTGTTAACCACAGTTGAAACTTTAGCATGTTCTTTTATCCTAATAGGGAAATGTGGTTTCTCAATATAAGCAGAAGGAACAACTGCTGATCAACATTATAAAGTATAGTTTCTTCTATAACTGGTACTGATTCTTTAATTTCATCTTTAATAGGTGGGTGATATTTAACCCACTTCTCTTTAGGAAGTTCAACATGAGTAGCAAATGATTCACAAAAGGAGTGTCAGGACCCCGATCCTATGCCACACCGATCTAGCATGTAACACCTCATATCACTTTGCGGCCTCACGCACGGTATTCCCACGGGTGTCGCCTTACTAGGCCCGGGACCGTTTGCGCCTTTTGGCTCACGTATATGATAGTGTTGCTAGCATCCATATGACAAAGAACCCGGGCTGACATGGCTAGTCTTGAACCCAAAGTGGCACTAACTTACAGGGACAGGCATACGTGACCCAACAACGAACGTGTCGGTCATCAGCGAGTGAATCCGGGCTGTAGCAACTGGGCTAGCAGGACTCCGATAAAACGGGCTGTAGCAGGCTAACAGGACTCTGGTAGACACCGCGTGACATTTCCCCGAAGGGACAGACACAGGAACGAAGAAGGACACATGCCGGCCAGCCTAAGTGTTCTGGAGCAGTAGCAAGCTACCAAGGCTCAGTGGAAGCACTAGGAGACATTTCTCGGTAAGAGAGGCTACCAAGGATAAACAACTAGTTAGTCAGATCCCACACATACCAAGCATTTCAATAACATACACACAATATGCTCGATACGTGCAAATACAACATGGTATCACAACATGACTCTACAACTCAAGTATTTATTCAAGAGGCTCTGAGGAGTGAGATATTACAAACACAGGTCTCATGACCCAGCACTCAGAGCATACAAGTCAAAACACAAGCGTAAGCTTAACATGTCTGAGTACAGACATCCACAAATGAAAAAGGCTGAGAAGCCTGACTATCTACCAGATCCTGCCGAAGGCACAAGATCGTAGCTGAGGTAACAAGCTAAACGTCAAAGTCCACACGGAACTACTAGCGAGACTGAAGTCTCTCTGCAAAAACATAAAGTAGGCAAACATGAGTACAAATGTACCCAGCAAGACTTACATAAGAACTAACTACGTATGCATCATTATCAACAAGGGGGTGGCGGGGTTTAACTGCAGCAAGCCAGCTTTGACCCGGTGGCTATCCTGAACTATGACTGCAAGTAACTCTTTTGAGGTGGCGCACACAAGTCCACATATTCACCATTTCAATACACCACTATGGATCCGCTCCCGTCTCCCTACGAGAACACCATCCATAGCACTCACGCTTATCTTGTGCATTTTAGAGTATCCACTTTCACTTGTCTATGAACTGTTATAGGCAACCCAGAAGTCCTTTACCGCGGATACGCTATTCGAATAGATGATGTTAACCCTGCAGGGGTGTACTTCTTCATACATGTTTCCACCACTTAGCGTCTGCACACGACATGTGCTCGGCAGACTTCAAGCGAAAGCCGACGTGGGTGTAGACCACGACCTACCTAAACACTCAAGTCTCTAGTCTAGGTTTATCGCCTATTCAGGTTCCATCCACAGGGAGTCCGACCGAGGTTTCCACATACGGCCCCGAACGATGTGTACAGGGTTCCGCGACACCAAATGGGCGCCCGGCATACCTGGCCACGTGCCTACCGCATCATAGCCCACCCCTCGGGTCAGCGCTGCCCACGGCCTCTAGCATACTACAAACACCAGAAACTACTTGCAACTCCTGGAGAGAGGACAAGGGTGATTAAGAAGTTGAGCGAGGTCATATTTCAGGGCCCAATGCATGGTAGTAGCTGTTTCATGGATCACAAACACAGAACTCAGTTCCTGAGGATGGCTTCAATGAGACAACCCACCATGTACTCCTACATGGCCTCTCACCACTACCTTTACCAAATTGTGTTCACACACTTAGCTCACACACAGTAGGACATGTTTACACACCTCTGATTCATCCCCGATGAATCAGACCTGACTCAACGCTAAGCAGTAGCAGGCATGACAAACAAGCATGAATGAGTAGGCACATTAGGGCTCAAACAACTCCTACTCATGCTAGTGGGTTTCATCTATTTACTGTGGCAATGACGGGTCATGCAAAGGATAAGGGGTTCAACTACCACAGCAAGTAACAGATGTATCGTTGTTGTCCTAATGCAGTAAAAGAGAGTAGGAGCGAGAGAGTGGGATTGTATCGGAATGAACAAGGGGGTTTTGCTTGCCTGACACTTCTGAAGATAGTATAGCTCTTCATTAGTGTCATCGAACACATCATCGGTACACGTCTACTGAGAGGGGACAAGCACCAACAAACAAGAAACACAATCAATGCAATGCACAATATGATGCATGATCATGACATGGCAATATGATGTGGTTTGAGCTAATGCAACTAGCAGCAAGTTAAATGGAGTTGGTTTGAACCCTAGGTTCAAATTCAAACTCCATATGTGATGGTTTAAATGCCATTAGAAGATTTGGCCTAAACAGCAGCTGTAAGTTGTTCTAACATGCATGAAAATGGTATCTATGAATAGATTGGATTTTTCTGATCATTTTTCATATATAATTTATTTTATTTGGAGTTACAGATAATTTTCTATGAATTTTTGAAGTTTGTGGTATTTTCTAGAATTTCCTGTATAAGAATAATTCCAGTAATTAAATTATTGCGTCAGCATTACGTCAGGGTGACGTCAGTGGTCCACGGGACGGTCCAGGTCAAATCTGACCAGTGGGTCCCATACGTCAGTGTCTCAGGCCGGTTTGGGTGGATAACAGGTGGGACCGGTCAATGTTGACTTGACCAAAATCAAAGCTGACACGTGGGGTCCACACGGATTAGCACTAATCTAAACAGGAAGTTAGACTTAACTAATTGGGCTCGGGGACCCACATGTCATCGGCGCAGGCACAAACTAAACGAGTTTAGCACCTAAGCTAATGGCGCCACGTCAGCTGCCGGCGTTTAACCGCCGGAGACCTCAGATCGCGGCGGCGGCCGCGGCGGTATTGCGCTACAGGCCACGGTTTGGGGCGTGGTTGGGTTCTATGGAGAGCCGGGGCTGAGACGAGTCTGTGGGTGGTGGAGCTGGACCAGATGGTTGCCGGAATCAATGCCAGCAATGAGGTTTGCGGCGGCCGTGGTTCGGCCGTGCTCGAGTTCCTCGCTAGGGTGTTCGAGAGGAGGAGCCGGTGGTGGCTACGGGTGCGCGAAGACACGCCGAGCACGGTGGTGCGCTCGGTTGCGGCTCTAGGTAACAGTGGCCACAGCGGCGACATGGCTGGGTGGCGGTGAGCTTCAGGCATGGCGGCACTAGCGCTAGGGGACGTGCGAGGCGACGGGGGAAAGGGCGAACGGAAGAGGAGCTCACAGAGGACTCGCAGTGAAGCCCAGCAGGGTCGGGGAAATGTCGGAGGCGATGAATCGAAGGGCGGGGATCGTCGGGGTAGGGGACGACGATGAGCTCGATGGCGACGTTTTAGGCATCCTGCGAGTGTGTGCTTCGTCTTGGTGATCCACGGTGTCGAGGCGAGCCCGTTGGACAAAGTAGAGGGCAAGGGGAGCTCGGTGGACGCGGTGGCAGCGAGCGCGGCGGCGATGGCGTTCGGGTGTGTTCGGGAAAGAGCCAGGGAAGGGGATGGGTCGAGGGAGTGAGCGAGGGGGGTTCCAGGGGGGTGCGTGGCGTCGCCAGGGACGGCCAAGGCGTCGAGGGGGAGCGGCAAGCAGGAGGTGGCCGGGGCGCATGGGCGCGCGCGTCGGCCACACGCGTGTCCTCTTGGCAGAGGAGGAAGACGACAGGGAAGGAGGTGGTGGTGGGCTGGGCCAGCTGCAGTGTTGGGCCACAGCTAGGCCGACTAGGTGGGCTGCACAGTGAGGCCAGGTAAGTCTCTCTCTCCCTTTTATTTCTGTTTTCTATTTTTCTGCAATTGTTTGGCTTTATTAAAAATGCCAGAGCATTATCAAAAATCCTGAAAATATTTGTAGGCACTATTGAAATTATTTCCAACAGCCCAAAACTAGTTTCAGAATTATTAGAGCATTTAAAAATATTTATAGTATTTAAATGCTCCAATTCAAATACGATATGAGTTAATTCAAAGATCCAGAAATGACCTATAAATATGTTCATCATTTTTGGCAGAGGTTTTTACCTTTATCAGAAATGATGAACATTTCCAAATGGCATTTTGGGTTCATTGAAAATATTTCATGGTGATCCTAGTTGGATTTCATTTGGTGCTAGGGTTTGAACATCCCCATTTCAAGTTTAGGCAAAATTTAAACATGATGCACACATGAAGCTAGCCTAGTGCATTGCCAGAAGCTAGGGATGTGACAACTCACCCCCACTAAACAAGAATCTCGTCCCGAGATTCAAGCATAGGGTAAGATGGAAGGGGGAACGCAAACTAACACAATCTTCACTATCCAGGTTGCACTTCATAAGAACGTTGATTCGATCACCATCATTGTCTCGAAGTCTTGCTCTGAGAACTCCAACTAACATGACAACGAGAGGAGAAGGAAGACTCTAAAAGAATCGTTCTTCTCGAAGATCAAACAACTTAGAATCAACTCATGGGGTGAATCATAGCAACATATCTCGAGCTGAGACACGAAGCACACATCTAGAGGAATGGAGTGGAACAGATGACGGAGGTTCACCAGGTAGACAACAATTTCACACTTAAGAAGGTGGTGAATGGTTGTTAACGCGGCGAGGAGTTGAGTTGCCATGATACCATAACGAGACATCTTAGAAGAGGTGGCTCGTAGAATCATCCCTTAAGTGGCAAAAAGAATTACCTTTGATTCAAAGATCATTGAAGCTCTTTATACCAGCTTAAGGCAAATCATAACCGATCATTTGAAGGAGTCCAGATGATTGAGATACCCGGACGAGTATGGATGATGTGGATTACCTTGTTGAAGACAATGCAATCAATGATTTGCTTATCATCGGAGATGGATGGGACCCATGGTAGGACCACTTTTGTAAATGATCCTGATCAGTAATTACTGAGAAGGGTAATCCAGGGTAGGGTGGCACGATGGCGGTGCAAGTTGGAAACAAGGTGCAAATGCTGGGAATGATTCTAGTAGCTAGGGAGAGGCTCAATTGTAGAGGGTGAGTCCACTGTTGAAAAGTTATAGCATAACCAAAGAAACTGGGAGCAATCCCAGTTAGTGTTGATGATAACGCCTAGTGCTTATGCGTGCTCTCAAGAACTTGAGCATTTCCATATCCATCAAGGTTTTACCAATATACGTGTCAAGGATCCTGGCAACACAACTTACTACCATGATGAATGGTGATGGAGGATGCAAATGCAAAGGAAGATAACACCTTCTCAGATTTCACCTTAGCAAGACCAAGGGGACAAAATCTAGATGATCGACCGAGATACATTTAGCACTCTGCTTCTAATGTTCTCCTTGATGTACTAGCATATTCCATTCATAGATATGGTTTGATATCTAGAACATCAAGTAAAGGTCAGACTTCGGGAGCACAAAAATCCATAAGGAATAACTATGGAGGTAAATCCTACGAAATCCTCATGGGGAGGTGGCTAACTTCCTCAATCAAGATACTACAATAATGGGTCTTCCGGTTGGGTGTGTTGGCCACGACATCCACTTTATTGGGTTACAGAGAGACCAATGTTGTAGTTCTTGGGAAATGTTCCAATCATCATATCTGCCTGAGATTCAGATCTGGTTGGTGTCAGAATATTCCAAACTCATCAAGTCTAGAAAGAAAAATCAAAGTTTGCAACACCAATCGACGAGATAACGTTGCGATATTCTCGAGGAATGAACTACGATAGCAAGCTCCAAAATATGAGTTGGTACTTCTACAAACATGTGAACACATTGTCCCAGACAAGCATGATCACATGGTAGTCTTACGACAAAACACTACCGAGTTCTGGTTAGGAACCATCTTTGAGGATAACAAAATCTTGTACAAATCCGTCTGGTACCTTCAGGACTAGCACGTAGAACTTATTATCCTTGAACAAATCAATCAGTGGCTTGGTGTGCTAGGAAATACCGATGGATTGGAGGTAGCTAATCTCGCAAGCCATGGTGTACTTCGCATGTGCATGACTGACTTGGGATGATTCCATAGGAAACAACATTAACTTTCTCGAATTCATGGCGGCAACTTGCATCAAATGCACATAAATTAGAGGGGGTCACTTCTTTCATCCGAACATATGCTTCATGAGCTAGCATGAAGAGATACTTTCAAAAGTTTCCAACACTAGCTTAATGTTCAACAAATTATGGAAAAGACAAGGATGTTGTCGATGGGCTCAACAACAATTCATCCAGGTTTCCATAAGAATGGAATTCCATAATTATGAGAATAAGTGATAGTATTGGTCACACCAAAGGATATAATGGTGTATGCTTGAGGTATCAACCGCGAGTAAGACAACATTAAGAACATCGTTGGTTCTGATTTAGTTTGATGATAGCCCATACTCAAATCAAAGATTGGTTAAGATGATAGGTCCATAAACTGATCACGAGGGCCAGTAGATGAAAATACCATCTTTCTTCAACACACATACAAGATATCCCTTAATATGAGCTAAGCTAGGCAAGCTTTTATCTTCCAACTCTCCAAGTTGTTGTTTGGCTTAACCAACTAGCTCAGGGGTATCCAACTCGGATTCTTGGAGAAGGAGTGGTTTATTGGAAACCAACTTGATCACGAACTCAACATAGCGGTCAGGTGACAACCTGGTAATACTTCCGAGAAGATATATGGAACATCACGAACCACCGATATGTTATTAAGCTCGAGAACAATCTTACTTTTCAGGGCAAGATGATATGATCAAAAGAGCGAGGGTTTGACACAATCCTAACTCATTGATCGAAGAGTGCACCTTGGAAAATGGACTAGGTAGCATGATAAACCCTAGGATGATGATTCAATAATCAACACGCTAAGGATAAGATTATTGTCCATTAACTACCAAGCAACATAGTTGCTAGGAGTATTGATTTCACACATCACGATTCACTTGTCGGCATTCCGGTTGCGACAACACGACACCGAGGAATGAATAATGATGGCGAGAAGTATCACTACATCAAGAATTCATAAGAGAAGGTGCAATTCTCATGACATTACTGAAATAAAGTGGGTAATACTTCAGGGTAGAACAGACCAAAAGCTAGATTGGCATTTTGATCTGCGGAGTACAACTACTTTGATCCAATCTTCGAAATGGATGAGATACTGGAGTTCGTTTCTCCTAGTCATTCTGAAATAGAATGGGTTGACGGACCACAAGAGTAATAGGCATCGATGATCGAATGCACGCATACTCTTGACTATCAATTGATAGACGAGGGTCAGAAGACAACTAAAGAGGGACAACTCAAAGGAACATATGATTTTTTTGAGTTGTGGATGCATAGATTAGTATGTTGAACCAAGTTCAACAAGTTTCTTCTAGGTAACCCATGCAGAGAAGGTAGAACTGGCAGAGTCACGGCATAGCATCGAGAACTCGTCAAGATCACTCTGGTTGTGATCTTTTAGTTCAAAGAACTTCTTCCATAAATGGTTCATAGTATTTGGAAGAAGGAAATACCACGGACCTCGAGGACTAACGCAAAGGTTACTAATAACCTAAGGGAGCTAGCAATTACTATCAACATGAAGTAAGTAGGGTGAATCTCTGGTTCAAAACCCAGAAGTAGAATGCCTACTAACTAAATGGCACCACAGGATGATTTCGAGAATAAAGGCCAGAATCATCACACTGGGACACAAATCATGGCTAGTTACTAGATGATCCCCTAAGACACCTAGGGTCATAATAATAGCTCCAACATATACGTCGAGGCAGTGGAGTACCTCAACTCACCGTTTAGTGTGGTTAACCTGGCCAGAAAGGTCATCGAAAACAGAGGGAAAGGATTTTGCAATTGCATCAGATTATTTAGAAACCTAGGATGACTCGAACAACATAACGGTAGTAAATGCTCAAAAGAATTTGAGACATGCTACAAAAATGGTGGCATAGCCACTCAAAAGCACAATATCAAGGTTTCGAGATCAACAGTTAACATACAGAAGTAATAGGAGCTGAACCGAGGCTTAAGTCCAACAATTTATAAGTCTACGGATTAGTAACACGTGATCCTGATAGAAAGAAGAGATAGCTTAGTTCCTTAACCCCGTAGGAAAGATAAGATGACTCGGATCAGAAGGCATAAGGTATAAGGAGTAAAAAGAGCCTTACGTTCCCATCCACAATCAATTCCCTTACATAAGTAAAGAATTTCTAGACTCAACTTCGACCAGTTTGGCTTGGTAATCCTACAGGCAGTCAGGCTCTGATACCAAAGCTGCAGGACCCCGATCCTATGCCACACCGATATAGCATGTCACACCTCATATCACTTTGCGGCCTCACGCACGGTATTCCCACAGGTGTCGCCTTACCAGGCCCGGGACCATTTGCGCCTTTTGGCTCACGTATATGATAGTGTCGCTAGCATCCATATGACAAAGAACCAGGGCTGACATGGCTAGTCGTGAACCCAAAGTGGCACTAACTTACAGGGACAGGCATACGTGACCCAGCAACGAATGTGTCGGTCATCAGCGAGTGAATCCGGGATGTAGCAACTGGGCTAACAGGACTCCGGTAAACCGGGCTGTAGCAGGCTAACAGGACTCTGGTAGACACCGCGTGACATTTCCCCGAAGGGACAGACATAGGAATGAAGAAGGACACATGCCGGCCGGCCTAAGTGTTCCGGAGCAGTAGCAAGCTACCAAGGCTCAGTGGAAGCACTAGGAGACATTTCCCGGTAAGAGAGGCTACCAAGGATAAATAACTAGTTAGTCAGATCCCACACATACCAAGCATTTCAATAACATACACACAATATGCTCGATACGTGCAAATACAACATGGTATCACAACATGACTCTACAACTCAAGTATTTATTCAAGAGGCTCCGAGGAGTGAGATATTACAAACACAGGTCTCATGACCCAGCACTCAGAGCATACAAGTCAAAACACAAGCGTAAGCTTAACATGTCTGAGTACAGACATCCACAAATGAAAAAGGCTGAGAAGCCTGACTATCTACCAGATCCTGCCGAAGGCACAAGATCGTAGCTGAGGTAACAAGCTAAACGTCAAAGTCCACACGGAACTACTAGCGAGACTGAAGTCTCTCTGCAAAAACATAAAGTAGGCAAACGTGATTACAAATGTACCCAGCAAGACTTACATAAGAACTAACTACGTATGCATCATTATCAACAAGGGGGTGGCGGGGTTTAACTGCAGCAAGCCAGCTTTGACCCGGTGGCTATCCTGAACTATGACTGCAAGTAACTCTTTTGAGGTGGCGCACACAAGTCCACATATTCACCATTTCAATACACCACTATGGATCCGCTCCCGTCTCCCTACGAGAACACCATCCATAGCACTCATGCTTATCTTGTGCATTTTAGAGTATCCACTTTCACTTATCTATGAACTGTTATAGGCAACCCAGAAGTCCTTTACCGCGGACACGCTATTCGAATAGATGATGTTAACCTTGCAGGGGTGTACTTCTTCATACATGTTTCCACCACTTAGCGTCTGCACACGACATGTGCTCGGCAGACTTCAAGCGAAAGACGACGTGGGTGTAGACCACGACCTACCTAAACACTCAAGTCTCTAGTCTAGGTTTATCGCCTATTCAGGTTCCATCCACAGGGAGTCCGACCGAGGTTTCCACATACGGCCCCGAACGATGTGTACAGGGTTCCGCGACACCAAACGGGCGCCCGGCATACCTGGCCACGTGCCTACCGCATCATAGCCCACCCCTCGGGTCAGCGCTGCCCATGGCCTCCAGCATACTACAAACACCAGAAACTACTTGCAACTCCTGGATAGAGGACAAGGGTGATTAAGAAGTCGAGCGGGGTCATATTTCAGGGCCCAATGCATGGTAGTAGTTGTTTCATGGATCACAAATATAGAACTCAGTTCCTGAGGACGGCTTCAATGAGACAACCCACCATGTACTCCTACATGGCCTCTCACCGCTACCTTTACCAAATCGTGTTCACACACTTAGCTCAAACACAGTAGGACATGTTTACGCACCTCTGATTCATCCCCGATGAATCAGACCTGACTCAACTTTAAGCAGTAGCAGGCATGACAAACAAGCATGAATGAGTAGGCACATCAGGGCTCAAACAACTCCTACTCATGCTAGTGGATTTCATCTATTTACTGTGGCAATGGCAGGTCATGCAAAGGATAAGGGGTTCAACTACCGCAACTAGTAACAGATGTGTCGTTGTTGTCCTAATGCAGTAAAATAGAGCAGGAGCGAGAGAGTGGGATTGTATAGGAATGAACAAGGGGGTTTTGCTTGCCTGGCACTTCTGAAGATAGTATAGCTCTTCATCAGTGTCATCGAACACATCATCAGTACACGTCTACTGAGAGGGGACAAGCACCGACAAACAAGAAACACAATCAATGCAATGCACAATATGATGCATGATCATGACATGGCAATATGCTGTGGTTTGAGCTAATGCAACTAGCAGCAAGTTAAATGGAGTTGGTTTGAACCCTAGGTTCAAATTCAAACTCCATATGTGATGGTTTAAATGCCATTATAAGATTTGGCCTAAACAGCAGCAGTAAGTTGTTCTAACATGCATGAAAATGGTACATATGGGTAGATTGGATTTTTCTGATCATTTTTCATATATAATTTATCTTATTTGGAGTTACAGATAATTTTGTATGAATTTTTGAAGTTTGTGGTATTTTTTGGAATTTCCTGTATAAGAATAATTCCAGTAATTAAATTATTGCGTCAGCATTACGTCAGGGTGACGTCAGTGGTCAACGGGACGGTCCAGGTCAAACCTTACCAGTGGGTCCCATACATCAGTGTCTCAGGCTGGTTTGGGTGGATGACAGGTGGGATCGGTCAACGTTGACTTGACCAAAGTCAAAGCTGACACGTGGGGTCCACATAGATTAGCATTGATCCAAGCAGGAAGTTAGACTGAACTAATTGGGCTCGGGACCCACATGTCATCGGCGCAGGCACTAACTAAACGAGTTTAGCGCCTAAGCTAATGGCGCCACGTCAGCTGCTGGCGTTTAACCGTCGGCGACCTCAGATCGCGGCGGCGTCCGCGTTGGGATTGTGCTAGAGGCCACGGTTTGGGGCGTGGTTGGTTTCTATGGAGAGCCGGGGCTGAGACGCGTCTGTGGGTGGTGGAGCTGGACCAGATGGTCGCTGGAATCAATATCGGCGACGAGGTTTGCGGCGGCCGTGGTTCGGCCGTGCTCGAGTTCCTCGCTAGGGTGTTCGGGAGGAGGAGCTGGTGGTGGCTACGGGTGCACGAAGACACGCTGAGCATGGTGGCGCGCTCAGTTGCGGCTCTAGGTGACGGTGGCCACGGCGGCGACATGGCTGGGCGGCGGTGAGCTTCGGGCACGGTGGCACTAGCGCTAGGAGACGTGCGAGGCGACGGGGGAAAAGGGCGAACGGAAGAGGAGCTCACAAAGGACTCGCAGAGAAGCCCAGCGGGGTCGATGAAGCGTCGGAGGCGGCGAATCGAAGGGCGGCAATCATCGGGGCAGGGGATGATGATGAGCTCGATGGTGACGTTTCATGCATCCCGTGAGCGCGTGCTTCGTCTTGGTGATCCATGGTGTCGAGGCGAGCCTGTTGGACAAAGTAGAGGGCGAGGGGAGCTCGGTGGACGCGGTGGCAGCGAGCGCGGCGGCGATGGCGTTCGGGTGTGTTCGGGAGAGAGCCAGGGAAGGGGATGGGTCGAGGGAGTGAGCGAGGGGAGTTCCAGGAGGGTGCGCAGTGTCGCTAGGGACGACCAGGGCGTCGAGGGGGAGCGGCAAGCAGGAGGTGGCCGGGGCGTGTGGGCGCGGGCGTCGGCCACACGCGCGTCCTCCTGGCAGAGGAGGAAGAAGACAGGGAAGGAGGCGGTGGTGGGCTGGGCCAGCTGCAGTGCTGGGCCACAGCTGGGCCGACTAGGTGGGCTGCACAGTGAGGCCAGGTAAGTCTCTCTCTCCCTTTTATTTTTGTTTTCTATTTTTCTGCAATTGTTTGGCTTTATTAAAAATGCCAGAGCATTATCAAAAATCCTGAAAAAAATTGTGGGCACTATTGAAATTATTTCCAACAACCCAAAACTAGTTTCAGAATTATTAGAGCATTTAGAAATATCTATAGGATTTAAATGCTCCAATTCAAATACGATATGAGTTAATTCAAAGATCCAGAAATGACCTATAAATATGTTCATCATTTTTCGCAGAGGTTTTTACCTTTATCAGAAATGATGAACATTTCCAAAGGGCATTTTGGGTTCATTGAAAATATTTCATGGTGATCCTAGTTGGATTTCATTTGGTGCTAGGGTTTGAACATCCCCATTTCAAGTTTAGGCAAAATTAAAACATGATGCACACATGAAGCTAGCCTAGTGCATTGCCAGAAGCTAGGGATGAGACAAGGAGGCTACTATATTAGAGTCAAGTCCATATTTAGTGCTAAACTTTTGAAAAGCATCGATATCCATAAAAGATTTAACACAATCATACTTAAGATTTATACCCGACTCTTTACCTTCGTCAAGTTCCTAATCTTCAGAGTTGTGTTTAATTCTTTCCAAAATATCCCACCAGAATTCAATGGTCTTCTTCATAAAGGAACCAGTACAAGAAGTATCGAGCATGGTTTGATCATTACGAGAAAGCCGCGCATAAAAATTCTGAATAATAATTTCTCTTGGGAGCTCATGATTGGGGAATGAATATAACATCGACTTAAGCCTCCCCCAAACTAGAGCGATACTTTCTCCTTCACGAGGCCAAAAATTATATATATAATTGCGATCACGATGAACTAGATGCATAGGATAATTTTTTTGATGGAACTCCAGTTTCAAACGATTCCAATTCGATGATCCAATATCATCGCATAGCCTATACCATGCCAATGTTTTTCCCTTCAATGATAAAGGGGAACCTTTTTCATCACCTCATCCCTGGGTAAACCTGCAAGCTTAAAAAATCCACAAATTTGTTCCACATGTATCAAGTGCATATTAGGATGTTCAGTTCCACCTCCTGCATAAGGATTAGCTAGCAGTTGTTCTATCATACCCGAAGGGATTTCATATTCAATATTTTCAGTAGGTGCAGTAGGTTGAGGGGTAAATAATTGTGGTTCCGGACAAGGTGAAGATATCCTGAACAAACCGCTCAAAGAATTGTTTTCCATAATAACAAGTGACAATAATATTCAGCACACTATATAAATGTTTCCTTACAGAATTCCACTTACCAAAGGCACTTCACTCCCCAGCAATGGCGCCAGAAAATAGCCTTGATGACCCACAAGTATATGGGGTCAATTGTAGCCTTTTCAGTAAGTAAGAGTGTCGAACCCAACAAGGAGCGGAAGGAAATGACAAGTGGTTTTCAGCAAGGTATTGTCTGCAAGTGCTAAAATTGTAAGTAGCGGAGTAGTTTGATAGCAAGATGATTTGTAATGAGCAAGTAACAAGAGTAGTAACAAAAGTGTAGTAAGGTAGCCCAATCCCTTGGAGGCAAAGGACATGCCAAAACGGTTTCTTATGATAAGGAAAGTGTTCTTGAGGGTACATGGGAATTTCATCTAGTCACTTTCATCATGTTGGCTTAATTCGTGTTCGGTACTTTGATAATTTGATATGTGGGTGGACCGGTGCTTAGGTGTTGTTCTTACTTGAACAAACCTCCTTATTACGATTAATCCTCTCGCAAGTATCCGCAACTACGAGAAAAGTATTAAGAATAAATTCTAACCATAGATTAAACGTTTGGATCCAATCAGTCCCTTACGGAATAGCGCATAAACTGGGGTTTAAGCTTCTGTCACTCTCGCAACCCACCATCTAATAACTACTCCACAATGCATTCCTTAGGCCCAAATATGGTGAAGTGTCATGTAGTCGACATACACATGACACCACTAAGAGAATGGCAACATACATACCATCAAAATATCGAACACATATCAAGTTCACATGATTACTTGCGACATGATTTCTCGTGACCTCAAGAATGAAAGTAACTACTCACAAATGATAAACATGCTAAAGATCAGAGGGGTATTGAATAGCATAATGGATCTAAACATATAATCTTCCACAAAATAAACCATATAGTAATCAACTACAAGATGTAATCAACACTACTAGTCACCCACGGGTACCAATCTATAGTTTTGATACAAAGATTGAACACAAGAGATGAACTAGGGTTTGAGGGTTTGAGAGGAGTTGGTGCTGTGAAGATGTTGATGAAGATGGCCCTCCCCATGATGGGAGAGTTGTTGGTGATGATGATGACGATGATTTCCCCCTCCGGGGGGGGGGGGAGTTCCCCCCGGCAGAATCGCTCCGCCGGAGAGCAAAAGTGCTCCTGCCAAGTTCCACCTCGAGGCGGCGGCGCTTCGTCCCGAATGTCCTCTTATTTTTTTCTAGGACAAAATGACTTATATACCAGAAGATGGGCACTAGAGGTGGGCCAAGGCGGGCACAACCCACCAGGGCGCGCCTGGGCTCCCTGGCGCGCCTAGGTGGGTTGTGCCCACCTGGTGGGCCCCCTCTGGTATTTATTTGCTCCAATATTCCTTAAATATTCCATAAATATTTCCCATGAAGGTTCAGCTTGTTTGGAGTTGTGCGGAATAGGTAGCCTGACATAGCTTTTTCAGGTCCAAATTTCCAGCTACCAGAATTCTCCCTCTTAGTGTGTACCTTGCAAATTATGAGAGAAAAGGCATTAGAATTACTCCAAAAAGCATTATTATGGACAAAAACATTGTAAATAACAGTAATAAAACATGATGCAAGATGGACGTATCAGACATCAACCTAGGCTTCCTTTAGGCTCTCAAGAGCTTTGGTAAGCTCAGAGGCCTGCTCCGAACTCTTCTGCTCCAAGGACTCACACCTAGCGATGGCGTCCTTGAGCTCCTATTCGACCTCCCCCACCCGCGCCTCATGTCATCGGCGGGTGGTTTGCTCCTCTTCTAAATCCTTGGCCGCTTTCTCCGTGGCCACCTTGCTCACCTCCTCCTCCTTCTCGGCTTTGGCAAGGGCACTCTTGAAGGACTCAACCTCAGCTGCGCCAACCGTGAGCATTTTTGTAACATTTTTAGTCAGTTTACATGACTACATACAAACATCACTTTCAGGTATGAAGTACTTTCACATACCTTGGGTTTCGTTAAACCGTTTGTTGGTGCGGTCGAGTTCCTCGTCGGATAGCCGAAGCTTGCGATTGAGCTCGGCTATCTCTACGGCCTGGGCAGTAGCCGACAACATCGAAGCCTTTCCAACAATATATACGGCACGTTATCAACCTATTTTGATCCTTTGTCCGGATTATCGTAATCCGTACATAGTCTCAGGGGCGATTGTCTACACATAGGTTTCGCCTAACACATATATGTGTACAAGATATAAAAAGCTAGTACAGAATATTACATCGCTTACCTCAAAGCCTGTCAATAGACTGTTGAAGGCTTCGGTAAGTCTGCTCTTCGCGGACCGAACCTTTTCCATGATCGCATCCATCAGGGTGCGGTGTTCCTCCATGATGGAGGCACATTGCAGTGCCTCCTGCATAGCGTCAGCGGCATCCGGATTGGCAGAGGCCGCTGATAACCCACAAGTATAGGGGATCAATTGTAGCCTCTTTCTATAAGTAAGAGTGGCGAACCCAACGAGGAGCTAAAGGTAGAACAAATATTCACTCAAGTTCTATCGACCATCGATACAACTCTACGCACGCTTGACGTTCACTTTACCTAAAACAAGTATGAAACTATAAGTACTGTGTAGTTGTAACGAGATAGGTTTGCAAGAATATAAAGAGCACGTAAATATAAACTAGGGGCTGTTTAGATAAATAAGCAATAAAGTTAGTATAGCGAGTGTGGAAAAGTGGTGGTAGGAGTTGCGAAATTGCCCCTAAGCAATTGACTACTTTACTAGACCGATAACAAGTTTTATGTGGGAGAGGCCACTGCTAGCATGTCATCCTTGACTTGGAATTCTATGCACTTATGATTGGAACTACTAGCAAGCATCTGCAACTACTAACGTTCATTAAGGTAAAACCCAACCACAGCATTAAGATATATTGGTCCCCCTTCAATCCCGTATGCATCAATTTCTATGCTAGGTTGAAGCTTCTGTCACACTTGCCCTCCAATACATAGTCCTATCAACATACAACTAACCCTATGGTGTGATCCACGCGCGCGTTCATATGATGGGCACCAAAGGATAGCAACATAACCATAAGCAAATTAAACCAATCATAGGAATTCACCAATTACCGATAGGACAACGAAAATCTACTCAGACATCATAGGATGGCAACACATCATTGGATAATAATATGAAGCATAAAGCACCATGTTCAAGTAGAGGGTACAACGGGTTGCGGGAGAGTGGACCGTTATAGATAGATGGGGGGAGGTGATGGAGATGTTGGTGTAGATCACGGTGATGATGATGGCCCCGGCGGCGTTCCAGCGCCACCAGAAGCGAGGGGGAGAGAGACCCCCTCCTTCTCCTTCTTCCTTGGCCTTCTTCCTAGGTGGGAGAAGGGTTTCCCCTCTGGTCCATGGTCTCCATGGCATGGGAGGGGCGAGAGCCCCTCCGAGATTGGATATGTATCTCTGTCTCTCTCTGTTTCTGTGTTCCTGATTCTGCCCTTCCTCCTCCATACAGCTCCAGGAGCGACATTGTACTATCGACCATCCAACTAAACTCGGCAGGACTAGGGGTGTTATCTCTCCGAAGAGCCCCAAACCTGGGTATGTCCAGCGTCCCGCGCCCGCGCATATCAACCTCGCCTCTGGAGCCCACCAGCGCCCTCGAGCCTTCTCCTCTCTTTAGCCATCCCTTGGCATCTATCGTGCACCCACCACGACAGTTGGCGCCCACCGTGGGGCAGCTCGAGGAGCTAACCGGGAGCATGCTTCAGACGGGGCCCTTCTCCTACTCCGACGAGTCTGTCGCTCTGGCGGACGATATCATCGGCGCGCTTGCCGCCTCCTTCACCGCGCTGCGCATCTCCGACGCGTTCGCGGTCGACGAGATGTGCTCAGCTACTCCGACTCTCCGCTCTCCCTCAGCGGCGGATTCACTGCCGGGGCGATGGACGCCCATGTGGAGGTCTTCGTCACTGGCGACGACGCCTCTTCCTCGTCGAGCAAGGCGAGGAGGGTCGCAGAAGCCGAGGCCGCCGCGACACGAACCGAGCCGTCTGACCCGCTGTGTGCCGTGATGCAGAGCCTCCGCATCCCCATCAGCACCGACATCGACGCCACCAACATCGCTGAAGCCCGAACCCAGCTCGAGGACAGGCGCCAGCAGATGCTGGACCTGTCCGAGATGCTGGCCGCCACCAGGCGTCGCCTGGAGGCTGCTCAGATGGAGCATGACGCCGCCCACGGATTCACGCCCGCCGCGGCCGAGCCAAGCCGGGCCGTTGATACTCGCGCCCGGGGAGGAGCGATCGTGTAACACCCCAAAAATTTAACCAGGTTTTAGTTATTAAAATTTTGCCAAGAGTTAAAACTTTTTGCCTGCAAGAATATTTCTGTTGATTTCAGAACCTTTCTTTTTATATTAAGGATTTATTTTTCCCAAGTGGATCCTTCCAAACATATTGAACTTCTATGCCATCTCATTAAAACAATTTCTTAATCAGTAGATTTATTTATTAAATTATTTCACCCTGAGCTATATTCATTAAAATGACTTGTTTTAAGTCTGGAGCTCTTTTTGTACTACAACCATTTGATAAACTTAACTAAAAATTCCACCAAAATTTGGAGATGTCATGTGATGCCTCTAAATCACTTTTATGCAATAATATAGTTCACTCATTGCATATTTTGAGTGCTACACATGTTTTTCTTCTCTGGTCCAGTAGGCAATTTTGCACTACAACCCTTTCAAATATTTGTTTCTAGCTTCCACCAAAATTATGGGATGTCAGTAGTAGCATATGATTCCATTATATGCAAAGATCCAATGATGTTCTTTGAAAATTTTGAGTGAATCAACCTCATCTCCATTCTGGTCCAACATGATGGTTTGTACAGCAACCATATTATTGCTTGCTCTTTGGCCCTTGATTCTTTCTCCTACTTGTAGTCCTCCATGCTAAACCCCTAAGTCCAGGAGCATGCAACCATTGGCATATTTTTGGTTCATGAAATAATGCCACTCACATCCTGTCCGGATTTGAAGTTCTGCAAAACTTGCACTAGCAAGTTTGTGCTTTTCACCAACTAACCTCACCACCCTCTTGTGCATCCAAGGAGACACTGATCTAGAAGATTTGGCCCCTCCAAGAATAGCCTAGGTGCCTTTGGCATTTTGACAAACACCTGGAGTGCATGGACTGATTTGGCATGATCTCAAGTATACACTATGAACATGACAACCTGACCAATCCACCGTGTCCCTTGAGCTTCCCTCTATCACTAGCCTAGTTATGTTGCTTGCCAACCTCACCTGTGACCTATAGCGTGCCACGGCATTGTGTCGAACACCTTCCGTGCATGCACTGGACGCGCCCAGAGCGCGCGTATTGCACGAGCGGCGCCCGAGCCGCCGCGTCACGCCCCGCACTCACCCTAGCCCCTGACCGACCGCAGCCGGCACGCCGTGTCCCCTTGCGCGCTACATGCCCCCCCTCACCGCAACGCGCCAAGCAGAGCCTCGCCGCGTCCCCGGCAAGCCAAGGACTAGCCGCCATGGCCGCCCGACAGCCCTGCTCAGGCCAGCGCCGCCCAAGCCACCCCGGCTCGCCACCTGCCCCCTGGAGCTTCGCAAGCTTATCCGCAGCTTCGTCTCCTAGCGCACGTCGCCGCCACGTCGCCGTTTCTATAGAAAGACAGTTCACCATCGTCCTTATCGCCGGCCACCTCGGAACCGACCTCCACCGCGTATATAAGGGCCCCGGAGCTCAATCAAGTCCTCGATCAACCTCCAGTGATCCTCCTAGAGCTACCTTGGCCAGAATTCGAGGAGGTGAAGGCCTTCTTCCCCGAGTCCGGCCAGTTCGGTCGCTGCCAAGCCCCGGTCGATTCCGTCGCCACCAGGGCCTCTCCCTCTCCAATCTCTCCACCAAGAACTCTCCCTCCCTCTCGCAAGTGCAACCCATCGATCAATTTTGGTCGGAGACCACCGCAGCCCAAAAATCACTTTGTCCCCCGAAGCCCCCTCCACCGCGGAGCTCGCCGCCGGCGACTCCCTCCACCTCCGGCGACCCTGCGACCACCAAAAGGACCGCCTAGAAGTGGAAGATCCATCCCTGCTCTTAGATGCCCGCGAAGAAATGCCGTTCGCCGGCGACGATCGCCGGACGCCCCACCTCGGCTCGGGCAGAGAAGAGGAGGGAGTGGGGACTGGTCAAACCTGACCAGTGGGCCCCCTGGACCCACTGTCAGTGACCCAGCCCCGCCTCCACGCGTTTAAGTGGAAGCGTAAAGACCCCGAGTACGTCTCCCCGTTTTGAAGGCGTATTCTGCCCGAAGCGTTTTCTTTTCTGTTTTATTATTAAAAACAGATTTTGACCAAATCTTTGACTGGCTTTATCTTTTTATATACAAATCCAAATGAATTAATTATTTTTCCTACCTCTCTCAAATTTTATCTAGTTTATTTTAAGATTTAATTGAAAAAATTTCCAAACAACTTTTTGTGCTATTTTTATTCTTGTGTGTTAATTCTTTTATATGTTTAAAATAGGATTTTGAAGGAAGGAGAAATATTTCAAGAGGTTGAAATGCACCCTGCCTTCCCTTGACCCGAAGGCAAGCATTCTGAACCCTGGCATGATATTTTTGAGTGTTCGTTGACACATTTATCACACTACCTCTTTTTTGGAGAAATTGTTATTTCATGTGAGATGATCATGTGCATGGATGCATATTAGTGATTTCCATGCTGTTGGAAATGATCACACTTGTGATGATAATCATCCTCATGTGCCTTGCATGCATACCGGCAGGAACCCGGGAAAACCTCTGCCTTGGGTAGGCATGAGTTTATCGCCGGTCTCCGTCGGGACGGTTATGTCTGGTATGGCATGGTAAGGTAATATGAGTGGTGACTCTGTTGGTTGAAATATATTCGTTATGCTAATCATGCAGGGAATACTTAAACCTCCTGAGTCGACCATAGATCGAGTCTTGTTCCAGTAAGCCCCATACTTGTTTCGTACTACCACTCGTCTCTACAACAAGTAGAGTATGGTTCAGTAAGTTGTCAACCTCTTCCTAGCACACACCGTACAGAGAGGCCCGGGTGGAAGATACCGGTGGTAGCTGGTAGGCAGGCCACCTGGTCCGGGGGCATGGGTGTTTCCGGTTGAGACCGAGAGGGCAGGCCACCCCTTAGAGCGCGCAATATAAATTTGATCCCATGCTACGCGAGGTTGTAGCCTCCCCACTTAGAGTTTGCTTGACAGGTGTCGTGGGTGATTCCAGACACGTGTGAGTTAAGCTGGTGTGTGCAAGTTAGGTGTGTTTTCAACAAAAAGACCGTAGACGGAATTAGTCCCAATGGACTAAAGAAATCCGTTACTCGTGGGTAAAGAGTACACCCTCTGCAGAGATTAAACCTATTCGAAAAGCCGTGTCCATGGTTAAGGATTACAGTCTGGGATGGGTCGAGTGTCGGTCTTAGTGTCGGTCTACGGAGGTGAAACTGTTAAATCAGAACTGGTGTCACGACTTGTGACATGTGATGATGATGATTATTATTTTGTTGTGGACTAACCCATGATACTATTGGTATTATCGAATATCCCTGGGACGGTTCTACCTCCTAGATATTCACTATGATTGTTATTCTTTTAAAGCCCTTTATGTGGTGTCGCTCAGACGCCCGACTGTGGCATTTCTTTTAAAGCCCTTTATGTGGTGTCGCTCAGACGCCCGACTGTGGCATTTCTTTTAAAGCCCTTTATGTGGTGTTGCTCAGACGCCCGACTGTGGCATTTCTTTTAGAGCCCTTTATGTGGTGTCGCTCAGACGCCCGACTGTGGCATTTCTTTTAAAGCCCTTTATGTGGTGT
>NC_041381.1:574816594-574823289 GCF_002162155.2 Triticum dicoccoides | reverse complement strand
TCTTTTGAAGCCCTTTATGTGGTGTCGCTCAGACGCCCGACTGTGGCATTTCTTTTAAAGCCTTTTATGTGGTGTCGCTTAGACGCCCGACTGTGGCATTCCTTTTAAAGCCCTTTATGTGGTGTCGCTCAGACGCCCGACTGTGGCATGCTTGTTATTTATTTCATTTTAATACTTCTATGATATTACATATTCATATATAACATGCTTACACACATTACAGTTATATTTATATTTTTGTGACTGACGTCATGAGTATAAAATATTTTCAGCACATCGTTATTATATTATACCCGTGTTATTTATGTTTGCGAGTACATTCAAAGTACTCACTGGCTTGTCCCTGGCTATTGTCTTGCCAGATTTCTTGCGCGGAGAGGAGCGACCGTGATGATAGCCCGGAACCTAAGCAACGGTGATAGTAGCCTCGCGAAGATAGGAGTTAACCTGGTCAGCTGTTCCCGTGGGAAATGGAGTTCCATGGACACTGATGTTTCACAACCCGCTTCCGCCATCAACCGCTAGAAACCATTTGTTGTACTCACAGACCAGAATGGTCTTGTACTACATATTTTATGTTTGCATGGAATTTTTGTATCAAGTTGGTGCCTCATCAGCTAACAGTAATCCTGGGGTTGATGAGCACAAGGGCCATTTTCTCGGAATTAATACCCGGAGAACCGGTCCCCACAGACTTGGTATCAGAGCCAGGCTGACTATTGGCTAATCCTATCTTAGCCAGGTCGAAAAACTTAGGCAAACCAACCCACCAGACCTTAACCAAACCCCAGCCAAGCTTCTCGTGCAAGACAGCCACACAGTGACCCCGACACTTTTGGCAGTCGGTGCCCAACCTATCAACCTAGCCTGTCGATCACGCGCCAGTAACCAGCGCCCAAGATGTCTCCTTCACAAGCGTGTGAAGGAAGACTCCGTCCCCTTTTTCTATAAAAAGGGCACGCTAGCCCCAACCCAGCACAGCCTCTACCCCAAACCGAGCCATAATGCCAGGCCCCGTCTTGCACAACGAGACCACAGCAACCAACCTTGGAGGTTTTGTGACCATACTCGCAAACCTCACCCGTCGTGCGTATGCGTTAGAAGAACCCTCAGAATATGTGGTGTACCAAGGGACCATGAGCGGTGAGAGCCGTCAATTCTGGGCCACTGTGCACATCTACGGTAGGGGTCTATCTCCAGAACGCCCCTACAGGTTCACCGGAAGAACAACTTCCTTCGAGCCATAAGCCATCTAGCTAGCTGCTCGAGAGGCTATAGTTCAACTTCGGCAGTTGTCGCCCAGAGTTAACTGTCGCTCGTTCTACTACTACCCCAGGCGTGAAGGGTATGGTAGACCACCCCAAGTTGCCAACGGAGATCACGAGACAGATCCCGCATTATTGCACCTAGTGCGCTATGTAAGTGCACTGGAGGCACTGTTCGACCAGATCACCATTGATCTGATCACAGCTCGGGGAGAGCTGGTTCGTCGACCCCCAGCTAGAAGAGAAGACGAGCCCGACGCCGACAACCCAGTCGTGCTGTTCGGACACCCGATCGAAACCCTGAGGTCAGCCCCAGCCATCATCCAAGATACTGTGATGACCCCAGAAGTGCTTCGACGCCTTTTGGGAACACCCTCCAACGGGATTGTGGCCAACAATCCCCGCGACGGTCATCATCGCTACCCCAACCCTGCAGTTCCTCCGCCATCTCCGACTAATCTCGGCAGTGAGACACGTGGAGAAGCCTCATCATCCACCAGGCACGCCCGTTTAGACGTAAACGAGGTAGACTAAGTCGTACGAGTAGTACCGAGTTTCAGTGTATCCTCGCTTTGTAATCATGCGACCTTGTATATAAACGCAGCCTGTCGTTGTGCCTCTGTTTTAATACTAGACTTGCGTATTTTGTCAGTGCATAGTTGCATATTTTCCGGGCACAGCTACCAAAACCAACCCCGATGACAACCACAGTAACACGTCTCTTTATGAGATATGTGTATCTCTGGCACTGACCCGACCTTTGGAGCTAAGCTGGTAAATTTATTACCTTTCACCACGGTGAAATGACCCAGCTCCTTTGTTATATAAAGGCCACCTGGTGATCTTACCCAGCACCCCACACCTTGTGCACCACCCTCACAACCTTTTTCCCGTCATGCCGAGCCCCAGCATTCATCTGAGAACCCCAGATGCAACCCCAGGTAGCTTCGTCAAAATATTGTGGGACTTTATCCGCAATACTATGGTTCTACATATCCACCCCAGTACGAGCTGTTCAAATCGAGAATCACCCATTCCACCTCGGGATATTGGGCAGCAGCACACATCCCTCCCGTAGACTCCAATCAAGATCCAACGGAAGTTTCCTTCGTGGGGAAATCTATGCGACCCCACACCTGGCCATAGAAGCTGCTGCGAAAGAAGCGATTGCTCGCCTTCGATCCGCAGTACCCTATGCCCGCGAACGAGGATATTATTACTTTTCGAGCCGTGCAGCACCTGGAGGAGTAACATTTTTTCCCGATGGACGGATTGAGAGAGACCCAGTACTAGCCAACCTTATCCAGTACATCATTGCTCAAGAGCATTTGAACCAGCGAGTGATGGATTATCTCCAGAATCTCACTGATCTGAATCCTCAGATTGCAATCGGCAGACCACTGAGGCCCGACCCGGAGAGACGCATACATCGACTGGTCAATCCACTTCCTCCGATAGAAGAGGAGTGTATTCCATTGCCAGAGACATTTTATCGGGACCCCGTCCAACTACCATTTTCATTTTAGACGTCAATGCTATGTTTGTTATTTCCGCATTTACTATTATGTTGTAACTTGTGCATGGTACCTCGAATTTTTGCAATGAGTCGTGTATTTAATTTCTACTAGTATGAGTAGTTTTCTTCGTGATTAACTTGTGTAACCGCAAAAAAATCCTAGAATGAGATTTCTTTTCCCTGAGTCGCTGCATCGTTTATCCCCTCACTACGTAGTTTATTTTTCATCCACGCAGCACCACGGCAGCAGACTCACAACCGCTCGGACACATATGGAGCATTTGTTTTTCGCAAGGGCTCTTAGCAAATCTTGAGGACGAGATTTTTCTTAAGGGGGGTAGTAATTGTAACACCCCAAAAATTTAACCAGGTTTTAGTTATTAAAATTTTGCCAAGAGTTAAAACTTTTTGCCTGCAAGAATATTTCTGTTGATTTCAGAACCTTTCTTTTTATATTAAGGATTTATTTTTCCCAAGTGGATCCTTCCAAACATATTGAACTTCTATGCCATCTCATTAAAACAATTTCTTAATCAGTAGATTTATTTATTAAATTATTTCACCCTGAGCTATATTCATTAAAATGACTTGTTTTAAGTTTGGAGCTCTTTTTGTACTACAACCATTTGATAAACTTAACTAAAAATTCCACCAAAATTTGGAGATGTCATGTGATGCCTCTGAATCACTTTTATGCAATAATATAGTTCATTCATTGCATATTTTGAGTGCTACACATGTTTTTCTTCTCTGGTCCAGTAGGCAATTTTGCACTACAACCCTTTCAAATATTTGTTTCTAGCTTCCACCAAAATTATGGGATGTCAGTAGTAGCATATGATTCCATTATATGCAAAGATCCAATGATGTTCTTTGAAAATTTTGAGTGAATCAACCTCATCTCCATTCTGGTCCAACATGATGGTTTGTACAGCAACCATATTATTGCTTGCTCTTTGGCCCTTGATTCTTTCTCCTACTTGTAGTCCTCCATGCTAAACCCCTAAGTCCAGGAGCATGCAACCATTGGCATATTTTTGGTTCATGAAATAATGCCACTCACATCCTGTCTAGATTTGAAGTTCTGCAAAACTTGCACTAGCAAGTTTGTGCTTTTCACCAACTAACCTCACCACCCTCTTGTGCATCCAAGGAGACACTGATCTGGAAGATTTGGCCCCTCCAAGAATAGCCTAGGTGCCTTTGGCATTTTGACAAACACCTAGAGTGCATGGACTGATTTGGCATGATCTCAAGTATACACTATGAACATGACAACCTGACCAAACCACCGTGTCCCTTGAGCTTCCCTCTATCACTAGCCTAGTTATGTTGCTTGCCAACCTCACCTGTGACCTGTAGCGTGCCACGGCATTGTGTCGAACACCTTCCGTGCGTGCACTGGATGCGCCCAGAGCGCGCGTATTACACGAGCGGCGCCCGAGCCGCCGCGTCACGCCCCGCACTCACCCCAGCCCGTGACCGACCGCACACGCCGTGTCCCCTTGCACGCTACATGCTCCCCCTCACCATAACGTGCCAAGCAGAGCCTCGCCGCGTCCCCGGCAAGCCAAGGACTAGCCGCCATGGCCGCCCGACAGCCTTGCTCAGGCCAGCGCCGCCCAAGCCACCCCGGCTCGCCACCTTCCCCCTGGAGCTTCGCAAGCTTATCCGCAGCTTCGTCTCCTAGCGCACGTCGCCGCCACGTCGCCGTTGCTACAGAAAGACGGTTCGCCGTCGTCCTTATCGCCGGCCACCTCGGAATCGACCTCCACCGCGTATATAAGGGCCCCGGAGCTCAATCAAGTCCTCGATCAACCTCCAGTGATCCTCCTAGAGCTACCTTGGCCAGCATTCGAGGAGGGGAAGGCCTTTTTCCCCGAGTCCAGCCAGTTCGGTCGCCGCCAAGCCCCGGTCGATTCCGTCGCCACCAGGGCCTCTCCCTCTCCAATCTCTCCACCAAGAACTCTCCCTCCCTCTCGCGAGTGCAACCCCTCGATCAATTTTGGTCGGAGACCACCGCAGCCCAAAAATCACTTTGTCCCCCGAAGAACCCTCCGCCGCGGAGCTCGCCGCCGGCGACTCCCTCCACCTCCGGCGACCCTGCGACCACCGGAAGGACTGCCTAGGAGTGGAAGATCCATACCTGCTCTTAGATGCCCGCGAAGAAACGCTGTTCGCCGGCGACGATCGCCGGACGCCCCGCCTCGGCTCGGGCAGAGAAGAGGAGGGAGTGGGGACTGGTCAAACCTGACCAGTGGGCCCCTTGGACCCACTGTCAGTGACCCAGCCCCGCCTCCACGCGTTTAAGTGGAAGCGTAAAGACCCCGAGTACGTCTCCCCGTTTTGAAGGCGTATTCTGCCCGAAGCGTTTTCTTTTCTGTTTTATAATTAAAAACAGATTTTGACCAAATCTTTGACTGGCTTTATCTTTTTATATACAAATCCAAATGAATTAATTCTTTTTCCTACCTCTCTCAAATTTTATCTAGTTTATTTTAAGATTTAATTGAAAAAATTTCCAAACAACTTTTTGTGCTATTTTTATTCTTGTGTGTTAATTCTTTTATATGATTAAAATAGGATTTTGAAGGAAGGAGAAATATTTCAAGAGGTTGAAATGCACCCTGCCTTCCCTTGACCCGAAGGCAAGCATTCTGAACCCTGGCATGATATTTTTGAGTGTTCGTTGACACATTTATCACACTACCTCTTTTTTGGAGAAATTGTTATTTCATGTGAGATGATCATGTGCAAGGATGCATATTAGTGATTTCCATGCTGTTGGAAATGATCACACTTGTGATGATAATCATCCTCATGTGCCTTGCATGCATACCGGCAGGAACCCGGGAAAACCTCTGCCTTGGGTAGGCATGAGTTTATCGCCGGTCTCCGTCGGGACGGTTATGTCTGGTATGGCATGGTAAGGTAATATGAGTGGTGACTCTGTTGGTTGAAATATATTCGTTATGCTAATCATGCAGGGAATACTTAAACCTCCTGAGTCGACCATAGATCGAGTCTTGTTCCAGTAAGCCCCATACTTGTTTCGTACTACCACTCGTCTCTACAACAAGTAGAGTACGGTTCAGTAAGTTGTCAACCTCTCCCTAGCACACACCGTACAGAGAGGCCGGGGTGGAAGATACCGGTGGTAGCTAGTAGGCAGGCCACCTGGTCCGGGGGCATGGGTGTTTCCGGTTGAGACCGAGAGGGGAGGCCACCCCTTAGAGCGCGCAATATAAATTTGATCCCATGCTACGCGAGGTTGTAGCCTCCCCACTTAGAGTTTGCTTGACAGGTGTCGTGGGTGATTCCAGACACGTGTGAGTTAAGCTGGTGTGTGCAAGTTAGGTGTGTTTTCAACAAAAAGACCGTAGACGGAATTAGTCCCAATGGACTAAAGAAATCCGTTACTCGTGGGTAAAGAGTACACCCTCTGCAGAGATTAAACCTATTCGAATAGCCGTGTCCATGGTTAAGGATTACAGTCTGGGATGGGTCGAGTGTCGGTCTTAGTGTCGGTCTACGGAGGTGAAACTGTTAAATCAGAACTGGTGTCACGACTTGTGACATGTGATGATGATGATTATTATTTTGTTGTGGACTAACCCATGATACTATTGGTATTATCGAATATCCCTGGGACGGTTCTACCTCCTAGATATTCACTATGATTGTTATTCTTTTAAAGCCCTTTATGTGGTGTGCGCTCAGACGCCCGACTGTGGCATTTCTTTTAAAGCCCTTTATGTGGTGTCGCTCAGACGCCCGACTGTGGCATTTCTTTTAAAGCCCTTTATGTGGTGTTGCTCAGACGCCCGACTGTGGCATTTCTTTTAAAGCCCTTTATGTGGTGTCGCTCAGACGCCCGACTGTGGCATTTCTTTTAAAGCCCTTTATGTCGTGTC
>NC_041381.1:574809497-574816408 GCF_002162155.2 Triticum dicoccoides | reverse complement strand
GACGCCCGACTGTGGCATTTCTTTTGAAGCCCTTTATGTGGTGTCGCTCAGACGCCCGACTGTGGCATTTCTTTTAAAGCCCTTTATGTGGTGTCGCTTAGATGCCCGACTGTGGCATTTCTTTTAAAGCCCTTTATGTGGTGTCGCTCAGACGCCCGACTGTGGCCTGCTTGTTATTTATTTCATTTTAATACTTCTATGATATTATATATTCATATATAACATGCTTACACGCATTAGAGTTATATTTACATTTTTGTGACTGACGTCATGAGTATAAAATATTTTCAGCACATCGTTATTATATTATACCCGTGTTCATTATGTTTGCGAGTACATTCAAAGTACTCACTGGCTTGTCCCTGGCTATTGTCTTGGCCAGATTTCTTGCGCGGAGAGGAGCGACCGTGATGATAGCCCGGAACCTAAGCAACGGTGATAGCAGCCTCGCGAAGATAGGAGTTAACCTGGTCAGCTGTTCCCGTGGGAAATGGAGTTCCATGGACACTGATGTTTCACAACCCGCTTCCGCCATCAACCGCTAGAAACCATTTGTTGTACTCACAGACCAGAATGGTCTTGTACTACATATTTTATGTTTGCATGGAATTTTTGTATCAAGTTGGTGCCTCATCAGCTAATAGTAATCCTGGGGCTGATGAGCACAAGGGCCATTTTCTCGGAATTAATACCCGGAGAACCGGTCCCCACAGATTGGCCGGGCCTTCGGCACCGTCCGGACCGTCTACGAGACCCCAGTCAAGAACATGCGCGCTGCAGAGGCAGCCGCGGTCGGCCTCGACCAACTCGCGGGCGAGGCGCTCAAGGAGCACATCGGGCGGATGCGCGAGCTCCTCCATGCCGCCAACACCCAGCAGGATCACCTCAACTAGCTCGCCAAGCCGGCTGGGTCCGGCTCCGCCCGCCTTGGCGGACCCGGCGAACTCCTGCACATGGCTTCCTCGCCGCCTGGCGAGGCACACTCCGGCCAAGCCCGGACCCGACACAACCCGGCCGCCACCGCCACCGACGCTCCGAGCAACGAGCCCGCCCCGGAGACCCAGCATGGACCCGGCCAACATGGCCGGCATCCGGCTCCAACCGACCCAGCCCCTGGGGGCCTGGCCGCCAGTCGACTCGGCCCACGCGCCATCGACGATGCCGATGCGCGCCACCGCCTAGATCAGCTCGCTCGCTCCCTGGAGGTGGAGGAGAGTGGCGCTATCGGGCCGGCATGCTTTGGCCCACGCATCCGGGAGGATCCCTTTCCCAAAGGGTTCGTGCTCCCCCGTGACAGCCCCAAGTACAATGGGACCGTGAAGCCAGAAGACTGGCTCACCGACTACACCACGACCATTGGCATCACCGGTGCCAATCGTCGTCTCGCCGTGCGCTACGCACCGCTCATGCTCCAGGGGTCGGCCCACACATGGTTGAACAGCCTGCGGATGGGCAACATCAATGCATGGGTCCATTTCGAGGAAGCCTTTGTCCGCAACTTCACGGGGACGTACAAGCGGCCCGGTCGCCCCAGCCAGCTCGCCATGTGCGTGCAGGGGCCGACGGAGACCGGCCGCGAGTACCTTGCACGCTGGACCGAGCTTTGAATAGCTGTGAGGTCGTCCATGAGGGCGATCCAATACTTCATTAGCGGTTGCCGAGACGGCACCCTCCTCAAGCACAAGCTCCTACGCTCCGAGCCGGCTACCATGGCCGCACTCATGGTGACGGCGGACAAGTACGCCAATGCCGACTCCGCCATGAAGATCCAGGTGGCGCTGGATGAAGCCGGCAAGGCAAAGCCGGTTCCTCCCCCGAAGCCGGCCGGTGAAAGCAGTCGGCAGTAGCATCACCAGAACAACAAGCGCAAGGCCGACCAACCGGCGCAACGACACGACAACCAGCTCATCACGGCCGCCGAGCCCGCGGCGGACCCGGCAACGAAGAACCAGCGGACCGGCAAAATGGCTTGGCAACCCGCCATGAGCTTTGAAGAGATGCTCGATGCCCCATGCAAGCACCACAGCAGCGCAAGACCCTCCACGCACACGCTTCAGTAGTGCGCCATCACCAAGCGCATCATGAGGGGTGGTGTTCCGCCTCCTCCAGCTCCAGCTCCGGCTCCAGGCGTCGGACATCCGCCTCCGCCTCCACCGCCGCCTCCCGCCGGCGGCACGATGCGGAACGACGCCTACCCGAACCAGAACGTGGCCTACGTCATCTTCACCAGCCTCGGCAATGACAAGCGCAGCGAGCGCCTCCTTCGGCAGGAGGTGAACACCGTCGTCCCAGCCAAGACGGATTTCATGCACTGGTCGGATCGCCTGATCACCTGGACCCGGGAGGATCACCCGGCAGTCATGCTGAGTCCGGGCGGATACGCCCTCGTCCTCAACCCCACCATCGTCGCGTGGCGTACATGCAAGTTCTCCCAAGTCCTCATCAACGGCGGCAGCAGCATCAACATCCTCTACCATGACACGATGACCAAGCTCGGCCTCAAGGCCGAGGACCTAGAGCCAACCCGGACAGTCTTCCACGGCATCGTACACGGCCTCTCCTGCTCGCCCATTGGCCGGGTCCGGCTCGATGTCCTGTTCGGCGACAGCAGCCACTTCCGACGTGAACCGGTCTGGTTCGAGGTGGTGGACCTGTCCAGCGCGTATCACGTGTTGCTCGGCCGGACCGCGCTCGCAAAGTTCATGGCGGTTCCCCACTACGCGTACCTGAAGATGAAGATGCCGGGTCCCAAGGGCCTCATTACCGTCACCGGCGACTACCGCAAGTCTCTGGAGTGCGCCTGAGACGGCGCCAAGTTGGTCGAGTCACTGGTCATTGCCGAGGAGCGGCGCCAGCTCGACCGGATCGTCGCCCTAGCCTGCAAGGCCTCCGCTGCGTCGATCCCGACCCTGGACCCAGCCGACGAGGCTGCCTTCAAGCCCTCCAAGGAGACCAAGAAGGTGAAGCTCAACCCGGAAAACCCCAGCTGCAGCAAGTACGTTATCATAGGCGCCCGCCTCGATAGCAAGGTCGACTTCCTCCGTGAGAATTGGGGTATCTTCGCATGGACCCCCAAAGACATGCCGGGTATCCCGAGGAAGTACGCCGAGCACAAACTCCACGTTCGCAAGGACGCCAAGCCTGTCCGTCAACCCCTCCGATGATTTTCCGAAGAGAAGTGAAGAACCATTGGTGAAGAGGTTGCCAAGCTTTTGGCGGCCGGCTTCATAATGGAAGTGTTTCACCCCGACTGGCTGGCCAACCCAGTCCTCGTCCTGAAGAAGAACAAGACCTGGCGCATGTGTATCGACTACACCAGCCTCAACAAGGCCTGTCCCAAGGATCCGTTTGCTCTCCCGCGGATCGACCAAGTCATTGACTCGACCGCCGGGTGCGAACTCCTGTCCTTCCTGGACGCTTACTTCGGCTACCACCAGATCAAGCTGGACCTGGCCGATGCCCTGAAGACATCCTTCATCATGCCCTTTGGGGCGTACTGGTACATCAACATGCCGTTCGGCTTGAAGAACACCGGCGCCACCTTCCAATGCTGCATGCAGAAATGCCTGCTGCCGCAACTCGGCCGCAACATCCACGTGTACATGGACGATATCATGGTGAATACCAAGCAGCACCTCACGCTCCTCGACAATTCGAAGGAAACATTCGCCAACCTCCGTGAATACAAGGTGAAGCTCAACCCGGAAAAATGTGTCTTTGGTGTCCCGGCCGGTAAGCTGCTAGGCTTCCTTGTCTCGGAACGCGGCATCGAAGCGAACCCGGAGAAGATCAAGGCCATCGAGCGCATGCGCAAGCTAGCTCGGCTGCATGATGTCTAGAAGTTCACGGGTTGCTTGGCCTCGGTCAGCCGGTTTCTAAGCCGGGTGGGCGAGAAGGCACTACCCCTGTACCAGCTGATGAAGAAAACAAGCCCGTTCGAGTGGAACGGCAAGGCGGACGAAGCTTTCCAAGACCTCAAGCGCATGTCTCCACCGCACTAGCCCTGGCTGCACCGACCGACAAGGAACCGTTGTTGCTCTACATAGCCACGACCTCGCGGGCGGTCAGCACGGTGCTGGTGGTTGAGCGACCAGAGAAGGGCAAGATCCAGGCCGTCCAGCGCCCGGTCTACTACCTGAGCGAGGTGCTCTCCACCTCCAAGCAGAACTACCCACACTACCAGAAGATGTGTTACGGCGTGTACCTCACCGCCAAGAAGCTGAAGCAGTACTTTCAAGAGCACGTCGTCACCGTCGTCAGCATGATGCCTATCGGAGAAATTATCGGGTGCCAGGATGCCTCTGGCCAGGTCGCCAAAAGGGCGATCCAGCTAGCCGGCCACACCATCCTCTACGAGCCCTGCACCATGATCAAGTCTCAGGCCCTGGCCGATTTCCTCGTCGACTGGACCAAGACCCAGTACTTGCCGCCGCCTCCCGACTCGATGCATTGGCACATGCACTTCGACGGGTCCAAGATGCGACTCGGCTTAGGGGCTGGCATCGTACTGTCATCTCCAAAGGGCGACCGACTCTGCTACGCACTGCAGATCCACTTAGCCGCCTCCAACAACGTCGCCGAATATGAAGCCCTTGTGCACGGCCTCCGGCTTGCCAAGGAACTCGGCATCCGGCACATCCTGTGCTACGGCGACTCGGACCTGGTGGTGTAGCAGTGCTCCGGCGAGTGGGACGCCTGCGACTCCAACATGGCAAGCTACCGCTTCCTCGTCTAGAAGCTGTCCGGATCCTTAGATGGCTGCGAGTTCCTCCATGTTCCGCACGTGGAGAACGAGGCAGCCGACACGCTTGCCAAGATCGCCTCGTCACGTCAAGCCATCCCATCCAGCGTCTCCCTCGAGCACCTGCGCAAGCCGTCCGTCAAGCCATCACCGGACTCCGAGTCCATCCACGTCCCAAAGACCCGGCCGCACCACAAGCCGGCCCGGGGGCTGCTGAACCCGGCCCGGGGGCTGCTCAGCTCAACCCGGGCACCATCATCTCGGACCCGGCCATCACCGTCCCCAACCCGGGGGCGGCTCAACCCGGCTCAGGGGCCGCCGACTCGGAACCCACCCAGGTGGTTGTCTTCACCGTGGTCGCGGCCCCATCTTGGGCCATGCCGATATCAGAATTTCTGGAGAACAGGGTTCTCCCCATGGACGAAACCGAAGCGATGCAGGTTCAGCACCGGGTGTCCGCCTACAGCATCATCAACAACGAGCTCGTAAAGCGCGCTCTACCGGCGTGTTCCAGCGCTGCGTCAAGCAGGATCACGGCATCGACATCCTCCTCAACATCACCAGGGCGAATGCGGGCACCACGCTGCATCGCGATCCCTGGTGGCCAAGGCGTTCCGCCACGGGTTTTCGTGGCCAACGGCCCTCGAAGACGCCGAGTCACTCGTCCTCAAGTGCGAAGGGTGCCAACGCTTCAGCAAACACAGCCACCAGCCGGCGTCAGCACTCCGCACCATACCGATCGCCTGGCCCTTCGTGGTCTGGGGACTCGACATGGTGGGACCCTTCAAAACCGCTCGAGGCGGCATGACACACTTGCTGGTGGCAGTGGACAAATTCACCAAGTGGATCGAGGCAAGACCAATCAAGAAACTGGACGGGCCAACAGTCATCCGGTTCATCAGGAATATAGCGGTGCGCTATGGCGTGCCGAACAGCATCATCACCGACAACGGCACCAACTTCGCCAAGGGCGCGCTCGAACAATACTGCTCTGTCTCCGGCATCCGCCTCGACCTGGCCTCCGTGGCACATCCGCAGTCCAACGGGTAGGTCGAGCGTGCCAACGGACTCATCCTGTCCGCCATTAAGCCGCGACTCGTCGAGCCGCTCATCCGCTCACCCGGCAGTTGGCTTGACGAGTTGCCTGCAGTCCTCTGGAGTCTACGCACCACACCAAAACGGTCGACCGGGTTCACCCCATTCTTCCTCATCAATGGATCCGAAGCCGTCATCCCAACCAACGTCGAGTTCGACTCGCCGCACATTGTGATGTACACCGAAGACGAAGCCAGAGAGGCACGCGAAGACGGCGTCGATCTGCTCGAAGAAGCACGCCTTTTGGCACTCAGCCGTTCAGCTATCTACCAGCAAGGCCTGAGGCACTACCACAGCAAGAAGATCAAGCCTCTTGCATTCCGCGAAGGCGACCTCGTCCTCCGACTCGTCCAAGAGCAGGCAGGCAAGCACAAGCTATCTTCTCCATGGGAGGGCCCATTCATCGTGAGTAGGGCCTTGCACGATCACAAAGCCTACTACCTCATCAACGCGCGCAAGTCGAAGAAGCGCAAGAGGGACACCGCGGGTGAAGAAACGACCAGGCCGTGGAATGCGGAACTCCTACGCCCGTTTTACAGTTAGCCGCACGAATGTATGTATCATCACCTTTTGTAAACGTATGAAACTATGGGGTCCCCGAACGAGACTCGGGGATGCCTTTTGCCGACCAATTTATTGCGTCCATATTTTCGCATCACTTTACTACCAAACCCGGCCGCCGGCTCGACTCGCTCGACCCGGGGGCTCGGGGGCAGGCCGGCTCGGTCGCCATCCTGCCGCTTTACTTAGTGATTCCTGATAAAGTTAGGATGCCGCGGTCCCCCACTTCGCCCTAAAACCGCAGATCCAGCTCTGGCTGACGGCGGGCAAGCACAACGAGCGAAAGCTCCCCTACGATTCATACACTAAGTCAAAGCCCACCAGGTCGATCAACCCGGCCCGTCGCTCATCAACTAAGTTAGCCGCACGAGTGGCTGCTCACCAACCGGCCAAGCCGGATTGCCGCCAACCAGTCCAGTGGGTGTTTCGCTTGCGCTCAATGCTTCTAAGGACCCAAGTCCTGCGCGCCCCTCTCAAAGAATTGAACTCCTTGTCATGGACCGGAGCCTCGGCC